>NW_026690971.1:0-319931 GCF_020826845.1 Diceros bicornis minor | reverse complement strand
CCTACATAGTAACTTGCAACTTTGAATGAGAATGTGCTAGCTTACAGCAACGTGCTATATGTTCTGAATGCCCGAATTGGGAATCTGTGTCAAAACTTTGTTAGGAATTATGTGATCCTTACTAGCTGGAAGTAAGGGAGATGGGGCATGAAGTTATTTCTAGGAGTTGGACACATACCAAGTTTAGCTCAGTTCTGGGCATCTTTGAAATACCTATACAAACTTGTTCCTACATAGTAACTTGCAACTTTGAATGAGAATGTGCTTGCTTACAGCAACGTGCTATATGTTCTGAATGCCCGAATTGGGAATCTGTGTCAAAACTTTGTTAGGAATTATGTGATCCTTACTAGCTAGAAGTAAGGGAGATGGGGCATGAAGTTATTTCTAGGAGTTGGAGACATACCAAGTTTAGGTCAGTTCTGAGCATCTTTGAAATACCTATACAAACTTGTTCCTACATAGTAACTTGCAACTTTGAATGAGAATGTGCTTGCTTACAGCAACGTGCTATATGTTCTGAATGCCCGAATTGGGATTCTGTGTCAAAACTTTGTTAGAAATTATGTGATCCTTACTAGCTGGAAGTAAGGGACATGGAGTATGAAGTTATTTCTAGCAGTTGGAGACATACAAAGTTTAGCTCAGTTCTGGGCATCTTTGAAATACCTATACAAACTTGTTCCTACACAGTAACTTGCAACTTTGAATGAGAATGTGCTTGCTTACAGCAACGTGCTATATGTTCTGAATGCCCGAATTGGGAATCTGTGTCAAAACTTTGTTAGGAATTATGTGATCCTTACTACCTGGAAGTTAGGGAGATGGGGCATGAAGTTATTTCTAGGAGTTGGAGACATACCAAGTTTAGCTCAGTTCTGGTCATCTTTGAAATACCTATACAAACTTGTTCCTACATAGTAACTTGCAACTTTGAATGAGAATGTGCTTGCTTACAGCAACGTGCTATATGTTCTGAATGCCCGAATTCGGAATCTGCGTCAAAACTTTGTTAGGAATTATGTGATCCTTACTAGCTGGAAGTAAGGGACATGGAGCATGAAGTTATTTCTAGGAGTTGGAGACATACAACGTTTAGCTCAGTTCTGGGCATCTTTGAAATACCTATACAAACTTGTTCCTACATAGTAACTTGCAACTTTGAATGAGAATGTGCTTGCTTACAGCAACGTGCTATATGTTCTGAATGCCTGAATTGGGAATCTGTGTCAAAATTTTGTTAGGAATTATGTGATTCTTACGAGCTGGATGTAAGGGAGATGGGGCATGAAGTTATTTCTAGGAGTTGGAGACATACCAAGTTTAGCTCAGTTCTGGGCATCTTTGAAATACCTATACAAACTTGTTCCTACATAGTAACTTGCAACTTTGAATGAGAATGTGCTTGCTTACAGCAACGTGCTAGATGTTCTGAATGCCCGAATTGGGAATCTGTGTCAAAACTTTGTTAGGAATTATGTGATCCTTACTAGCTAGAAGTAAGGGAGATGGGGCATGAAGTTATTTCTAGGAGTTGGAGACATACCAAGTTTAGGTCAGTTCTGAGCATCTTTGAAATACCTATACAAACTTGTTCCTACATAGTAACTTGCAACTTTGAATGAGAATGTGCTTGCTTACAGCAACGTGCTATATGTTCTGAATGCCCGAATTGGGATTCTGTGTCAAAACTTTGTTAGAAATTATGTGATTCTTACTAGCTGGAAGTAAGGGACATGGAGCATGAAGTTATTTCTAGGAGTTGGAGACATACCAAGTTTAGCTCAGTTCTGGGCATCTTTGAAATACCTATACAAACTTGTTCCTACACAGTAACTTGCAACTTTGAATGAGAATGTGCTTGCTTACAGCAACGTGCTATATGTTCTGAATGCCCGAATTGGGAATCTGTGTCAAAACTTTGTTAGGAATTATGTGATCCTTACTACCTGGAAGTTAGGGAGATGGGGCATGAAGTTATTTCTAGGAGTTGGAGACATACCAAGTTTAGCTCAGTTCTGGTCATCTTTGAAATACCTATACAAACTTGTTCCTACATAGTAACTTGCAACTTTGAATGGGAATGTGCTTGCTTACAGCAACGTGCTATATGTTCTGAATGCCCGAATTGGGATTCTGTGTCAAAACTTTGTTAGGAATTATGTGATCCTTACTAGCTGGAAGTAAGGGACATGGAGCATGAAGTTATTTCTAGCAGTTGGAGACATACAAAGTTTAGCTCAGTTCTGGGCATCTTTGAAATACCTATACAAACTTGTTCCTACACAGTAACTTGCAACTTTGAATGAGAATGTGCTTGCTTACAGCAACGTGCTATATGTTCTGAATGCCCGAATTGGGAATCTGTGTCAAAACTTTGTTAGGAATTATGTGATCCTTACTAGCTGGAAGTAAGGGAGATGGGGCATGAAGTTATTTCTAGGAGTTGGAGACATACAACGTTTAGCTCAGTTCTGGGCATCTTTGAAATTCCTATACAAACTTGTTCCTACATAGTAACTTGCAACTTTGAATGAGAATGTGCTTGCTTACAGCAATGTGCTATATGTTCTGAATGCCCGAATTGGGAATCTGTGTCAAAACTTTGTTAGGAATTATGTGATCCTTACTAGCTGGAAGTAAGGGACATGGAGCATGAAGTTTTTTCTAGGAGTTGGAGACATACAACGTTTAGCTCAGTTCTGGGCATCTTTGAAATACCTATACAAACTTGTTCCTACATAGTAACTTGCAACTTTGAATGAGAATGTGCTTGCTTACAGCAACGTGCTATATGTTCTGAATGCCCGAATTGGGAATCTGTGTCAAAACTTTGTTAGGAATTATGTGATCCTTACTAGCTGGATGTAAGGAAGATGGGGCATGAAGTTATTTCTAGGAATTGGAGACATACCAAGTTTAGCTCAGTTCTGGGCATATTTGAAATACCTATACAAACTTGTTCCTACATAGTAACTTGCAACTTTGAATGAGAATGTGCTAGCTTACAGCAACGTGCTATATGTTCTGAATGCCCGAATTGGGAATCTGTGTCAAAACTTTGTTAGGAATTATGTGATCCTTACTAGCTGGAAGTAAGGGAGATGGGGCATGAAGTTATTTCTAGGAGTTGGACACATACCAAGTTTAGCTCAGTTCTGGGCATCTTTGAAATACCTATACAAACTTGTTCCTACATAGTAACTTGCAACTTTGAATGAGAATGTGCTTGCTTACAGCAACGTGCTATATGTTCTGAATGCCCGAATTGGGAATCTGTGTCAAAACTTTGTTAGGAATTATGTGATCCTTACTAGCTAGAAGTAAGGGAGATGGGGCATGAAGTTATTTCTAGGAGTTGGAGACATACCAAGTTTAGGTCAGTTCTGAGCATCTTTGAAATACCTATACAAACTTGTTCCTACATAGTAACTTGCAACTTTGAATGAGAATGTGCTTGCTTACAGCAACGTGCTATATGTTCTGAATGCCCGAATTGGGATTCTGTGTCAAAACTTTGTTAGAAATTATGTGATCCTTACTAGCTGGAAGTAAGGGACATGGAGTATGAAGTTATTTCTAGCAGTTGGAGACATACAAAGTTTAGCTCAGTTCTGGGCATCTTTGAAATACCTATACAAACTTGTTCCTACACAGTAACTTGCAACTTTGAATGAGAATGTGCTTGCTTACAGCAACGTGCTATATGTTCTGAATGCCCGAATTGGGAATCTGTGTCAAAACTTTGTTAGGAATTATGTGATCCTTACTACCTGGAAGTTAGGGAGATGGGGCATGAAGTTATTTCTAGGAGTTGGAGACATACCAAGTTTAGCTCAGTTCTGGTCATCTTTGAAATACCTATACAAACTTGTTCCTACATAGTAACTTGCAACTTTGAATGAGAATGTGCTTGCTTACAGCAACGTGCTATATGTTCTGAATGCCCGAATTCGGAATCTGCGTCAAAACTTTGTTAGGAATTATGTGATCCTTACTAGCTGGAAGTAAGGGACATGGAGCATGAAGTTATTTCTAGGAGTTGGAGACATACAACGTTTAGCTCAGTTCTGGGCATCTTTGAAATACCTATACAAACTTGTTCCTACATAGTAACTTGCAACTTTGAATGAGAATGTGCTTGCTTACAGCAACGTGCTATATGTTCTGAATGCCTGAATTGGGAATCTGTGTCAAAATTTTGTTAGGAATTATGTGATTCTTACGAGCTGGATGTAAGGGAGATGGGGCATGAAGTTATTTCTAGGAGTTGGAGACATACCAAGTTTAGCTCAGTTCTGGGCATCTTTGAAATACCTATACAAACTTGTTCCTACATAGTAACTTGCAACTTTGAATGAGAATGTGCTTGCTTACAGCAACGTGCTAGATGTTCTGAATGCCCGAATTGGGAATCTGTGTCAAAACTTTGTTAGGAATTATGTGATCCTTACTAGCTAGAAGTAAGGGAGATGGGGCATGAAGTTATTTCTAGGAGTTGGAGACATACCAAGTTTAGGTCAGTTCTGAGCATCTTTGAAATACCTATACAAACTTGTTCCTACATAGTAACTTGCAACTTTGAATGAGAATGTGCTTGCTTACAGCAACGTGCTATATGTTCTGAATGCCCGAATTGGGATTCTGTGTCAAAACTTTGTTAGAAATTATGTGATTCTTACTAGCTGGAAGTAAGGGACATGGAGCATGAAGTTATTTCTAGGAGTTGGAGACATACCAAGTTTAGCTCAGTTCTGGGCATCTTTGAAATACCTATACAAACTTGTTCCTACACAGTAACTTGCAACTTTGAATGAGAATGTGCTTGCTTACAGCAACGTGCTATATGTTCTGAATGCCCGAATTGGGAATCTGTGTCAAAACTTTGTTAGGAATTATGTGATCCTTACTACCTGGAAGTTAGGGAGATGGGGCATGAAGTTATTTCTAGGAGTTGGAGACATACCAAGTTTAGCTCAGTTCTGGTCATCTTTGAAATACCTATACAAACTTGTTCCTACATAGTAACTTGCAACTTTGAATGGGAATGTGCTTGCTTACAGCAACGTGCTATATGTTCTGAATGCCCGAATTGGGATTCTGTGTCAAAACTTTGTTAGGAATTATGTGATCCTTACTAGCTGGAAGTAAGGGACATGGAGCATGAAGTTATTTCTAGCAGTTGGAGACATACAAAGTTTAGCTCAGTTCTGGGCATCTTTGAAATACCTATACAAACTTGTTCCTACATAGTAACTTGCAACTTTGAATGGGAATGTGCTTGCTTACAGCAACGTGCTATATGTTCTGAATGCCCGAATTGGGATTCTGTGTCAAAACTTTGTTAGGAATTATGTGATCCTTACTAGCTGGAAGTAAGGGACATGGAGCATGAAGTTATTTCTAGGAGTTGGAGACATACCAAGTTTAGCTCAGTTCTGGGCATCTTTGAAATACCTATACAAACTTGTTCCTACACAGTAACTTGCAACTTTGAATGAGAATGTGCTTGCTTACAGCAACGTGCTATATGTTCTGAATGCCCGAATTGGGAATCTGTGTCAAAACTTTGTTAGGAATTATGTGATCCTTACTAGCTGGAAGTAAGGGACATGGAGCATGAAGTTTTTTCTAGGAGTTGGAGACATACAACGTTTAGCTCAGTTCTGGGCATCTTTGAAATACCTATACAAACTTGTTCCTACATAGTAACTTGCAACTTTGAATGAGAATGTGCTTGCTTACAGCAACGTGCTATATGTTCTGAATGCCCGAATTGGGAATCTGTGTCAAAACTTTGTTAGGAATTATGTGATCCTTACTAGCTAGAAGTAAGGGAGATGGGGCATGAAGTTATTTCTAGGAGTTGGAGACATACCAAGTTTAGGTCAGTTCTGAGCATCTTTGAAATACCTATACAAACTTGTTCCTACATAGTAACTTGCAACTTTGAATGAGAATGTGCTTGCTTACAGCAACGTGCTATATGTTCTGAATGCCCGAATTGGGATTCTGTGTCAAAACTTTGTTAGAAATTATGTGATCCTTACTAGCTGGAAGTAAGGGACATGGAGTATGAAGTTATTTCTAGCAGTTGGAGACATACAAAGTTTAGCTCAGTTCTGGGCATCTTTGAAATACCTATACAAACTTGTTCCTACACAGTAACTTGCAACTTTGAATGAGAATGTGCTTGCTTACAGCAACGTGCTATATGTTCTGAATGCCCGAATTGGGAATCTGTGTCAAAACTTTGTTAGGAATTATGTGATCCTTACTACCTGGAAGTTAGGGAGATGGGGCATGAAGTTATTTCTAGGAGTTGGAGACATACCAAGTTTAGCTCAGTTCTGGTCATCTTTGAAATACCTATACAAACTTGTTCCTACATAGTAACTTGCAACTTTGAATGAGAATGTGCTTGCTTACAGCAACGTGCTATATGTTCTGAATGCCCGAATTCGGAATCTGCGTCAAAACTTTGTTAGGAATTATGTGATCCTTACTAGCTGGAAGTAAGGGACATGGAGCATGAAGTTATTTCTAGGAGTTGGAGACATACAACGTTTAGCTCAGTTCTGGGCATCTTTGAAATACCTATACAAACTTGTTCCTACATAGTAACTTGCAACTTTGAATGAGAATGTGCTTGCTTACAGCAACGTGCTATATGTTCTGAATGCCTGAATTGGGAATCTGTGTCAAAATTTTGTTAGGAATTATGTGATTCTTACGAGCTGGATGTAAGGGAGATGGGGCATGAAGTTATTTCTAGGAGTTGGAGACATACCAAGTTTAGCTCAGTTCTGGGCATCTTTGAAATACCTATACAAACTTGTTCCTACATAGTAACTTGCAACTTTGAATGAGAATGTGCTTGCTTACAGCAACGTGCTAGATGTTCTGAATGCCCGAATTGGGAATCTGTGTCAAAACTTTGTTAGGAATTATGTGATCCTTACTAGCTAGAAGTAAGGGAGATGGGGCATGAAGTTATTTCTAGGAGTTGGAGACATACCAAGTTTAGGTCAGTTCTGAGCATCTTTGAAATACCTATACAAACTTGTTCCTACATAGTAACTTGCAACTTTGAATGAGAATGTGCTTGCTTACAGCAACGTGCTATATGTTCTGAATGCCCGAATTGGGATTCTGTGTCAAAACTTTGTTAGAAATTATGTGATTCTTACTAGCTGGAAGTAAGGGACATGGAGCATGAAGTTATTTCTAGGAGTTGGAGACATACCAAGTTTAGCTCAGTTCTGGGCATCTTTGAAATACCTATACAAACTTGTTCCTACACAGTAACTTGCAACTTTGAATGAGAATGTGCTTGCTTACAGCAACGTGCTATATGTTCTGAATGCCCGAATTGGGAATCTGTGTCAAAACTTTGTTAGGAATTATGTGATCCTTACTACCTGGAAGTTAGGGAGATGGGGCATGAAGTTATTTCTAGGAGTTGGAGACATACCAAGTTTAGCTCAGTTCTGGTCATCTTTGAAATACCTATACAAACTTGTTCCTACATAGTAACTTGCAACTTTGAATGGGAATGTGCTTGCTTACAGCAACGTGCTATATGTTCTGAATGCCCGAATTGGGATTCTGTGTCAAAACTTTGTTAGGAATTATGTGATCCTTACTAGCTGGAAGTAAGGAACATGGAGCATGAAGTTATTTCTAGCAGTTGGAGACATACAAAGTTTAGCTCAGTTCTGGGCATCTTTGAAATACCTATACAAACTTGTTCCTACACAGTAACTTGCAACTTTGAATGAGAATGTGCTTGCTTACAGCAACGTGCTATATGTTCTGAATGCCCGAATTGGGAATCTGTGTCAAAACTTTGTTAGGAATTATGTGATCCTTACTACCTGGAAGTTAGGGAGATGGGGCATGAAGTTATTTCTAGGAGTTGGAGACATACCAAGTTTAGGTCAGTTCTGGGCATATTTGAAATACCTATACAAACTTGTTCCTACATAGTAACTTGCAACTTTGAATGAGAATGTGCTTGCTTACAGCAACGTGCTATATGTTCTGAATGCCCGAATTCGGAATCTGCGTCAAAACTTTGTTAGGAATTATGTGATCCTTACTAGCTTGAAGTAGGGGACATGGAGCATGAAGTTATTTCTAGGAGTTGGAGACATACAACGTTTAGCTCAGTTCTGGGCATCTTTGAAATACCTATACAAACTTGTTCCTACATAGTAACTTGCAACTTTGAATGAGAATGTGCTTGCTTACAGCAACGTGCTATATGTTCTGAATGCCTGAATTGGGAATCTGTGTCAAAATTTTGTTAGGAATTATGTGATCCTTACGAGCTGGATGTAAGGGAGATGGGGCATGAAGATATTTCTAGGAGGTGGAGACATACCAAGTTTAGGTCAGTTCTGAGCATCTTTGAAATACCTATACAAACTTGTTCCTACATAGTAACTTGCAACTTTGAATGAGAATGTGCTTGCTTACAGCAACGTGCTATATGTTCTGAATGCCCGAATTGGGAATCTGTGTCAAAACTTTGTTAGGAATTATGTGATCCTTACTAGCTGGAAGTAAGGGAGATGGGGCATGAAGTTATTTCTAGGAGTTGGAGACATACCAAGTTTAGCTCAGTTCTGGGCATCTTTGAAATACCTATACAAACTTGTTCCTACATAGTAACTTGCAACTTTGAATGAGAATGTGCTTGCTTACAGCAACGTGCTATATGTTCTGAATGCCCGATTTGGGAATCTGTGTCAATACTTTGTTAGGAATTATGTGATCCTTACAAGCTGGAAGTAAGGGAGATGGGACATGAAGCTATTTCTAGAAGTTGGAGACATACCAAGTTTAGGTCAGTTCTGGGCATATTTGAAATACCTATACAAACTTGTTCCTACATAGTAACTTGCAACTTTGAATGAGAATGTGCTTGCTTACAGCAACGTGCTATATGTTCTGAATGCCCGAATTGGGAATCTGTGTCAAATCTTTGTTAGGAATTATGTGATCCTTACTAGCTAGAAGTAAGGGAGATGGGGCATGAAGTTATTTCTAGGAGTTGGAGACATACCAAGTTTAGGTCAGTTCTGAGCATCTTTGAAATACCTATACAAACTTGTTCCTACATAGTAACTTGCAACTTTGAATGAGAATGTGCTTGCTTACAGCAACGTGCTATATGTTCTGAATGCCCGAATTGGGATTCTGTGTCAAAACTTTGTTAGAAATTATGTGATCCTTACTAGCTGGAAGTAAGGGACATGGAGTATGAAGTTATTTCTAGCAGTTGGAGACATACAAAGTTTAGCTCAGTTCTGGGCATCTTTGAAATACCTATACAAACTTGTTCCTACACAGTAACTTGCAACTTTGAATGAGAATGTGCTTGCTTACAGCAACGTGCTATATGTTCTGAATGCCCGAATTGGGAATCTGTGTCAAAACTTTGTTAGGAATTATGTGATCCTTACTACCTGGAAGTTAGGGAGATGGGGCATGAAGTTATTTCTAGGAGTTGGAGACATACCAAGTTTAGCTCAGTTCTGGTCATCTTTGAAATACCTATACAAACTTGTTCCTACATAGTAACTTGCAACTTTGAATGAGAATGTGCTTGCTTACAGCAACGTGCTATATGTTCTGAATGCCCGAATTCGGAATCTGCGTCAAAACTTTGTTAGGAATTATGTGATCCTTACTAGCTGGAAGTAAGGGACATGGAGCATGAAGTTATTTCTAGGAGTTGGAGACATACAACGTTTAGCTCAGTTCTGGGCATCTTTGAAATACCTATACAAACTTGTTCCTACATAGTAACTTGCAACTTTGAATGAGAATGTGCTTGCTTACAGCAACGTGCTATATGTTCTGAATGCCTGAATTGGGAATCTGTGTCAAAATTTTGTTAGGAATTATGTGATTCTTACGAGCTGGATTTAAGGGAGATGGGGCATGAAGTTATTTCTAGGAGTTGGAGACATACCAAGTTTAGCTCAGTTCTGGGCATCTTTGAAATACCTATACAAACTTGTTCCTACATAGTAACTTGCAACTTTGAATGAGAATGTGCTTGCTTACAGCAACGTGCTAGATGTTCTGAATGCCCGAATTGGGAATCTGTGTCAAAACTTTGTTAGGAATTATGTGATCCTTACTAGCTAGAAGTAAGGGAGATGGGGCATGAAGTTATTTCTAGGAGTTGGAGACATACCAAGTTTAGGTCAGTTCTGAGCATCTTTGAAATACCTATACAAACTTGTTCCTACATAGTAACTTGCAACTTTGAATGAGAATGTGCTTGCTTACAGCAACGTGCTATATGTTCTGAATGCCCGAATTGGGATTCTGTGTCAAAACTTTGTTAGAAATTATGTGATTCTTACTAGCTGGAAGTAAGGGACATGGAGCATGAAGTTATTTCTAGGAGTTGGAGACATACCAAGTTTAGCTCAGTTCTGGGCATCTTTGAAATACCTATACAAACTTGTTCCTACACAGTAACTTGCAACTTTGAATGAGAATGTGCTTGCTTACAGCAACGTGCTATATGTTCTGAATGCCCGAATTGGGAATCTGTGTCAAAACTTTGTTAGGAATTATGTGATCCTTACTACCTGGAAGTTAGGGAGATGGGGCATGAAGTTATTTCTAGGAGTTGGAGACATACCAAGTTTAGCTCAGTTCTGGTCATCTTTGAAATACCTATACAAACTTGTTCCTACATAGTAACTTGCAACTTTGAATGGGAATGTGCTTGCTTACAGCAACGTGCTATATGTTCTGAATGCCCGAATTGGGATTCTGTGTCAAAACTTTGTTAGGAATTATGTGATCCTTACTAGCTGGAAGTAAGGGACATGGAGCATGAAGTTATTTCTAGCAGTTGGAGACATACAAAGTTTAGCTCAGTTCTGGGCATCTTTGAAATACCTATACAAACTTGTTCCTACACAGTAACTTGCAACTTTGAATGAGAATGTGCTTGCTTACAGCAACGTGCTATATGTTCTGAATGCCCGAATTGGGAATCTGTGTCAAAACTTTGTTAGGAATTATGTGATCCTTACTACCTGGAAGTTAGGGAGATGGGGCATGAAGTTATTTCTAGGAGTTGGAGACATACCAAGTTTAGGTCAGTTCTGGGCATATTTGAAATACCTATACAAACTTGTTCCTACATAGTAACTTGCAACTTTGAATGAGAATGTGCTTGCTTACAGCAACGTGCTATATGTTCTGAATGCCCGAATTCGGAATCTGCGTCAAAACTTTGTTAGGAATTATGTGATCCTTACTAGCTTGAAGTAGGGGACATGGAGCATGAAGTTATTTCTAGGAGTTGGAGACATACAACGTTTAGCTCAGTTCTGGGCATCTTTGAAATACCTATACAAACTTGTTCCTACATAGTAACTTGCAACTTTGAATGAGAATGTGCTTGCTTACAGCAACGTGCTATATGTTCTGAATGCCTGAATTGGGAATCTGTGTCAAAATTTTGTTAGGAATTATGTGATCCTTACGAGCTGGATGTAAGGGAGATGGGGCATGAAGTTATTTCTAGGAGGTGGAGACATACCAAGTTTAGGTCAGTTCTGAGCATCTTTGAAATACCTATACAAACTTGTTCCTACATAGTAACTTGCAACTTTGAATGAGAATGTGCTTGCTTACAGCAACGTGCTATATGTTCTGAATGCCCGAATTGGGAATCTGTGTCAAAACTTTGTTAGGAATTATGTGATCCTTACTAGCTGGAAGTAAGGGAGATGGGGCATGAAGTTATTTCTAGGAGTTGGAGACATACCAAGTTTAGCTCAGTTCTGGGCATCTTTGAAATACCTATACAAACTTGTTCCTACATAGTAACTTGCAACTTTGAATGAGAATGTGCTTGCTTACAGCAACGTGCTATATGTTCTGAATGCCCGATTTGGGAATCTGTGTCAAAACTTTGTTAGGAATTATGTGATCCTTACAAGCTGGAAGTAAGGGAGATGGGACATGAAGCTATTTCTAGAAGTTGGAGACATACCAAGTTTAGGTCAGTTCTGGGCATATTTGAAATACCTATACAAACTTGTTCCTACATAGTAACTTGCAACTTTGAATGAGAATGTGCTTGCTTACAGCAACGTGCTATATGTTCTGAATGCCCGAATTGGGAATCTGTGTCAAATCTTTGTTAGGAATTATGTGATCCTTACTAGCTAGAAGTAAGGGAGATGGGGCATGAAGTTATTTCTAGGAGTTGGAGACATACCAAGTTTAGGTCAGTTCTGAGCATCTTTGAAATACCTATACAAACTTGTTCCTACATAGTAACTTGCAACTTTGAATGAGAATGTGCTTGCTTACAGCAACGTGCTATATGTTCTGAATGCCCGAATTGGGATTCTGTGTCAAAACTTTGTTAGAAATTATGTGATCCTTACTAGCTGGAAGTAAGGGACATGGAGTATGAAGTTATTTCTAGCAGTTGGAGACATACAAAGTTTAGCTCAGTTCTGGGCATCTTTGAAATACCTATACAAACTTGTTCCTACACAGTAACTTGCAACTTTGAATGAGAATGTGCTTGCTTACAGCAACGTGCTATATGTTCTGAATGCCCGAATTGGGAATCTGTGTCAAAACTTTGTTAGGAATTATGTGATCCTTACTACCTGGAAGTTAGGGAGATGGGGCATGAAGTTATTTCTAGGAGTTGGAGACATACCAAGTTTAGCTCAGTTCTGGTCATCTTTGAAATACCTATACAAACTTGTTCCTACATAGTAACTTGCAACTTTGAATGAGAATGTGCTTGCTTACAGCAACGTGCTATATGTTCTGAATGCCCGAATTCGGAATCTGCGTCAAAACTTTGTTAGGAATTATGTGATCCTTACTAGCTGGAAGTAAGGGACATGGAGCATGAAGTTATTTCTAGGAGTTGGAGACATACAACGTTTAGCTCAGTTCTGGGCATCTTTGAAATACCTATACAAACTTGTTCCTACATAGTAACTTGCAACTTTGAATGAGAATGTGCTTGCTTACAGCAACGTGCTATATGTTCTGAATGCCTGAATTGGGAATCTGTGTCAAAATTTTGTTAGGAATTATGTGATTCTTACGAGCTGGATTTAAGGGAGATGGGGCATGAAGTTATTTCTAGGAGTTGGAGACATACCAAGTTTAGCTCAGTTCTGGGCATCTTTGAAATACCTATACAAACTTGTTCCTACATAGTAACTTGCAACTTTGAATGAGAATGTGCTTGCTTACAGCAACGTGCTAGATGTTCTGAATGCCCGAATTGGGAATCTGTGTCAAAACTTTGTTAGGAATTATGTGATCCTTACTAGCTAGAAGTAAGGGAGATGGGGCATGAAGTTATTTCTAGGAGTTGGAGACATACCAAGTTTAGGTCAGTTCTGAGCATCTTTGAAATACCTATACAAACTTGTTCCTACATAGTAACTTGCAACTTTGAATGAGAATGTGCTTGCTTACAGCAACGTGCTATATGTTCTGAATGCCCGAATTGGGATTCTGTGTCAAAACTTTGTTAGAAATTATGTGATTCTTACTAGCTGGAAGTAAGGGACATGGAGCATGAAGTTATTTCTAGGAGTTGGAGACATACCAAGTTTAGCTCAGTTCTGGGCATCTTTGAAATACCTATACAAACTTGTTCCTACACAGTAACTTGCAACTTTGAATGAGAATGTGCTTGCTTACAGCAACGTGCTATATGTTCTGAATGCCCGAATTGGGAATCTGTGTCAAAACTTTGTTAGGAATTATGTGATCCTTACTACCTGGAAGTTAGGGAGATGGGGCATGAAGTTATTTCTAGGAGTTGGAGACATACCAAGTTTAGCTCAGTTCTGGTCATCTTTGAAATACCTATACAAACTTGTTCCTACATAGTAACTTGCAACTTTGAATGGGAATGTGCTTGCTTACAGCAACGTGCTATATGTTCTGAATGCCCGAATTGGGATTCTGTGTCAAAACTTTGTTAGGAATTATGTGATCCTTACTAGCTGGAAGTAAGGGACATGGAGCATGAAGTTATTTCTAGCAGTTGGAGACATACAAAGTTTAGCTCAGTTCTGGGCATCTTTGAAATACCTATACAAACTTGTTCCTACACAGTAACTTGCAACTTTGAATGAGAATGTGCTTGCTTACAGCAACGTGCTATATGTTCTGAATGCCCGAATTGGGAATCTGTGTCAAAACTTTGTTAGGAATTATGTGATCCTTACTACCTGGAAGTTAGGGAGATGGGGCATGAAGTTATTTCTAGGAGTTGGAGACATACCAAGTTTAGGTCAGTTCTGGGCATATTTGAAATACCTATACAAACTTGTTCCTACATAGTAACTTGCAACTTTGAATGAGAATGTGCTTGCTTACAGCAACGTGCTATATGTTCTGAATGCCCGAATTCGGAATCTGCGTCAAAACTTTGTTAGGAATTATGTGATCCTTACTAGCTTGAAGTAGGGGACATGGAGCATGAAGTTATTTCTAGGAGTTGGAGACATACAACGTTTAGCTCAGTTCTGGGCATCTTTGAAATACCTATACAAACTTGTTCCTACATAGTAACTTGCAACTTTGAATGAGAATGTGCTTGCTTACAGCAACGTGCTATATGTTCTGAATGCCTGAATTGGGAATCTGTGTCAAAATTTTGTTAGGAATTATGTGATCCTTACGAGCTGGATGTAAGGGAGATGGGGCATGAAGTTATTTCTAGGAGGTGGAGACATACCAAGTTTAGGTCAGTTCTGAGCATCTTTGAAATACCTATACAAACTTGTTCCTACATAGTAACTTGCAACTTTGAATGAGAATGTGCTTGCTTACAGCAACGTGCTATATGTTCTGAATGCCCGAATTGGGAATCTGTGTCAAAACTTTGTTAGGAATTATGTGATCCTTACTAGCTGGAAGTAAGGGAGATGGGGCATGAAGTTATTTCTAGGAGTTGGAGACATACCAAGTTTAGCTCAGTTCTGGGCATCTTTGAAATACCTATACAAACTTGTTCCTACATAGTAACTTGCAACTTTGAATGAGAATGTGCTTGCTTACAGCAACGTGCTATATATTCTGAATGCCCGATTTGGGAATCTGTGTCAAAACTTTGTTAGGAATTATGTGATCCTTACAAGCTGGAAGTAAGGGAGATGGGACATGAAGCTATTTCTAGAAGTTGGAGACATACCAAGTTTAGGTCAGTTCTGGGCATATTTGAAATACCTATACAAACTTGTTCCTACATAGTAACTTGCAACTTTGAATGAGAATGTGCTTGCTTACAGCAACGTGCTATATGTTCTGAATGCCCGAATTGGGAATCTGTGTCAAATCTTTGTTAGGAATTATGTGATCCTTACTAGCTAGAAGTAAGGGAGATGGGGCATGAAGTTATTTCTAGGAGTTGGAGACATACCAAGTTTAGGTCAGTTCTGAGCATCTTTGAAATACCTATACAAACTTGTTCCTACATAGTAACTTGCAACTTTGAATGAGAATGTGCTTGCTTACAGCAACGTGCTATATGTTCTGAATGCCCGAATTGGGATTCTGTGTCAAAACTTGTTAGGAATTATGTGATCCTTACTAGCTGGAAGTAAGGGAGATGGGGCATGAAGTTATTTCTAGGAGTTGGAGACATACCAAGTTTAGCTCAGTTCTGGGCATCTTTGAAATACCTATACAAACTTGTTCCTACATAGTAACTTGCAACTTTGAATGAGAATGTGCTTGCTTACAGCAACGTGCTATATGTTCTGAATGCCCGATTTGGGAATCTGTGTCAAAACTTTGTTAGGAATTATGTGATCCTTACAAGCTGGAAGTAAGGGAGATGGGGCATGAAGCTATTTCTAGAAGTTGGAGACATACCAAGTTTAGGTCAGTTCTGGGCATATTTGAAATACCTATACAAACTTGTTCCTACATAGTAACTTGCAACTTTGAATGAGAATGTGCTTGCTTACAGCAACGTGCTATATGTTCTGAATGCCCGAATTGGGAATCTGTGTCAAAACTTTGTTAGGAATTATGTGATCCTTACTAGCTAGAAGTAAGGGAGATGGGGCATGAAGTTATTTCTAGGAGTTGGAGACATAAAAAGTTTAGGTCAGTTCTGAGCATCTTTGAAAAACCTATACAAACTTGTTCCTACATAGTAACTTGCAACTTTGAATGAGAATGTGCTTGCTTACAGCAACGTGCTATATGTTCTGAATGCCCGAATTGGGATTCTGTGTCAAAACTTTGTTAGAAATTATGTGATCCTTACTAGCTGGAAGTAAGGGACATGGAGCATGAAGTTATTTCTAGCAGTTGGAGACATACAAAGTTTAGCTCAGTTCTGGGCATCTTTGAAATACCTATACAAACTTGTTCCTACACAGTAACTTGCAACTTTGATGAGAATGTGCTTGCTTACAGCAACTTGCTATATGTTCTGAATGCCCGAATTCAGAATCTGCGTCAAAACTTTGTTAGGAATTATGTGATCCTTACTAGCTGGAAGTAAGGGACATGGAGCATGAAGTTATTTCTAGGAGTTGGAGACATACAACGTTTAGCTCAGTTCTGGGCATCTTTGAAATACCTATACAAACTTGTTCCTACATAGTAACTTGCAACTTTGAATGAGAATGTGCTTGCTTACAGCAACGTGCTATATGTTCTGAATCCCTGAATTGGGAATCTGTGTCAAAATTTTGTTAGGAATTATGTGATCCTTACGAGCTGGATGTAAGGGAGATGGGGCATGAAGTTATTTCTAGGAGGTGGAGACATACCAAGTTTAGCTCAGTTCTGGGCATCTTTGAAATACCTATACAAACTTGTTCCTACATAGTAACTTGCAACTTTGAATGAGAATGTGCTTGCTTACAGCAACGTGCTATATGTTCTGAATGCCCGAATTGGGAATCTGTGTCAAAACTTTGTTAGGAATTATGTGATCCTTACTAGCTGGAAGTAAGGGAGATGGGGCATGAAGTTATTTCTAGGAGTTGGAGACATACCAAGTTAAGCTCAGTTCTGGGCATCTTTGAAATACCTATACAAACTTGTTCCTACATAGTAACTTGCAACTTTGAATGAGAATGTGCTTGCTTACAGCAACGTGCTATATGTTCTGAATGCCTGAATTGGGAATCTGTGTCAAAACTTTGTTAGGAATTATGTGATCCTTACAAGCTGGAAGTAAGGGAGATGGGGCATGAAGCTTTTTCTAGAAGTTGGAGACATACCAAGTTTAGGTCAGTTCTGGGCATATTTGAAATACCTATACAAACTTGTTCCTACATAGTAACTTGCATCTTTGAATGAGAATGTGCTTGCTTACAGCAACGTGCTATATGTTCTGAATGCCCGAATTGGGAATCTGTGTCAAAACATTGTTAGGAATTATGTGATCCTTACTAGCTAGAAGTAAGGGAGATGGGGCATGAAGTTATTTCTAGGAGTTGGAGACATACCAAGTTTAGGTCAGTTCTGAGCATCTTTGAAATACCTATACAAACTTGTTCCTACATAGTAACTTGCAACTTTGAATGAGAATGTGCTTGCTTACAGCAACGTGCTATATGTTCTGAATGCCCGAATTGGGATTCTGTGTCAAAACTTTGTTAGAAATTATGTGATCCTTACTAGCTGGAAGTAAGGGACATGGAGCATGAAGTTATTTCTAGCAGTTGGAGACATACAAAGTTTAGCTCAGTTCTGGGCATCTTTGAAATACCTATACAAACTTGTTCCTACACAGTAACTTGCAACTTTGAATGAGAATGTGCTTGCTTACAGCAATGTGCTATATGTTCTGAATGCCCGAATTGGGAATCTGTGTCAAAACTTTGTTAGGAATTATGTGATCCTTACTACCTGGAAGTTAGGGAGATGGGGCATGAAGTTATTTCTAGGAGTTGGAGACATACCAAGTTTAGCTCAGTTCTGGTCATCTTTGAAATACCTACACAAACTTGTTCCTACATAGTAACTTGCAACTTTGAATGAGAATGTGCTTGCTTACAGCAACGTGCTATATGTTCTGAATGCCCGAATTCGGAATCTGCGTCAAAACTTTGTTAGGAATTATGTGATCCTTACTAGCTGGAAGTAAGGGACATGGAGCATGAAGTTATTTCTAGGAGTTGGAGACATACAACGTTTAGCTCAGTTCTGGGCATCTTTGAAATACCTATACAAACTTGTTCCTACATAGTAACTTGCAACTTTGAATGAGAATGTGCTTGCTTACAGCAACGTGCTATATGTTCTGAATGCCCGATTTGGGAATCTGTCTCAAAACTTTGTTAGGAATTATGTGATCCTTACAAGCTGGAAGTAAGGGAGATGGGGCATGAAGCTATTTCTAGAAGTTGGAGACATACCAAGTTTAGGTCAGTTCTGGGCATATTTGAAATACCTATACAAACTTGTTCCTACATAGTAACTTGCAACTTTGAATGAGAATGTGCTTGCTTACAGCAACGTGCTATATGTTCTGAATGCCTGAATTGGGAATCTGTGTCAAAATTTTGTTAGGAATTATGTGATCCTTACGAGCTGGATGTAAGGGAGATGGGGCATGAAGTTATTTCTAGGAGTTGGAGACATACCAAGTTTAGCTCAGTTCTGGGCATCTTTGAAATACCTATACAAACTTGTTCCTACATAGTAACTTGCAACTTTGAATGAGAATGTGCTTGCTTACAGCAACGTGCTATATGTTCTGAATGCACGAATTGGGAATCTGTGTCAAAACTTTGTTAGGAATTATGTGATCCTTACTAGCTGGAAGTAAGGGAGATGGGGCATGAAGTTATTTCTAGGAGTTGGAGACATACCAAGTTTAGCTCAGTTCTGGGCATCTTTGAAATACCTATACAAACTTGTTCCTACATAGTAACTTGCAACTTTGAATGAGAATGTGCTTGCTTACAGCAACGTGCTATATGTTCTGAATGCCCGATTTTGGAATCTGTGTCAAAACTTTGTTAGGAATTATGTGATCCTTACAAGCTGGAAGTAAGGGAGATGGGGCATGAAGCTATTTCTAGAAGTTGGAGACATACCAAGTTTAGGTCAGTTCTGGGCATATTTGAAATACCTATACAAACTTGTTCCTACATAGTAACTTGCAACTTTGAATGAGAATGTGCTTGCTTACAGCAACGTGCTATATGTTCTGAATGCCCGAATTGGGAATCTGTGTCAAAACATTGTTAGGAATTATGTGATCCTTACTAGCTAGAAGTAAGGGAGATGGGGCATGAAGTTATTTCTAGGAGTTGGAGACATACCAAGTTTAGGTCAGTTCTGAGCATCTTTGAAATACCTATACAAACTTGTTCCTACATAGTAACTTGCAACTTTGAATGAGAATGTGCTTGCTTACAGCAACGTGCTATATGTTCTGAAAGCCCGAATTGGGATTCTGTGTCAAAACTTTGTTAGAAATTATGTGATCCTTACTACCTGGAAGTATGGGACATGGAGCATGAAGTTATTTCTAGCAGTTGGAGACATACAAAGTTTAGCTCAGTTCTGGGCATCTTTGAAATACCTATACAAACTTGTTCCTACACAGTAACTTGCAACTTTGAATGAGAATGTGCTTGCTTACAGCAACGTGCTATATGTTCTGAATGCCCGAATTGGGAATCTGTGTCAAAACTTTGTTAGGAATTATGTGATCCTTACTACCTGGAAGTTAGGGAGATGGGGCATGAAGTTATTTCTAGGAGTTGGAGACATACCAAGTTTAGCTCAGTTCTGGTCATCTTTGAAATACCCATACAAACATGTTCCTACATAGTAACTTGCAACTTTGAATGATAATGTGCTTGCTTACAGCAACGTGCTATATGTTCTGAATGCCCGAATTCGGAATCTGCGTCAAAACTTTGTTAGGAATTATGTGATCCTTACTAGCTGGAAGTAAGGGACATGGAGCATGAAGTTATTTCTAGGAGTTGGAGACATACAACGTTTAGCTCAGTTCTGGGCATCTTTGAAATACCTATACAAACTTGTTCCTACATAGTAACTTGCAACTTTGAATGAGAATGTGCTTGCTTACAGCAACGTGCTATATGTTCTGAATGCCCGAATTGGGAATCTGTGTCAAAACTTTGTTAGGAATTATGTGATCCTTACTAGCTAGAAGTAAGGGAGATGGGGCATGAAGTTATTTCTAGGAGTTGGAGACATACCAAGTTTAGGTCAGTTCTGAGCATCTTTGAAATACCTATAGAAACTTGTTCCTACATAGTAACTTGCAACTTTGAATGAGAATGTGCTTGCTTACAGCAACATGCTATATGTTCTAAATGCCCGAATTGGGATTCTGTGTCAAAACTTTGTTAAAAATTATGTGATCCTTACTACCTGGAAGTAAGGGACATGGAGCATGAAGTTATTTCTAGCAGTTGGAGACATACAAAGTTTAGCTCAGTTCTGGGCATCTTTGAAATACCTATACAAACTTGTTCCTACACAGTAACTTGCAACTTTGAATGAGAATGTGCTTGCTTACAGCAACGTGCTATATGTTCTGAATGCCCGAATTGGGAATCTGTTTCAAAACTTTGTTAGGAATTATGTGATCCTTACTACCTGCAAGTTAGGGAGATGGGGCATGAAGTTATTTCTAGGAGTTGGAGACATACCAAGTTTAGCTCAGTTCTGGGCATCTTTGAAATACCTGTACAAACTTGTTCCTACATAGTAACTTGCAACTTTGAATGAGAATGTGCTTGCTTACAGCAACGTGCTATATGTTCTGAATGCCCGATTTGGGAATCTGTCTCAAAACTTTGTTAGGAATTATGTGATCCTTACAAGCTGGAAGTAAGGGAGATGGGGCATGAAGCTATTTCTAGAAGTTGGAGACATACCAAGTTTAGGTCAGTTCTGGGCATATTTGAAATACCTATACAAACTTGTTCCTACATAGTAACTTGCAACTTTGAATGAGAATGTGCTTGCTTACAGCAACGTGCTATATGTTCTGAATGCCTGAATTGGGAATCTGTGTCAAAATTTTGTTAGGAATTATGTGATCCTTACGAGCTGGATGTAAGGGAGATGGGGCATGAAGTTATTTCTAGGAGTTGGAGACATACCAAGTTTAGCTCAGTTCTGGGCATCTTTGAAATACCTATACAAACTTGTTCCTACATAGTAACTTGCAACTTTGAATGAGAATGTGCTTGCTTACAGCAACGTGCTATATGTTCTGAATGCCCGAATTGGGAATCTGTGTCAAAACTTTGTTAGGAATTATGTGATCCTTACTAGCTGGAAGTAAGGGAGATGGGGCATGAAGTTATTTCTAGGAGTTGGAGACATACCAAGTTTAGCTCAGTTCTGGGCATCTTTGAAATACCTATACAAACTTGTTCCTACATAGTAACTTGCAACTTTGAATGAGAATGTGCTTGCTTACAGCAACGTGCTATATGTTCTGAATGCCCGATTTTGGAATCTGTGTCAAAACTTTGTTAGGAATTATGTGATCCTTACAAGCTGGAAGTAAGGGAGATGGGGCATGAAGCTATTTCTAGAAGTTGGAGACATACCAAGTTTAGGTCAGTTCTGGGCATATTTGAAATACCTATACAAACTTGTTCCTACATAGTAACTTGCAACTTTGAATGAGAATGTGCTTGCTTACAGCAACGTGCTATATGTTCTGAATGCCCGAATTGGGAATCTGTGTCAAAACATTGTTAGGAATTATGTGATCCTTACTAGCTAGAAGTAAGGGAGATGGGGCATGAAGTTATTTCTAGGAGTTGGAGACATACCAAGTTTAGGTCAGTTCTGAGCATCTTTGAAATACCTATACAAACTTGTTCCTACATAGTAACTTGCAACTTTGAATGAGAATGTGCTTGCTTACAGCAACGTGCTATATGTTCTGAAAGCCCGAATTGGGATTCTGTGTCAAAACTTTGTTAGAAATTATGTGATCCTTACTACCTGGAAGTATGGGACATGGAGCATGAAGTTATTTCTAGCAGTTGGAGACATACAAAGTTTAGCTCAGTTCTGGGCATCTTTGAAATACCTATACAAACTTGTTCCTACACAGTAACTTGCAACTTTGAATGAGAATGTGCTTGCTTACAGCAACGTGCTATATGTTCTGAATGCCCGAATTGGGAATCTGTGTCAAAACTTTGTTAGGAATTATGTGATCCTTACTACCTGGAAGTTAGGGAGATGGGGCGTGAAGTTATTTCTAGGAGTTGGAGACATACCAAGTTTAGCTCAGTTCTGGTCATCTTTGAAATACCCATACAAACATGTTCCTACATAGTAACTTGCAACTTTGAATGAGAATGTGCTTGCTTACAGCAACGTGCTATATGTTCTGAATGCCCGAATTCGGAATCTGCGTCAAAACTTTGTTAGGAATTATGTGATCCTTACTAGCTGGAAGTAAGGGACATGGAGCATGAAGTTATTTCTAGGAGTTGGAGACATACAACGTTTAGCTCAGTTCTGGGCATCTTTGAAATACCTATACAAACTTGTTCCTACATAGTAACTTGCAACTTTGAATGAGAATGTGCTTGCTTACAGCAACGTGCTATATGTTCTGAATGCCTGAATTGGGAATCTGTGTCAAAATTTTGTTAGGAATTATGTGATCCTTACGAGCTGGATGTAAGGGAGATGGGGCATGAAGTTATTTCTAGGAGGTGGAGACATACCAAGTTTAGGTCAGTTCTGAGCATCTTTGAAATACCTATACAAACTTGTTCCTACATAGTAACTTGCAACTTTGAATGAGAATGTGCTTGCTTACAGCAACGTGCTATATGTTCTGAATGCCCGATTTGGGAATCTGTGTCAAAACTTTGTTAGGAATTATGTGATCCTTACAAGCTGGAAGTAAGGGAGATGGTGCATGAAGCTATTTCTAGAAGTTGGAGACATACCAAGTTTAGGTCAGTTCTGGGCATATTTGAAATACCTATACAAACTTGTTCCTACATAGTAACTTGCAACTTTGAATGAGAATGTGCTTGCTTACAGCAACGTGCTATATGTTCTGAATGCCCGAATTGGGAATCTGTGTCAAAACTTTGTTAGGAATGATGTGATCCTTACTAGCTAGAAGTAAGGGAGATGGGGCATGAAGTTATTTCTAGGAGTTGGAGACATACCAAGTTTAGGTCAGTTCTGAGCATCTTTGAAATACCTATACAAACTTGTTCCTACATAGTAACTTGCAACTTTGAATGAGAATGTGCTTGCTTACAGCAACGTGCTATATGTTCTGAATGCCCGAATTGGGATTCTGTGTCAAAACTTTGTTAGGAATTATGTGATCCTTACTAGCTGGAAGTAAGGGAGATGGGGCATGAAGTTATTTCTAGGTGTTGGAGACATACCAAGTTTAGCTCAGTTCTGGGCATCTTTGAAATACCTATACAAACTTGTTCCTACATAGTAACTTGCAACTTTGAATGAGAATGTGCTTGCTTACAGCAACGTGCTATATGTTCTGAATGCCCGATTTGGGAATCTGTGTCAAATCTTTGTTAGGAATTATGTGATCCTTACAAGCTGGAAGTAAGGGAGATGGGGCATGAAGCTATTTCTAGAAGTTGGAGACATACCAAGTTTAGGTCAGTTCTGGGCATATTTGAAATACCTATACAAACTTGTTCCTACATAGTAACTTGCAACTTTGAATGAGAATGTGCTTGCTTACAGCAACGTGCTATATGTTCTGAATGCCCGAATTGGGAATCTGTGTCAAAACTTTCTTAGGAATTATGTGATCCTTACTAGCTAGAAGTAAGGGAGATGGGGCATGAAGTTATTTCTAGGAGTTGGAGACATACCAAGTTTAGGTCAGTTCTGAGCATCTTTGAAATACCTATACAAACTTGTTCCTACATAGTAACTTGCAACTTTGAATGAGAATGTGCTTGCTTACAGCAACGTGCTATATGTTCTGAATGCCCGAATTGGGATTCTGTGTCAAAACTTTGTTAGAAATTATGTGATCCTTACTAGCTGGAAGTAAGGGACATGGAGCATGAAGTTATTTCCAGGAGTTGGAGACATACCAAGTTTAGCTCAGTTCTGGGCATCTTTGAAATACGTATACAAACTTGTTCCTACATAGTAACTTGCAACTTTGAATGAGAATGTGCTTGCTTACAGCAACGTGCTATATGTTCTGAATGCCTGAATTGGGAATCTGTGTCAAAATTTTGTTAGGAATTATGTGATCCTTACGAGCTGGATGTAAGGGAGATGGGGCATGAAGTTATTTCTAGGAGTTGGAGACATACCAAGTTTAGCTCAGTTCTGGGCATCTTTGAAATACCTATACAAACTTGTTCCTACATAGTAACTTGCAACTTTGAATGAGAATGTGCTTGCTTACAGCAACGTGCTATATGTTCTGAATGCCCGAATTGGGAATCTGTGTCAAAACTTTGTTAGGAATTATGTGATCCTTACTAGCTGGAAGTAAGTGAGATGGGGCATGAAGTTATTTCTAGGAGTTGGAGACATACCAAGTTTAGCTCAGTTCTGGGCATCTTTGAAATACCTATACAAACTTGTTCCTACATAGTAACTTGCAACTTTGAATGAGAATGTGCTTGCTTACAGCAACGTGCTATATGTTCTGAATGCCCGATTTGGGAATCTGTGTCAAAACTTTGTTAGGAATTATGTGATCCTTACAAGCTGGAAGTAAGGGAGATGGGGCATGAAGCTATTTCTAGAAGTTGGAGACATACCAAGTTTAGGTCAGTTCTGGGCATATTTGAAATACCTATACAAACTTGTTCCTACATAGTAACTTGCAACTTTGAATGAGAATGTGCTTGCTTACAGCAACGTGCTATATGTTCTGAATGCCCGAATTGGGAATCTGTGTCAAAACATTGTTAGGAATTATGTGACCCTTACTAGCTAGAAGTAAGGGAGATGGGGCATGAAGTTATTTCTAGGAGTTGGAGACATACCAAGTTTAGGTCAGTTCTGAGCATCTTTGAAATACCTATACAAACTTGTTCCTACATAGTAACTTGCAACTTTGAATGAGAATGTGCTTGCTTACAGCAACGTGCTATATGTTCTGAATGCCCGAATTGGGATTCTGTGTCAAAACTTTGTTAGAAATTATGTGATCCTTACTAGCTGGAAGTAAGGGACATGGAGCATGAAGTTATTTCTAGCAGTTGGAGACATACAAAGTTTAGCTCAGTTCTGGGCATCTTTGAAATACCTATACAAACTTGTTCCTACACAGTAACTTGCAACTTTGAATGAGAATGTGCTTGCTTACAGCAACGTGCTATATGTTCTGAATGCCCGAATTGGGAATCTGTGTCAAAACTTTGTTAGGAATTATGTGATCCTTACTACCTGGAAGTTAGGGAGATGGGGCATGAAGTTATTTCTAGGAGTTGGAGACATACCAAGTTTAGCTCAGTTCTGGGCATCTTTGAAATACCTATACAAACTTGTTCCTACATAGTAACTTGCAACTTTGAATGAGAATGTGCTTGCTTACAGCAACGTGCTATATGTTCTGAATGCCCGAATTCGGAATCTGCGTCAAAACTTTGTTAGGAATTATGTGATCCTTACTAGCTGGAAGTAAGGGACATGGAGCATGAAGTTATTTCTAGGAGTTGGAGACATACAACGTTTAGCTCAGTTCTGGGCATCTTTGAAATACCTATACAAACTTGTTCCTACATAGTAACTTGCAACTTTGAATGAGAATGTGCTTGCTTACAGCAACGTGCTATATGTTCTGAATGCCTGAATTGGGAATCTGTGTCAAAATTTTGTTAGGAATTATGTGATCCTTACGAGCTGGATGTAAGGGAGATGGGGCATGAAGTTATTTCTAGGAGTTGGAGACATACCAAGTTTAGCTCAGTTCTGGGCATCTTTGAAATACCTATACAAACTTGTTCCTACATAGTAACTTGCAACTTTGAATGAGAATGTGCTTGCTTACAGCAACGTGCTATATGTTCTGAATGCCCGAATTGGGAATCTGTGTCAAAACTTTGTTAGGAATTATGTGATCCTTACTAGCTGGAAGTAAGGGAGATGGGGCATGAAGTTATTTCTAGGAGTTGGAGACATACCAAGTTTAGCTCAGTTCTGGGCATCTTTGAAATACCTATACAAACTTGTTCCTACATAGTAACTTGCAACTTTGAATGAGAATGTGCTTGCTTACAGCAACGTGCTATATGTTCTGAATGCCCGATTTGGGAATCTGTGTCAAAACTTTGTTAGGAATTATGTGATCCTTACAAGCTGGAAGTAAGGGAGATGGGGCATGAAGCTATTTCTAGAAGTTGGAGACATACCAAGTTTAGGTCAGTTCTGGGCATATTTGAAATACCTATACAAACTTGTTCCTACATAGTAACTTGCAACTTTGAATGAGAATGTGCTTGCTTACAGCAACGTGCTATATGTTGTGAATGCCCGAATTGGGAATCTGTGTCAAAACTTTGTTAGGAATTATGTGATCCTTACTAGCTAGAAGTAAGGGAGATGGGGCATGAAGTTATTTCTAGGAGTTGGAGACATACCAAGTTTAGGTCAGTTCTGAGCATCTTTCAAATACCTATACAAACTTGTTCCTACATAGTAACTTGCAACTTTGAATGAGAATGTGCTTGCTTACAGCAACGTGCTATATGTTCTGAATGCCCGAATTGGGATTCTGTGTCAAAACTTTGTTAGAAATTATGTGATCCTTACTAGCTGGAAGTAAGGGACATGGAGCATGAAGTTATTTCTAGCAGTTGGAGACATACAAAGTTTAGCTCAGTTCTGGGCATCTTTGAAATACCTATACAAACTTGTTCCTACACAGTAACTTGCAACTTTGAATGAAAATGTGGTTGCTTACAGCAACGTGCTATATGTTCTGAATGCCCGAATTGGGAATCTGTGTCAAAACTTTGTTAGGAATTATGTGATCCTTACTACCTGGAAGTTAGGGAGATGGGGCATGAAGTTATTTCTAGGAGTTGGAGACATACCAAGTTTAGCTCAGTTCTGGTCATCTTTGAAATACCTATACAAACTTGTTCCTACATAGTAACTTGCAACTTTGAATGAGAATGTGCTTGCTTACAGCAACGTGCTATATGTTCTGAATGCCCGAATTCGGAATCTGCGTCAAAACTTTGTTAGGAATTATGTGATCCTTACTAGCTGGAAGTAAGGGACATGGGGCATGAAGTTATTTCTAGGAGTTGGAGACATACAACGTTTAGCTCAGTTCTGGGCATCTTTGAAATACCTATACAAACTTGTTCCTACATAGTAACTTGCAACTTTGAATGAGAATGTGCTTGCTTACAGCAACGTGCTATATGTTCTGAATGCCTGAATTGGGAATCTGTGTCAAAATTTTGTTAGGAATTATGTGATCCTTACGAGCTGGATGTAAGGGAGATGGGGCATGAAGTTATTTCTAGGAGTTGGAGACATACCAAGTTTAGCTCAGTTCTGGGCATCTTTGAAATACCTATACAAACTTGTTCCTACATAGTAACTTGCAACTTTGAATGAGAATGTGCTTGCTTACAGCAACGTGCTATATGTTCTGAATGCCCGAATTGGGAATCTGTGTCAAAACTTTGTTAGGAATTATGTGATCCTTACTAGCTGGAAGTAAGGGAGATGGGGCATGAAGTTATTTCTAGGAGTTGGAGACATACCAAGTTTAGCTAAGTTCTGGGCATCTTTGAAATACCTATACAAACTTGTTCCTACATAGTAACTTGCAACTTTGAATGAGAATGTGCTTGCTTACAGCAACGTGCTATATGTTCTGAATGCCCGATTTGGGAATCTGTGTCAAAACTTTGTTAGGAATTATGTGATCCTTACTAGCTGGAAGTAAGGGAGATGGGGCATGAAGCTATTTCTAGAAGTTGGAGACATACCAAGTTTAGGTCAGTTCTGGGCATATTTGAAATACCTATACAAACTTGTTCCTACATAGTAACTTGCAACTTTGAATGAGAATGTGCTTGCTTACAGCAACGTGCTAGATGTTCTGAATGCCCGAATTGGGAATCTGTGTCAAAACTTTTTTAGGAATTATGTGATCCTTACTAGCTAGAAGTAAGGGAGATGGGGCATGAAGTTATTTCTAGGAGTTGGAGACATACCAAGTTTAGGTCAGTTCTGAGCATCTTTGAAATACCTATACAAACTTGTTCCTACATAGTAACTTGCAACTTTGAATGAGAATGTGCTTGCTTACAGCAACGTGCTATATGTTCTGAATGCCCGAATTGGGATTCTGTGTCAAAACTTTGTTAGAAATTATGTGATCCTTACTAGCTGGAAGTAAGGGACATGGAGCATGAAGTTATTTCTAGCAGTTGGAGACATACAAAGTTTAGCTCAGTTCTGGGCATCTTTGAAATACCTATACAAACTTGTTCCTACACAGTAACTTGCAACTTTGAATGAGAATGTGCTTGCTTACAGCAACGTGCTATATGTTCTGAATGCCCGAATTGGGAATCTGTGTCAAAACTTTGTTAGGAATTATGTGATCCTTACTACCTGGAAGATAGGGAGATGGGGCATGATGTTATTTCTAGGAGTTGGAGACATACCAAGTTTAGCTCAGTTCTGGTCATCTTTGAAATACCTATACAAACTTGTTCCTACATAGTAACTTGCAACTTTGAATGAGAATGTGCTTGCTTACAGCAACGTGCTATATGTTCTGAATGCCCGAATTGGGAATCTGTGTCAAAACTTTCTTAGGAATTATGTGATCCTTACTAGCTAGAAGTAAGGGAGATGGGGCATGAAGTTATTTCTAGGAGTTGGAGACATACCAAGTTTAGGTCAGTTCTGAGCATCTTTCAAATACCTATACAAACTTGTTCCTACATAGTAACTTGCAACTTTGAATGAGAATGTGCTTGCTTACAGCAACGTGCTATATGTTCTGAATGCCCGAATTGGGATTCTGTGTCAAAACTTTGTTAGAAATTATGTGATCCTTACTAGCTGGAAGTAAGGGACATGGAGCATGAAGTTATTTCTAGCAGTTGGAGACATACAAAGTTTAGCTCAGTTCTGGGCATCTTTGAAATACCTATACAAACTTGTTCCTACACAGTAACTTGCAACTTTGAATGAAAATGTGGTTGCTTACAGCAACGTGCTATATGTTCTGAATGCCCGAATTGGGAATCTGTGTCAAAACTTTGTTAGGAATTATGTGATCCTTACTACCTGGAAGTTAGGGAGATGGGGCATGAAGTTATTTCTAGGAGTTGGAGACATACCAAGTTTAGCTCAGTTCTGGTCATCTTTGAAATACCTATACAAACTTGTTCCTACATAGTAACTTGCAACTTTGAATGAGAATGTGCTTGCTTACAGCAACGTGCTATATGTTCTGAATGCCCGAATTGGGAATCTGTGTCAAAACTTTCTTAGGAATTATGTGATCCTTACTAGCTAGAAGTAAGGGAGATGGGGCATGAAGTTATTTCTAGGAGTTGGAGACATACCAAGTTTAGGTCAGTTCTGAGCATCTTTCAAATACCTATACAAACTTGTTCCTACATAGTAACTTGCAACTTTGAATGAGAATGTGCTTGCTTACAGCAACGTGCTATATGTTCTGAATGCCCGAATTGGGATTCTGTGTCAAAACTTTGTTAGAAATTATGTGATCCTTACTAGCTGGAAGTAAGGGACATGGAGCATGAAGTTATTTCTAGCAGTTGGAGACATACAAAGTTTAGCTCAGTTCTGGGCATCTTTGAAATACCTATACAAACTTGTTCCTACACAGTAACTTGCAACTTTGAATGAAAATGTGGTTGCTTACAGCAACGTGCTATATGTTCTGAATGCCCGAATTGGGAATCTGTGTCAAAACTTTGTTAGGAATTATGTGATCCTTACTACCTGGAAGTTAGGGAGATGGGGCATGAAGTTATTTCTAGGAGTTGGAGACATACCAAGTTTAGCTCAGTTCTGGTCATCTTTGAAATACCTATACAAACTTGTTCCTACATAGTAACTTGCAACTTTGAATGAGAATGTGCTTGCTTACAGCAACGTGCTATATGTTCTGAATGCCCGAATTCGGAATCTGCGTCAAAACTTTGTTAGGAATTATGTGATCCTTACTAGCTGGAAGTAAGGGACATGGGGCATGAAGTTATTTCTAGGAGTTGGAGACATACAACGTTTAGCTCAGTTCTGGGCATCTTTGAAATACCTATACAAACTTGTTCCTACATAGTAACTTGCAACTTTGAATGAGAATGTGCTTGCTTACAGCAACGTGCTATATGTTCTGAATGCCTGAATTGGGAATCTGTGTCAAAATTTTGTTAGGAATTATGTGATCCTTACGAGCTGGATGTAAGGGAGATGGGGCATGAAGTTATTTCTAGGAGTTGGAGACATACCAAGTTTAGCTCAGTTCTGGGCATCTTTGAAATACCTATACAAACTTGTTCCTACATAGTAACTTGCAACTTTGAATGAGAATGTGCTTGCTTACAGCAACGTGCTATATGTTCTGAATGCCCGAATTGGGAATCTGTGTCAAAACTTTGTTAGGAATTATGTGATCCTTACTAGCTGGAAGTAAGGGAGATGGGGCATGAAGTTATTTCTAGGAGTTGGAGACATACCAAGTTTAGCTAAGTTCTGGGCATCTTTGAAATACCTATACAAACTTGTTCCTACATAGTAACTTGCAACTTTGAATGAGAATGTGCTTGCTTACAGCAACGTGCTATATGTTCTGAATGCCCGATTTGGGAATCTGTGTCAAAACTTTGTTAGGAATTATGTGATCCTTACTAGCTGGAAGTAAGGGAGATGGGGCATGAAGCTATTTCTAGAAGTTGGAGACATACCAAGTTTAGGTCAGTTCTGGGCATATTTGAAATACCTATACAAACTTGTTCCTACATAGTAACTTGCAACTTTGAATGAGAATGTGCTTGCTTACAGCAACGTGCTAGATGTTCTGAATGCCCGAATTGGGAATCTGTGTCAAAACTTTTTTAGGAATTATGTGATCCTTACTAGCTAGAAGTAAGGGAGATGGGGCATGAAGTTATTTCTAGGAGTTGGAGACATACCAAGTTTAGGTCAGTTCTGAGCATCTTTGAAATACCTATACAAACTTGTTCCTACATAGTAACTTGCAACTTTGAATGAGAATGTGCTTGCTTACAGCAACGTGCTATATGTTCTGAATGCCCGAATTGGGATTCTGTGTCAAAACTTTGTTAGAAATTATGTGATCCTTACTAGCTGGAAGTAAGGGACATGGAGCATGAAGTTATTTCTAGCAGTTGGAGACATACAAAGTTTAGCTCAGTTCTGGGCATCTTTGAAATACCTATACAAACTTGTTCCTACACAGTAACTTGCAACTTTGAATGAGAATGTGCTTGCTTACAGCAACGTGCTATATGTTCTGAATGCCCGAATTGGGAATCTGTGTCAAAACTTTGTTAGGAATTATGTGATCCTTACTACCTGGAAGATAGGGAGATGGGGCATGATGTTATTTCTAGGAGTTGGAGACATACCAAGTTTAGCTCAGTTCTGGTCATCTTTGAAATACCTATACAAACTTGTTCCTACATAGTAACTTGCAACTTTGAATGAGAATGTGCTTGCTTACAGCAACGTGCTATATGTTCTGAATGCCCGAATTGGGAATCTGTGTCAAAACTTTCTTAGGAATTATGTGATCCTTACTAGCTAGAAGTAAGGGAGATGGGGCATGAAGTTATTTCTAGGAGTTGGAGACATACCAAGTTTAGGTCAGTTCTGAGCATCTTTGAAATACCTATACAAACTTGTTCCTACATAGTAACTTGCAACTTTGAATGAGAATGTGCTTGCTTACAGCAACGTGCTATATGTTCTGAATGCCCGAATTGGGAATCTGTGTCAAAACTTTCTTAGGAATTATGTGATCCTTACTAGCTAGAAGTAAGGGAGATGGGGCATGAAGTTATTTCTAGGAGTTGGAGACATACCAAGTTTAGGTCAGTTCTGAGCATCTTTGAAATACCTATACAAACTTGTTCCTACATAGTAACTTGCAACTTTGAATGAGAATGTGCTTGCTTACAGCAACGTGCTATATTTTCTGAATGCCCGAATTGGGATTCTGTGTCAAAACTTTGTTAGAAATTATGTGATCCTTACTAGCTGGAAGTAAGGGACATGGAGCATGAAGTTATTTCTAGGAGTTGGAGACATACCAAGTTTAGCTCAGTTCTGGGCATCTTTGAAATACCTATACAAACTTGTTCCTACATAGTAACTTGCAACTTTGAATGAGAATGTGCTTGCTTACAGCAACGTGCTATACGTTCTGAATGCCTGAATTGGGAATCTGTGTCAAAATTTTGTTAGGAATTATGTGATCCTTACGAGCTGGATGTAAGGGAGATGGGGCATGAAGTTATTTCTAGGAGTTGGAGACATACCAAGTTTAGCTCAGTTCTGGGCATCTTTGAAATACCTATACAAACTTGTTCCTACATAGTAACTTGCAACTTTGAATGAGAATGTGCTTGCTTACAGCAACGTGCTATATGTTCTGAATGCCCGAATTGGGAATCTGTGTCAAAACTTTGTTAGGAATTATGTGATCCTTACTAGCTGGAAGTAAGTGAGATGGGGCATGAAGTTATTTCTAGGAGTTGGAGACATACCAAGTTTAGCTCAGTTCTGGGCATCTTTGAAATACCTATACAAACTTGTTCCTACATAGTAACTTGCAACTTTGAATGAGAATGTGCTTGCTTACAGCAACGTGCTATATGTTCTGAATGCCCGATTTGGGAATCTGTGTCAAAACTTTGTTAGGAATTATGTGATCCTTACAAGCTGGAAGTAAGGGAGATGGGGCATGAAGCTATTTCTAGAAGTTGGAGACATACCAAGTTTAGGTCAGTTCTGGGCATATTTGAAATACCTATACAAACTTGTTCCTACATAGTAACTTGCAACTTTGAATGAGAATGTGCTTGCTTACAGCAACGTGCTATATGTTCTGAATGCCCGAATTGGGAATCTGTGTCAAAACATTGTTAGGAATTATGTGATCCTTACTAGCTAGAAGTAAGGGAGATGGGGCATGAAGTTATTTCTAGGAGTTGGAGACATACCAAGTTTAGGTCAGTTCTGAGCATCTTTGAAATACCTATACAAACTTGTTCCTACATAGTAACTTGCAACTTTGAATGAGAATGTGCTTGCTTACAGCAACGTGCTATATGTTCTGAATGCCCGAATTGGGATTCTGTGTCAAAACTTTTTAGAAATTATGTGATCCTTACTAGCTGGAAGTAAGGGACATGGAGCATGAAGTTATTTCTAGCAGTTGGAGACATACAAAGTTTAGCTCAGTTCTGGGCATCTTTGAAATACCTATACAAACTTGTTCCTACACAGTAACTTGCAACTTTGAATGAGAATGTGCTTGCTTACAGCAACGTGCTATATGTTCTGAATGCCCGAATTGGGAATCTGTGTCAAAACTTTGTTAGGAATTATGTGATCCTTACTACCTGGAAGTTAGGGAGATGGGGCATGAAGTTATTTCTAGGAGTTGGAGACATACCAAGTTTAGCTCAGTTCTGGGCATCTTTGAAATACGTATACAAACTTGTTCCTACATAGTAACTTGCAACTTTGAATGAGAATGTGCTTGCTTACAGCAACGTGCTATATGTTCTGAATGCCCGAATTCGGAATCTGCGTCAAAACTTTGTTAGGAATTATGTGATCCTTACTAGCTGGAAGTAAGGGACATGGAGCATGAAGTTATTTCTAGGAGTTGGAGACATACAACGTTTAGCTCAGTTCTGGGCATCTTTGAAATACCTATACAAACTTGTTCCTACATAGTAACTTGCAACTTTGAATGAGAATGTGCTTGCTTACAGCAACGTGCTATATGTTCTGAATGCCTGAATTGGGAATCTGTGTCAAAATTTTGTTAGGAATTATGTGATCCTTACGAGCTGGATGTAAGGGAGATGGGGCATGAAGTTATTTCTAGGAGTTGGAGACATACCAAGTTTAGCTCAGTTCTGGGCATCTTTGAAATACCTATACAAACTTGTTCCTACATAGTAACTTGCAACTTTGAATGAGAATGTGCTTGCTTACAGCAACGTGCTATATGTTCTGAATGCCCGAATTGGGAATCTGTGTCAAAACTTTGTTAGGAATTATGTGATCCTTACTAGCTGGAAGTAAGGGAGATGGGGCATGAAGTTATTTCTAGGAGTTGGAGACATACCAAGTTTAGCTCAGTTCTGGGCATCTTTGAAATACCTATACAAACTTGTTCCTACATAGTAACTTGCAACTTTGAATGAGAATGTGCTTGCTTACAGCAACGTGCTATATGTTCTGAATGCCCGATTTGGGAATCTGTGTCAAAACTTTGTTAGGAATTATGTGATCCTTACAAGCTGGAAGTAAGGGAGATGGGGCATGAAGCTATTTCTAGAAGTTGGAGACATACCAAGTTTAGGTCAGTTCTGGGCATATTTGAAATACCTATACAAACTTGTTCCTACATAGTAACTTGCAACTTTGAATGAGAATGTGCTTGCTTACAGCAACGTGCTATATGTTGTGAATGCCCGAATTGGGAATCTGTGTCAAAACTTTGTTAGGAATTATGTGATCCTTACTAGCTAGAAGTAAGGGAGATGGGGCATGAAGTTATTTCTAGGAGTTGGAGACATACCAAGTTTAGGTCAGTTCTGAGCATCTTTGAAATACCTATACAAACTTGTTCCTACATAGTAACTTGCAACTTTGAATGAGAATGTGCTTGCTTACAGCAACGTGCTATATGTTCTGAATGACCGAATTGGGATTCTGTGTCAAAACTTTGTTAGAAATTATGTGATCCTTACTAGCTGGAAGTAAGGGACATGGAGCATGAAGTTATTTCTAGCAGTTGGAGACATACAAAGTTTAGCTCAGTTCTGGGCATCTTTGAAATACCTATACAAACTTGTTCCTACACAGTAACTTGCAACTTTGAATGAAAATGTGGTTGCTTACAGCAACGTGCTATATGTTCTGAATGCCCGAATTGGGAATCTGTGTCAAAACTTTGTTAGGAATTATGTGATCCTTACTACCTGGAAGTTAGGGAGATGGGGCATGAAGTTATTTCTAGGAGTTGGAGACATACCAAGTTTAGCTCAGTTCTGGTCATCTTTGAAATACCTATACAAACTTGTTCCTACATAGTAACTTGCAACTTTGAATGAGAATGTGCTTGCTTACAGCAACGTGCTATATGTTCTGAATGCCCGAATTCGGAATCTGCGTCAAAACTTTGTTAGGAATTATGTGATCCTTACTAGCTGGAAGTAAGGGACATGGGGCATGAAGTTATTTCTAGGAGTTGGAGACATACAACGTTTAGCTCAGTTCTGGGCATCTTTGAAATACCTATACAAACTTGTTCCTACATAGTAACTTGCAACTTTGAATGAGAATGTGCTTGCTTACAGCAACGTGCTATATGTTCTGAATGCCTGAATTGGGAATCTGTGTCAAAATTTTGTTAGGAATTATGTGATCCTTACGAGCTGGATGTAAGGGAGATGGGGCATGAAGTTATTTCTAGGAGTTGGAGACATACCAAGTTTAGCTGAGTTCTGGGCATCTTTGAAATACCTATACAAACTTGTTCCTACATAGTAACTTGCAACTTTGAATGAGAATGTGCTTGCTTACAGCAACGTGCTATATGTTCTGAATGCCCGAATTGGGAATCTGTGTCAAAACTTTGTTAGGAATTATGTGATCCTTACTAGCTGGAAGTAAGGGAGAAGGGGCATGAAGTTATTTCTAGGAGTTGGAGACATACCAAGTTTAGCTAAGTTCTGGGCATCTTTGAAATACCTATACAAACTTGTTCCTACATAGTAACTTGCAACTTTGAATGAGAATGTGCTTGCTTACAGCAACGTGCTATATGTTCTGAATGCCCGATTTGGGAATCTGTGTCAAAACTTTGTTAGGAATTATGTGATCCTTACTAGCTGGAAGTAAGGGAGATGGGGCATGAAGCTATTTCTAGAAGTTGGAGACATAGCAAGTTTAGCTCAGTTCTGGGCATATTTGAAATACCTATACAAACTTGTTCCTACATAGTAACTTGCAACTTTGAATGAGAATGTGCTTGCTTACAGCAACGTGCTAGATGTTCTGAATGCCCGAATTGAGAATCTGTGTCAAAACTTTGTTAGGAATTATGTGATCCTTACTAGCTAGAAGTAAGGGAGATGGGGCATGAAGTTATTTCTAGGAGTTGGAGACATACCAAGTTTAGGTCAGTTCTGAGCATCTTTGAAATACCTATACAAACTTGTTCCTACATAGTAACTTGCAACTTTGAATGAGAATGTGCTTGCTTACAGCAACGTGCTATATGTTCTGAATGCCCGAATTGGGATTCTGTGTCAAAACTTTGTTAGAAATTATGTGATCCTTACTAGCTGGAAGTAAGGGACATGGAGCATGAAGTTATTTCTAGCAGTTGGAGACATACAAAGTTTAGCTCAGTTCTGGGCATCTTTGAAATACCTATACAAACTTGTTCCTACACAGTAACTTGCAACTTTGAATGAGAATGTGCTTGCTTACAGCAACGTGCTATATGTTCTGAATGCCCGAATTGGGAATCTGTGTCAAAACTTTGTTAGGAATTATGTGATCCTTACTACCTGGAAGTTAGGGAGATGGGGCATGAAGTTATTTCTAGGAGTTGGAGACATACCAAGTTTAGCTCAGTTCTGGGCATCTTTGAAATACGTATACAAACTTGTTCCTACATAGTAACTTGCAACTTTGAATGAGAATGTGCTTGCTTACAGCAACGTGCTATATGTTCTGAATGCCCGAATTCGGAATCTGCGTCAAAACTTTGTTAGGAATTATGTGATCCTTACTAGCTGGAAGTAAGGGACATGGAGCATGAAGTTATTTCTAGGAGTTGGAGACATACAACGTTTAGCTCAGTTCTGGGCATCTTTGAAATACCTATACAAACTTGTTCCTACATAGTAACTTGCAACTTTGAATGAGAATGTGCTTGCTTACAGCAACGTGCTATATGTTCTGAATGCCTGAATTGGGAATCTGTGTCAAAATTTTGTTAGGAATTATGTGATCCTTACGAGCTGGATGTAAGGGAGATGGGGCATGAAGTTATTTCTAGGAGTTGGAGACATACCAAGTTTAGCTCAGTTCTGGGCATCTTTGAAATACCTATACAAACTTGTTCCTACATAGTAACTTGCAACTTTGAATGAGAATGTGCTTGCTTACAGCAACGTGCTATATGTTCTGAATGCCCGAATTGGGAATCTGTGTCAAAACTTTGTTAGGAATTATGTGATCCTTACTAGCTGGAAGTAAGGGAGATGGGGCATGAAGTTATTTCTAGGAGTTGGAGACATACCAAGTTTAGCTCAGTTCTGGGCATCTTTGAAATACCTATACAAACTTGTTCCTACATAGTAACTTGCAACTTTGAATGAGAATGTGCTTGCTTACAGCAACGTGCTATATGTTCTGAATGCCCGATTTGGGAATCTGTGTCAAAACTTTGTTAGGAATTATGTGATCCTTACAAGCTGGAAGTAAGGGAGATGGGGCATGAAGCTATTTCTAGAAGTTGGAGACATACCAAGTTTAGGTCAGTTCTGGGCATATTTGAAATACCTATACAAACTTGTTCCTACATAGTAACTTGCAACTTTGAATGAGAATGTGCTTGCTTACAGCAACGTGCTATATGTTGTGAATGCCCGAATTGGGAATCTGTGTCAAAACTTTGTTAGGAATTATGTGATCCTTACTAGCTAGAAGTAAGGGAGATGGGGCATGAAGTTATTTCTAGGAGTTGGAGACATACCAAGTTTAGGTCAGTTCTGAGCATCTTTGAAATACCTATACAAACTTGTTCCTACATAGTAACTTGCAACTTTGAATGAGAATGTGCTTGCTTACAGCAACGTGCTATATGTTCTGAATGACCGAATTGGGATTCTGTGTCAAAACTTTGTTAGAAATTATGTGATCCTTACTAGCTGGAAGTAAGGGACATGGAGCATGAAGTTATTTCTAGCAGTTGGAGACATACAAAGTTTAGCTCAGTTCTGGGCATCTTTGAAATACCTATACAAACTTGTTCCTACACAGTAACTTGCAACTTTGAATGAAAATGTGGTTGCTTACAGCAACGTGCTATATGTTCTGAATGCCCGAATTGGGAATCTGTGTCAAAACTTTGTTAGGAATTATGTGATCCTTACTACCTGGAAGTTAGGGAGATGGGGCATGAAGTTATTTCTAGGAGTTGGAGACATACCAAGTTTAGCTCAGTTCTGGTCATCTTTGAAATACCTATACAAACTTGTTCCTACATAGTAACTTGCAACTTTGAATGAGAATGTGCTTGCTTACAGCAACGTGCTATATGTTCTGAATGCCCGAATTCGGAATCTGCGTCAAAACTTTGTTAGGAATTATGTGATCCTTACTAGCTGGAAGTAAGGGACATGGGGCATGAAGTTATTTCTAGGAGTTGGAGACATACAACGTTTAGCTCAGTTCTGGGCATCTTTGAAATACCTATACAAACTTGTTCCTACATAGTAACTTGCAACTTTGAATGAGAATGTGCTTGCTTACAGCAACGTGCTATATGTTCTGAATGCCTGAATTGGGAATCTGTGTCAAAATTTTGTTAGGAATTATGTGATCCTTACGAGCTGGATGTAAGGGAGATGGGGCATGAAGTTATTTCTAGGAGTTGGAGACATACCAAGTTTAGCTGAGTTCTGGGCATCTTTGAAATACCTATACAAACTTGTTCCTACATAGTAACTTGCAACTTTGAATGAGAATGTGCTTGCTTACAGCAACGTGCTATATGTTCTGAATGCCCGAATTGGGAATCTGTGTCAAAACTTTGTTAGGAATTATGTGATCCTTACTAGCTGGAAGTAAGGGAGATGGGGCATGAAGTTATTTCTAGGAGTTGGAGACATACCAAGTTTAGCTAAGTTCTGGGCATCTTTGAAATACCTATACAAACTTGTTCCTACATAGTAACTTGCAACTTTGAATGAGAATGTGCTTGCTTACAGCAACGTGCTATATGTTCTGAATGCCCGATTTGGGAATCTGTGTCAAAACTTTGTTAGGAATTATGTGATCCTTACTAGCTGGAAGTAAGGGAGATGGGGCATGAAGCTATTTCTAGAAGTTGGAGACATACCAAGTTTAGGTCAGTTCTGGGCATATTTGAAATACCTATACAAACTTGTTCCTACATAGTAACTTGCAACTTTGAATGAGAATGTGCTTGCTTACAGCAACGTGCTAGATGTTCTGAATGCCCGAATTGAGAATCTGTGTCAAAACTTTGTTAGGAATTATGTGATCCTTACTAGCTAGAAGTAAGGGAGATGGGGCATGAAGTTATTTCTAGGAGTTGGAGACATACCAAGTTTAGGTCAGTTCTGAGCATCTTTGAAATACCTATACAAACTTGTTCCTACATAGTAACTTGCAACTTTGAATGAGAATGTGCTTGCTTACAGCAACGTGCTATATGTTCTGAATGCCCGAATTGGGATTCTGTGTCAAAACTTTGTTAGAAATTATGTGATCCTTACTAGCTGGAAGTAAGGGACATGGAGCATGAAGTTATTTCTAGCAGTTGGAGACATACAAAGTTTAGCTCAGTTCTGGGCATCTTTGAAATACCTATACAAACTTGTTCCTACACAGTAACTTGCAACTTTGAATGAGAATGTGCTTGCTTACAGCAACGTGCTATATGTTCTGAATGCCCGAATTGGGAATCTGTGTCAAAACTTTGTTAGGAATTATGTGATCCTTACTACCTGGAAGATAGGGAGATGGGGCATGATGTTATTTCTAGGAGTTGGAGACATACCAAGTTTAGCTCAGTTCTGGTCATCTTTGAAATACCTATACAAACTTGTTCCTACATAGTAACTTGCAACTTTGAATGAGAATGTGCTTGCTTACAGCAACGTGCTATATGTTCTGAATGCCCGAATTGGGAATCTGTGTCAAAACTTTCTTAGGAATTATGTGATCCTTACTAGCTGGAAGTAAGGGAGATGGGGCATGAAGTTATTTCTAGGAGTTGGAGACATACCAAGTTTAGCTCAGTTCTGGGCATCTTTGAAATACCTATACAAACTTGTTCCTACATAGTAACTTGCAACATTGAATGAGAATGTGCTTGCTTACAGCAACGTGCTATATGTTCTGAATGCCCGATTTGGGAATCTGTGTCAAAACTTTGTTAGGAATTATGTGATCCTTACAAGCTGGAAGTAAGGGAGATGGGGCATGAAGCTATTTCCAGAAGTTGGAGACATACCAAGTTTAGGTCAGTTCTGGGCATATTTGAAATACCTATACATACTTGTTCCTACATAGTAACTTGCAACTTTGAATGAGAATGTGCTTGCTTACAGCAACGTGCTATATGTTCTGAATGCCCGAATTGGGAATCTGTGTCAAAACTTTGTTAGGGATTATGTGATCCTTACTAGCTAGAAGTAAGGGAGATTGGGCATGAAGTTATTTCTAGGAGTTGGAGACATACCAAGTTTAGGTCAGTTCTGAGCATCTTTGAAATACCTATACAAACTTGTTCCTACATAGTAACTTGCAACTTTGTATGAGAATGTGCTTGCTTACAGCAACGTGCTATATGTTCTGAATGCCCGAATTGGGATTCTGTTTCAAATCTTTGTTAGAAATTATGTGATCCTTACTAGCTGGAAGTAAGGGACATGGAGCATGAAGTTATTTCTAGCAGTTGGAGACATACAAAGTTTAGCTCAGTTCTGGGCATCTTTGAAATACCTATACAAACTTGTTCCTACACAGTAACTTGCAACTTTGAATGAGAATGTGCTTGCTTACAGCAACGTGCTATATGTTCTGAATGCCCGAATTGGGAATCTGTGTCAAAACTTTGTTAGGAATTATGTGATCCTTACTACCTGGAAGTTAGGGAGATGGGGCATGAAGTTATTTCTAGGAGTTGGAGACATACCAAGTTTAGCTCAGTTCTGGTCATCTTTGAAATACCTATACAAACTTGTTCCTACATAGTAACTTGCAACTTTGAATGAGAATGTGCTTGCTTACAGCAACGTGCTATATGTTCTGAATGCCCGAATTCGGAATCTGCGTCAAAACTTTGTTAGGAATTATGTGATCCTTACTAGCTGGAAGTAAGGGACATGGAGCATGAAGTTATTTCTAGGAGTTGGAGACATACAACGTTTAGCTCAGTTCTGGGCATCTTTGAAATACCTATACAAACTTGTTCCTACATAGTAACTTGCAACTTTGAATGAGAATGTGCTTGCTTACAGCAACGTGCTATATGTTCTGAATGCCCGAATTCGGAATCTGTGTCAAAACTTTGTTAGGAATTATGTGATCCTTACTAGCTGGAAGTAAGGGAGATGGGGCATGAAGTTATTTCTAGGAGTTGGCGACATACCAAGTTTAGCTCAGTTCTGGGCATCTTTGAAATACCTATACAAACTTGTTCCTACATAGTAACTTGCAACTTTGAATGAGAATGTGCTTGCTTACAGCAACGTGCTATATGTTCTGAATGCCTGAATTGGGAATCTGTGTTAAAACTTTGTTAGGAATTATGTGATCCTTACTACCTGGAAGTTAGGGAGATGGGGCATGAAGTTATTTCTAGGAGTTGGAGACATACCAAGTTTAGCTCAGTTCTGGTCATCTTTGAAATACCCATACAAACTTGTTCCTACATAGTAACTTGCAACTTTGAATGAGAATGTGCTTGCTTACAGCAACGTGCTATATGTTCTGAATGCCCGAATTCGGAATCTGCGTCAAAACTTTGTTAGGAATTATGTGATCCTTAGTAGCTGGAAGTAAGGGATATGGAGCATGAAGTTATTTCTAGGAGTTGGAGATATACAACGTTTAGCTCAGTTCTGGGCATCTTTGAAATACCTATACAAACTTGTTCCTACATAGTAACTTGCAACTTTGAATGAGAATGTGCTTGCTTACAGCAACGTGCTATATGTTCTGAATGCCTGAATTGGGAATCTGTGTCAAAATTTTGTTAGGAATTATGTGATCCTTACGAGCTGGATGTAAGGGAGATGGGGCATGAATTTATTTCTAGGAGGTGGAGACATACCAAGTTTAGGTCAGTTCTGAGCATCTTTGAAATACCTATACAAACTTGTTCCTACATAGTAACTTGCAACTTTGAATGAGAATGTGCTTGCTTACAGCAACGTGCTATATGTTCTGAATGCCCGAATTGGGAATCTGTGTCAAAACTTTGTTAGGAGTTATGTGATCCTTACTAGCTGGAAGTAAGGGAGATGGGGCATGAAGTTATTTCTAGGAGTTGGAGACATACCAAGTTTAGCTCAGTTCTGGGCATCTTTGAAATACCTATACAAACTTGTTCCTACATAGTAACTTGCAACTTTGAATGAGAATGTGCTTGCTTACAGCAACGTGCTATATGTTCTGAATGCCCGATTTGGGAATCTGTGTCAAAACTTTGTTAGGAATTATGTGATCCTTACTAGCTGGAAGTAAGGGAGATGGGGCATGAAGTTATTTCTAGGAGTTGGAGACATACCAAGTTTAGCTCAGTTCTGGGCATCTTTGAAATACCTATACAAACTTGTTCCTACATAGTAACTTGCAACTTTGAATGAGAATGTGCTTGCTTACAGCAACGTGCTATATGTTCTGAATGCCCGATTTGGGAATCTGTGTCAAATCTTTGTTAGGAATTATGTGATCCTTACAAGCTGGAAGTAAGGGAGATGGGGCATGAAGCTATTTCTAGAAGTTGGAGACATACCAAGTTTAGCTCAGTTCTGGGCATATTTGAAATACCTATACAAACTTGTTCCTACATAGTAACTTGCAACTTTGAATGAGAATGTGCTTGCTTACAGCAACGTGCTATATGTTCTGAATGCCCGAATTGGGAATCTGTGTCAAATCTTTGTTAGGAATTATGTGATCCTTACTAGCAAGAAGTAAGGGAGATGGGGCATGAAGTTATTTCTAGGAGTTGGAGACATACCAAGTTTAGGTCAGTTCTGAGCATCTTTGAAATACCTATACAAACTTGTTCCTACATAGTAACTTGCAACTTTGAATGAGAATGTGCTTGCTTACAGCAACGTGCTATATGTTCTGAATGCCCGAATTGGGATTCTGTGTCAAAACTTTGTTAGAAATTATGTGATCCTTACTAGCTGGAAGTAAGGGACATGGAGCATGAAGTTATTTCTAGCAGTTGGAGACATACAAAGTTTAGCTCAGTTCTGGGAATCTTTGAAATACCTATACAAACTTGTTCCTACACAGTAACTTGCAACTTTGAATGAGAATGTGCTTGCTTACAGCAACGTGCTAGATGTTCTGAATGCCCGAATTGGGAATCTGTGTCAAAACTTTTTTAGGAATTATGTGATCCTTACTAGATAGAAGTAAGGGAGATGGGGCATGAAGTTATTTCTATGAGTTGGAGACATACCAAGTTTAGGTCAGTTCTGAGCATCTTTGAAATACCTATACAAACTTGTTCCTACATAGTAACTTGCAACTTTGAATGAGAATGTGCTTGCTTACAGCAACGTGCTATATGTTCTGAATGCCCGAATTGGGATTCTGTGTCAAAACTTTGTTAGAAATTATGTGATCCTTACTAGCTGGAAGTAAGGGACATGGAGCATGAAGTTATTTCTAGCAGTTGGAGACATACAAAGTTTAGCTCAGTTCTGGGCATCTTTGAAATACCTATACAAACTTGTTCCTACACAGTAACTTGCAACTTTGAATGAGAATGTGCTTGCTTACAGCAACGTGCTATATGTTCTGAATGCCCGAATTGGGAATCTGTGTCAAAACTTTGTTAGGAATTATGTGATCCTTACTACCTGGAAGATAGGGAGATGGGGCATGATGTTATTTCTAGGAGTTGGAGACATACCAAGTTTAGCTCAGTTCTGGTCATCTTTGAAATACCTATACAAACTTGTTCCTACATAGTAACTTGCAACTTTGAATGAGAATGTGCTTGCTTACAGCAACGTGCTATATGTTCTGAATGCCCGAATTGGGAATCTGTGTCAAAACTTTCTTAGGAATTATGTGATCCTTACTAGCTAGAAGTAAGGGAGATGGGGCATGAAGTTATTTCTAGGAGTTGGAGACATACCAAGTTTAGGTCAGTTCTGAGCATCTTTGAAATACCTATACAAACTTGTTCCTACATAGTAAATTGCAACTTTGAATGAGAATGTGCTTGCTTACAGCAACGTGCTATATGTTCTGAATGCCCGAATTGGGAATCTGTGTCAAAACTTTCTTAGGAATTATGTGATCCTTACTAGCTAGAAGTAAGGGAGATGGGGCATGAAGTTATTTCTAGGAGTTGGAGACATACCAAGTTTAGGTCAGTTCTGAGCATCTTTGAAATACCTATACAAACTTGTTCCTACATAGTAACTTGCAACTTTGAATGAGAATGTGCTTGCTTACAGCAACGTGCTATATGTTCTGAATGCCCGAATTGGGATTCTGTGTCAAAACTTTGTTAGAAATTATGTGATCCTTACTAGCTGGAAGTAAGGGACATGGAGCATGAAGTTATTTCTAGGAGTTGGAGACATACCAAGTTTAGCTCAGTTCTGGGCATCTTTAAAATACCTATACAAACTTGTTCCTACATAGTAACTTGCAACTTTGAATGAGAATGTGCTTGCTTACAGCAACGTGCTATATGTTCTGAATGCCTGAATTGGGAATCTGTGTCAAAATTTTGTTAGGAATTATGTGATCCTTACGAGCTGGATGTAAGGGAGATGGGGCATGAAGTTATTTCTAGGAGTTGGAGACATACCAAGTTTAGCTCAGTTCTGGGCATCTTTGAAATACCTATACAAACTTGTTCCTACATAGTAACTTGCAACTTTGAATGAGAATGTGCTTGCTTACAGCAACGTGCTATATGTTCTGAATGTCCGAATTGGGAATCTGTGTCAAAACTTTGTTAGGAATTATGTGATCCTTACTAGCTGGAAGTAAGTGAGATGGGGCATGAAGTTATTTCTAGGAGTTGGAGACATACCAAGTTTAGCTCAGTTCTGGGCATCTTTGAAATACCTATACAAACTTGTTCCTACATAGTAACTTGCAACTTTGAATGAGAATGTGCTTGCTTACAGCAACGTGCTATATGTTCTGAATGCCCGATTTGGGAATCTGTGTCAAAACTTTGTTAGGAATTATGTGATCCTTACAAGCTGGAAGTAAGGGAGATGGGGCATGAAGCTATTTCTAGAAGTTGGAGACATACCAAGTTTAGGTCAGTTCTGGGCATATTTGAAATACCTATACAAACTTGTTCCTACATAGTAACTTGCAACTTTGAATGAGAATGTGCTTGCTTACAGCAACGTGCTATATGTTCTGAATGCCCGAATTGGGAATCTGTGTCAAAACATTGTTAGGAATTATGTGATCCTTACTAGCTAGAAGTAAGGGAGATGGGGCATGAAGTTATTTCTAGGAGTTGGAGACATACCAAGTTTAGGTCAGTTCTGAGCATCTTTGAAATACCTATACAAACTTGTTCCTACATAGTAACTTGCAACTTTGAATGAGAATGTGCTTGCTTACAGCAACGTGCTATATGTTCTGAATGCCCGAATTCGGAATCTGCGTCAAAACTTTGTTAGGAATTATGTGATCCTTACTAGCTGGAAGTAAGGGACATGGGGCATGAAGTTATTTCTAGGAGTTGGAGACATACAACGTTTAGCTCAGTTCTGGGCATCTTTGAAATACCTATACAAACTTGTTCCTACATAGTAACTTGCAACTTTGAATGAGAATGTGCTTGCTTACAGCAACGTGCTATATGTTCTGAATGCCTGAATTGGGAATCTGTGTCAAAATTTTGTTAGGAATTATGTGATCCTTACGAGCTGGATGTAAGGGAGATGGGGCATGAAGTTATTTCTAGGAGTTGGAGACATACCAAGTTTAGCTCAGTTCTGGGCATCTTTGAAATACCTATACAAACTTGTTCCTACATAGTAACTTGCAACTTTGAATGAGAATGTGCTTGCTTACAGCAACGTGCTATATGTTCTGAATGCCCGAATTGGGAATCTGTGTCAAAACTTTGTTAGGAATTATGTGATCCTTACTAGCTGGAAGTAAGGGAGATGGGGCATGAAGTTATTTCTAGGAGTTGGAGACATACCAAGTTTAGCTCAGTTCTGGGCATCTTTGAAATACCTATACAAACTTGTTCCTACATAGTAACTTGCAACTTTGAATGAGAATGTGCTTGCTTACAGCAACGTGCTATATGTTCTGAATGCCCGATTTGGGAATCTGTGTCAAAACTTTGTTAGGAATTATGTGATCCTTACAAGCTGGAAGTAAGGGAGATGGGGCATGAAGCTATTTCTAGAAGTTGGAGACATACCAAGTTTAGGTCAGTTCTGGGCATATTTGAAATACCTATACAAACTTGTTCCTACATAGTAACTTGCAACTTTGAATGAGAATGTGCTTGCTTACAGCAACGTGCTATATGTTGTGAATGCCCGAATTGGGAATCTGTGTCAAAACTTTGTTAGGAATTATGTGATCCTTACTAGCTAGAAGTAAGGGAGATGGGGCATGAAGTTATTTCTAGGAGTTGGAGACATACCAAGTTTAGGTCAGTTCTGAGCATCTTTGAAATACCTATACAAACTTGTTCCTACATAGTAACTTGCAACTTTGAATGAGAATGTGCTTGCTTACAGCAACGTGCTATATGTTCTGAATGACCGAATTGGGATTCTGTGTCAAAACTTTGTTAGAAATTATGTGATCCTTACTAGCTGGAAGTAAGGGACATGGAGCATGAAGTTATTTCTAGCAGTTGGAGACATACAAAGTTTAGCTCAGTTCTGGGCATCTTTGAAATACCTATACAAACTTGTTCCTACACAGTAACTTGCAACTTTGAATGAAAATGTGGTTGCTTACAGCAACGTGCTATATGTTGTGAATGCCCGAATTGGGAATCTGTGTCAAAACTTTGTTAGGAATTATGTGATCCTTACTACCTGGAAGTTAGGGAGATGGGGCATGAAGTTATTTCTAGGAGTTGGAGACATACCAAGTTTAGCTCAGTTCTGGTCATCTTTGAAATACCTATACAAACTTGTTCCTACATAGTAACTTGCAACTTTGAATGAGAATGTGCTTGCTTACAGCAACGTGCTATATGTTCTGAATGCCCGAATTCGGAATCTGCGTCAAAACTTTGTTAGGAATTATGTGATCCTTACTAGCTGGAAGTAAGGGACATGGGGCATGAAGTTATTTCTAGGAGTTGGAGACATACAACGTTTAGCTCAGTTCTGGGCATCTTTGAAATACCTATACAAACTTGTTCCTACATAGTAACTTGCAACTTTGAATGAGAATGTGCTTGCTTACAGCAACGTGCTATATGTTCTGAATGCCTGAATTGGGAATCTGTGTCAAAATTTTGTTAGGAATTATGTGATCCTTACGAGCTGGATGTAAGGGAGATGGGGCATGAAGTTATTTCTAGGAGTTGGAGACATACCAAGTTTAGCTCAGTTCTGGGCATCTTTGAAATACCTATACAAACTTGTTCCTACATAGTAACTTGCAACTTTGAATGAGAATGTGCTTGCTTACAGCAACGTGCTATATGTTCTGAATGCCCGAATTGGGAATCTGTGTCAAAACTTTGTTAGGAATTATGTGATCCTTACTAGCTGGAAGTAAGGGAGATGGGGCATGAAGTTATTTCTAGGAGTTGGAGACATACCAAGTTTAGCTAAGTTCTGGGCATCTTTGAAATACCTATACAAACTTGTTCCTACATAGTAACTTGCAACTTTGAATGAGAATGTGCTTGCTTACAGCAACGTGCTATATGTTCTGAATGCCCGATTTGGGAATCTGTGTCAAAACTTTGTTAGGAATTATGTGATCCTTACTAGCTGGAAGTAAGGGAGATGGGGCATGAAGCTATTTCTAGAAGTTGGAGACATACCAAGTTTAGGTCAGTTCTGGGCATATTTGAAATACCTATACAAACTTGTTCCTACATAGTAACTTGCAACTTTGAATGAGAATGTGCTTGCTTACAGCAACGTGCTAGATGTTCTGAATGCCCGAATTGAGAATCTGTGTCAAAACTTTGTTAGGAATTATGTGATCCTTACTAGCTAGAAGTAAGGGAGATGGGGCATGAAGTTATTTCTAGGAGTTGGAGACATACCAAGTTTAGGTCAGTTCTGAGCATCTTTGAAATACCTATACAAACTTGTTCCTACATAGTAACTTGCAACTTTGAATGAGAATGTGCTTGCTTACAGCAACGTGCTATATGTTCTGAATGCCCGAATTGGGATTCTGTGTCAAAACTTTGTTAGAAATTATGTGATCCTTACTAGCTGGAAGTAAGGGACATGGAGCATGAAGTTATTTCTAGCAGTTGGAGACATACAAAGTTTAGCTCAGTTCTGGGCATCTTTGAAATACCTATACAAACTTGTTCCTACACAGTAACTTGCAACTTTGAATGAGAATGTGCTTGCTTACAGCAACGTGCTATATGTTCTGAATGCCCGAATTGGGAATCTGTGTCAAAACTTTGTTAGGAATTATGTGATCCTTACTACCTGGAAGATAGGGAGATGGGGCATGATGTTATTTCTAGGAGTTGGAGACATACCAAGTTTAGCTCAGTTCTGGTCATCTTTGAAATACCTATACAAACTTGTTCCTACATAGTAACTTGCAACTTTGAATGAGAATGTGCTTGCTTACAGCAACGTGCTATATGTTCTGAATGCCCGAATTGGGAATCTGTGTCAAAACTTTCTTAGGAATTATGTGATCCTTACTAGCTGGAAGTAAGGGAGATGGGGCATGAAGTTATTTCTAGGAGTTGGAGACATACCAAGTTTAGCTCAGTTCTGGGCATCTTTGAAATACCTATACAAACTTGTTCCTACATAGTAACTTGCAACATTGAATGAGAATGTGCTTGCTTACAGCAACGTGCTATATGTTCTGAATGCCCGATTTGGGAATCTGTGTCAAAACTTTGTTAGGAATTATGTGATCCTTACAAGCTGGAAGTAAGGGAGATGGGGCATGAAGCTATTTCCAGAAGTTGGAGACATACCAAGTTTAGGTCAGTTCTGGGCATATTTGAAATACCTATACATACTTGTTCCTACATAGTAACTTGCAACTTTGAATGAGAATGTGCTTGCTTACAGCAACGTGCTATATGTTCTGAATGCCCGAATTGGGAATCTGTGTCAAAACTTTGTTAGGGATTATGTGATCCTTACTAGCTAGAAGTAAGGGAGATTGGGCATGAAGTTATTTCTAGGAGTTGGAGACATACCAAGTTTAGGTCAGTTCTGAGCATCTTTGAAATACCTATACAAACTTGTTCCTACATAGTAACTTGCAACTTTGTATGAGAATGTGCTTGCTTACAGCAACGTGCTATATGTTCTGAATGCCCGAATTGGGATTCTGTTTCAAATCTTTGTTAGAAATTATGTGATCCTTACTAGCTGGAAGTAAGGGACATGGAGCATGAAGTTATTTCTAGCAGTGGGAGACATACAAAGTTTAGCTCAGTTCTGGGCATCTTTGAAATACCTATACAAACTTGTTCCTACACAGTAACTTGCAACTTTGAATGAGAATGTGCTTGCTTACAGCAACGTGCTATATGTTCTGAATGCCCGAATTGGGAATCTGTGTCAAAACTTTGTTAGGAATTATGTGATCCTTACTACCTGGAAGTTAGGGAGATGGGGCATGAAGTTATTTCTAGGAGTTGGAGACATACCAAGTTTAGCTCAGTTCTGGTCATCTTTGAAATACCTATACAAACTTGTTCCTACATAGTAACTTGCAACTTTGAATGAGAATGTGCTTGCTTACAGCAACGTGCTATATGTTCTGAATGCCCGAATTCGGAATCTGCGTCAAAACTTTGTTAGGAATTATGTGATCCTTACTAGCTGGAAGTAAGGGACATGGAGCATGAAGTTATTTCTAGGAGTTGGAGACATACAACGTTTAGCTCAGTTCTGGGCATCTTTGAAATACCTATACAAACTTGTTCCTACATAGTAACTTGCAACTTTGAATGAGAATGTGCTTGCTTACAGCAACGTGCTATATGTTCTGAATGCCCGAATTCGGAATCTGTGTCAAAACTTTGTTAGGAATTATGTGATCCTTACTAGCTGGAATTAAGGGAGATGGGGCATGAAGTTATTTCTAGGAGTTGGCGACATACCAAGTTTAGCTCAGTTCTGGGCATCTTTGAAATACCTATACAAACTTGTTCCTACATAGTAACTTGCAACTTTGAATGAGAATGTGCTTGCTTACAGCAACGTGCTATATGTTCTGAATGCCTGAATTGGGAATCTGTGTTAAAACTTTGTTAGGAATTATGTGATCCTTACTACCTGGAAGTTAGGGAGATGGGGCATGAAGTTATTTCTAGGAGTTGGAGACATACCAAGTTTAGCTCAGTTCTGGTCATCTTTGAAATACCCATACAAACTTGTTCCTACATAGTAACTTGCAACTTTGAATGAGAATGTGCTTGCTTACAGCAACGTGCTATATGTTCTGAATGCCCGAATTCGGAATCTGCGTCAAAACTTTGTTAGGAATTATGTGATCCTTAGTAGCTGGAAGTAAGGGACATGGAGCATGAAGTTATTTCTAGGAGTTGGAGATATACAACGTTTAGCTCAGTTCTGGGCATCTTTGAAATACCTATACAAACTTGTTCCTACATAGTAACTTGCAACTTTGAATGAGAATGTGCTTGCTTACAGCAACGTGCTATATGTTCTGAATGCCTGAATTGGGAATCTGTGTCAAAATTTTGTTAGGAATTATGTGATCCTTACGAGCTGGATGTAAGGGAGATGGGGCATGAATTTATTTCTAGGAGGTGGAGACATACCAAGTTTAGGTCAGTTCTGAGCATCTTTGAAATACCTATACAAACTTGTTCCTACATAGTAACTTGCAACTTTGAATGAGAATGTGCTTGCTTACAGCAACGTGCTATATGTTCTGAATGCCCGAATTGGGAATCTGTGTCAAAACTTTGTTAGGAGTTATGTGATCCTTACTAGCTGGAAGTAAGGGAGATGGGGCATGAAGTTATTTCTAGGAGTTGGAGACATACCAAGTTTAGCTCAGTTCTGGGCATCTTTGAAATACCTATACAAACTTGTTCCTACATAGTAACTTGCAACTTTGAATGAGAATGTGCTTGCTTACAGCAACGTGCTATATGTTCTGAATGCCCGATTTGGGAATCTGTGTCAAAACTTTGTTAGGAATTATGTGATCCTTACTAGCTGGAAGTAAGGGAGATGGGGCATGAAGTTATTTCTAGGAGTTGGAGACATACCAAGTTTAGCTCAGTTCTGGGCATCTTTGAAATACCTATACAAACTTGTTCCTACATAGTAACTTGCAACTTTGAATGAGAATGTGCTTGCTTACAGCAACGTGCTATATGTTCTGAATGCCCGATTTGGGAATCTGTGTCAAATCTTTGTTAGGAATTATGTGATCCTTACAAGCTGGAAGTAAGGGAGATGGGGCATGAAGCTATTTCTAGAAGTTGGAGACATACCAAGTTTAGCTCAGTTCTGGGCATATTTGAAATACCTATACAAACTTGTTCCTACATAGTAACTTGCAACTTTGAATGAGAATGTGCTTGCTTACAGCAACGTGCTATATGTTCTGAATGCCCGAATTGGGAATCTGTGTCAAATCTTTGTTAGGAATTATGTGATCCTTACTAGCTAGAAGTAAGGGAGATGGGGCATGAAGTTATTTCTAGGAGTTGGAGACATACCAAGTTTAGGTCAGTTCTGAGCATCTTTGAAATACCTATACAAACTTGTTCCTACATAGTAACTTGCAACTTTGAATGAGAATGTGCTTGCTTACAGCAACGTGCTATATGTTCTGAATGCCCGAATTGGGATTCTGTGTCAAAACTTTGTTAGAAATTATGTGATCCTTACTAGCTGGAAGTAAGGGACATGGAGCATGAAGTTATTTCTAGCAGTTGGAGACATACAAAGTTTAGCTCAGTTCTGGGAATCTTTGAAATACCTATACAAACTTGTTCCTACACAGTAACTTGCAACTTTGAATGAGAATGTGCTTGCTTACAGCAACGTGCTAGATGTTCTGAATGCCCGAATTGGGAATCTGTGTCAAAACTTTTTTAGGAATTATGTGATCCTTACTAGCAAGAAGTAAGGGAGATGGGGCATGAAGTTATTTCTAGGAGTTGGAGACATACCAAGTTTAGGTCAGTTCTGAGCATCTTTGAAATACCTATACAAACTTGTTCCTACATAGTAACTTGCAACTTTGAATGAGAATGTGCTTGCTTACAGCAACGTGCTATATGATCTGAATGCCCGAATTGGGATTCTGTGTCAAAACTTTGTTAGAAATTATGTGATCCTTACTAGCTGGAAGTAAGGGACATGGAGCATGAAGTTATTTCTAGCAGTTGGAGACATACAAAGTTTAGCTCAGTTCTGGGCATCTTTTAAATACCTATACAAACTTGTTCCTACACAGTAACTTGCAACTTTGAATGAGAATGTGCTTGCTTACAGCAACGTGCTATATGTTCTGAATGCCCGAATTGGGAATCTGTGTCAAAAGTTGTTAGGAATTATGTGATCCTTACTACCTGGAAGATAGGGAGATGGGGCATGATGTTATTTCTAGGAGTTGGAGACATACCAAGTTTAGCTCAGTTCTGGTCATCTTTGAAATACCTATACAAACTTGTTCCTACATAGTAACTTGCAACTTTGAATGAGAATGTGCTTGCTTACAGCAACGTGCTATATGTTCTGAATGCCCGAATTGGGAATCTGTGTCAAAACTTTCTTAGGAATTATGTGATCCTTACTAGCTAGAAGTAAGGGAGATGGGGCATGAAGTTATTTCTAGGAGTTGGAGACATACCAAGTTTAGGTCAGTTCTGAGCATCTTTGAAATACCTATACAAACTTGTTCCTACATAGTAAATTGCAACTTTGAATGAGAATGTGCTTGCTTACAGCAACGTGCTATATGTTCTGAATGCCCGAATTGGGAATCTGTGTCAAAACTTTCTTAGGAATTATGTGATCCTTACTAGCTAGAAGTAAGGGAGATGGGGCATGAAGTTATTTCTAGGAGTTGGAGACATACCAAGTTTAGGTCAGTTCTGAGCATCTTTGAAATACCTATACAAACTTGTTCCTACATAGTAACTTGCAACTTTGAATGAGAATGTGCTTGCTTACAGCAACGTGCTATATGTTCTGAATGCCCGAATTGGGATTCTGTGTCAAAACTTTGTTAGAAATTATGTGATCCTTACTAGCTGGAAGTAAGGGACATGGAGCATGAAGTTATTTCTAGGAGTTGGAGACATACCAAGTTTAGCTCAGTTCTGGGCATCTTTGAAATACCTATACAAACTTGTTCCTACATAGTAACTTGCAACTTTGAATGAGAATGTGCTTGCTTACAGCAACGTGCTATATGTTCTGAATGCCTGAATTGGGAATCTGTGTCAAAATTTTGTTAGGAATTATGTGATCCTTACGAGCTGGATGTAAGGGAGATGGGGCATGAAGTTATTTCTAGGAGTTGGAGACATACCAAGTTTAGCTCAGTTCTGGGCATCTTTGAAATACCTATACAAACTTGTTCCTACATAGTAACTTGCAACTTTGAATGAGAATGTGCTTGCTTACAGCAACGTGCTATATGTTCTGAATGTCCGAATTGGGAATCTGTGTCAAAACTTTGTTAGGAATTATGTGATCCTTACTAGCTGGAAGTAAGTGAGATGGGGCATGAAGTTATTTCTAGGAGTTGGAGACATACCAAGTTTAGCTCAGTTCTGGGCATCTTTGAAATACCTATACAAACTTGTTCCTACATAGTAACTTGCAACTTTGAATGAGAATGTGCTTGCTTACAGCAACGTGCTATATGTTCTGAATGCCCGATTTGGGAATCTGTGTCAAAACTTTGTTAGGAATTATGTGATCCTTACAAGCTGGAAGTAAGGGAGATGGGGCATGAAGCTATTTCTAGAAGTTGGAGACATACCAAGTTTAGGTCAGTTCTGGGCATATTTGAAATACCTATACAAACTTGTTCCTACATAGTAACTTGCAACTTTGAATGAGAATGTGCTTGCTTACAGCAACGTGCTATATGTTCTGAATGCCCGAATTGGGAATCTGTGTCAAAACATTGTTAGGAATTATGTGATCCTTACTAGCTAGAAGTAAGGGAGATGGGGCATGAAGTTATTTCTAGGAGTTGGAGACATACCAAGTTTAGGTCAGTTCTGAGCATCTTTGAAATACCTATACAAACTTGTTCCTACATAGTAACTTGCAACTTTGAATGAGAATGTGCTTGCTTACAGCAACGTGCTATATGTTCTGAATGCCCGAATTGGGATTCTGTGTCAAAACTTTGTTAGAAATTATGTGATCCTTACTAGCTGGAAGTAAGGGACATGGAGCATGAAGTTATTTCTAGCAGTTGGAGACATACAAAGTTTAGCTCAGTTCTGGGCATCTTTGAAATACCTATACAAACTTGTTCCTACACAGTAACTTGCAACTTTGAATGAGAATGTGCTTGCTTACAGCAACGTGCTATATGTTCTGAATGCCCGAATTGGGAATCTGTGTCAAAACTTTGTTAGGAATTATGTGATCCTTACTACCTGGAAGTTAGGGAGATGGGGCATGAAGTTATTTCTAGGAGTTGGAGACATACAACGTTTAGCTCAGTTCTGGGCATCTTTGAAATACGTATACAAACTTGTTCCTACATAGTAACTTGCAACTTTGAATGAGAATGTGCTTGCTTACAGCAACGTGCTATATGTTCTGAATGCCCGAATTCGGAATCTGCGTCAAAACTTTGTTAGGAATTATGTGATCCTTACTAGCTGGAAGTAAGGGACCTGGAGCATGAAGTTATTTCTAGGAGTTGGAGACATACAACGTTTAGCTCAGTTCTGGGCATCTTTGAAATACCTATACAAACTTGTTCCTACATAGTAACTTGCAACTTTGAATGAGAATGTGCTTGCTTACAGCAACGTGCTATATGTTCTGAATGCCTGAATTGGGAATCTGTGTCAAAATTTTGTTAGGAATTATGTGATCCTTACGAGCTGGATGTAAGGGAGATGGGGCATGAAGTTATTTCTAGGAGTTGGAGACATACCAAGTTTAGCTCAGTTCTGGGCATCTTTGAAATACCTATACAAACTTGTTCCTACATAGTAACTTGCAACTTTGAATGAGAATGTGCTTGCTTACAGCAACGTGCTATATGTTCTGAATGCCCGAATTGGGAATCTGTGTCAAAACTTTGTTAGGAATTATGTGATCCTTACTAGCTGGAAGTAAGGGAGATGGGGCATGAAGTTATTTCTAGGAGTTGGAGACATACCAAGTTTAGCTCAGTTCTGGGCATCTTTGAAATACCTATACAAACTTGTTCCTACATAGTAACTTGCAACTTTGAATGAGAATGTGCTTGCTTACAGCAACGTGCTATATGTTCTGAATGCCCGATTTGGGAATCTGTGTCAAAACTTTGTTAGGAATTATGTGATCCTTACAAGCTGGAAGTAAGGGAGATGGGGCATGAAGCTATTTCTAGAAGTTGGAGACATACCAAGTTTAGGTCAGTTCTGGGCATATTTGAAATACCTATACAAACTTGTTCCTACATAGTAACTTGCAACTTTGAATGAGAATGTGCTTGCTTACAGCAACGTGCTATATGTTGTGAATGCCCGAATTGGGAATCTGTGTCAAAACTTTGTTAGGAATTATGTGATCCTTACTAGCTAGAAGTAAGGGAGATGGGGCATGAAGTTATTTCTAGGAGTTGGAGACATACCAAGTTTAGGTCAGTTCTGAGCATCTTTGAAATACCTATACAAACTTGTTCCTACATAGTAACTTGCAACTTTGAATGAGAATGTGCTTGCTTACAGCAACGTGCTATATGTTCTGAATGACCGAATTGGGATTCTGTGTCAAAACTTTGTTAGAAATTATGTGATCCTTACTAGCTGGAAGTAAGGGACATGGAGCATGAAGTTATTTCTAGCAGTTGGAGACATACAAAGTTTAGCTCAGTTCTGGGCATCTTTGAAATACCTATACAAACTTGTTCCTACACAGTAACTTGCAACTTTGAATGAAAATGTGGTTGCTTACAGCAACGTGCTATATGTTCTGAATGCCCGAATTGGGAATCTGTGTCAAAACTTTGTTAGGAATTATGTGATCCTTACTACCTGGAAGTTAGGGAGATGGGGCATGAAGTTATTTCTAGGAGTTGGAGACATACCAAGTTTAGCTCAGTTCTGGTCATCTTTGAAATACCTATACAAACTTGTTCCTACATAGTAACTTGCAACTTTGAATGAGAATGTGCTTGCTTACAGCAACGTGCTATATGTTCTGAATGCCCGAATTCGGAATCTGCGTCAAAACTTTGTTAGGAATTATGTGATCCTTACTAGCTGGAAGTAAGGGACATGGGGCATGAAGTTATTTCTAGGAGTTGGAGACATACAACGTTTAGCTCAGTTCTGGGCATCTTTGAAATACCTATACAAACTTGTTCCTACATAGTAACTTGCAACTTTGAATGAGAATGTGCTTGCTTACAGCAACGTGCTATATGTTCTGAATGCCTGAATTGGGAATCTGTGTCAAAATTTTGTTAGGAATTATGTGATCCTTACGAGCTGGATGTAAGGGAGATGGGGCATGAAGTTATTTCTAGGAGTTGGAGACATACCAAGTTTAGCTCAGTTCTGGGCATCTTTGAAATACCTATACAAACTTGTTCCTACATAGTAACTTGCAACTTTGAATGAGAATGTGCTTGCTTACAGCAACGTGCTATATGTTCTGAATGCCCGAATTGGGAATCTGTGTCAAAACTTTGTTAGGAATTATGTGATCCTTACTAGCTGGAAGTAAGGGAGATGGGGCATGAAGTTATTTCTAGGAGTTGGAGACATACCAAGTTTAGCTAAGTTCTGGGCATCTTTGAAATACCTATACAAACTTGTTCCTACATAGTAACTTGCAACTTTGAATGAGAATGTGCTTGCTTACAGCAACGTGCTATAGGTTCTGAATGCCCGATTTGGGAATCTGTGTCAAAACTTTGTTAGGAATTATGTGATCCTTACTAGCTGGAAGTAAGGGAGATGGGGCATGAAGCTATTTCTAGAAGTTGGAGACATACCAAGTTTAGGTCAGTTCTGGGCATATTTGAAATACCTATACAAACTTGTTCCTACATAGTAACTTGCAACTTTGAATGAGAATGTGCTTGCTTACAGCAACGTGCTAGATGTTCTGAATGCCCGAATTGAGAATCTGTGTCAAAACTTTGTTAGGAATTATGTGATCCTTACTAGCTAGAAGTAAGGGAGATGGGGCATGAAGTTATTTCTAGGAGTTGGAGACATACCAAGTTTAGGTCAGTTCTGAGCATCTTTGAAATACCTATACAAACTTGTTCCTACATAGTAACTTGCAACTTTGAATGAGAATGTGCTTGCTTACAGCAACGTGCTATATGTTCTGAATGCCCGAATTGGGATTCTGTGTCAAAACTTTGTTAGAAATTATGTGATCCTTACTAGCTGGAAGTAAGGGACATGGAGCATGAAGTTATTTCTAGCAGTTGGAGACATACAAAGTTTAGCTCAGTTCTGGGCATCTTTGAAATACCTATACAAACTTGTTCCTACACAGTAACTTGCAACTTTGAATGAGAATGTGCTTGCTTACAGCAACGTGCTATATGTTCTGAATGCCCGAATTGGGAATCTGTGTCAAAACTTTGTTAGGAATTATGTGATCCTTACTACCTGGAAGATAGGGAGATGGGGCATGATGTTATTTCTAGGAGTTGGAGACATACCAAGTTTAGCTCAGTTCTGGTCATCTTTGAAATACCTATACAAACTTGTTCCTACATAGTAACTTGCAACTTTGAATGAGAATGTGCTTGCTTACAGCAACGTGCTATATGTTCTGAATGCCCGAATTGGGAATCTGTGTCAAAACTTTCTTAGGAATTATGTGATCCTTACTAGCTGGAAGTAAGGGAGATGGGGCATGAAGTTATTTCTAGGAGTTGGAGACATACCAAGTTTAGCTCAGTTCTGGGCATCTTTGAAATACCTATACAAACTTGTTCCTACATAGTAACTTGCAACATTGAATGAGAATGTGCTTGCTTACAGCAACGTGCTATATGTTCTGAATGCCCGATTTGGGAATCTGTGTCAAAACTTTGTTAGGAATTATGTGATCCTTACAAGCTGGAAGTAAGGGAGATGGGGCATGAAGCTATTTCCAGAAGTTGGAGACATACCAAGTTTAGGTCAGTTCTGGGCATATTTGAAATACCTATACTTACTTGTTCCTACATAGTAACTTGCAACTTTGAATGAGAATGTGCTTGCTTACAGCAACGTGCTATATGTTCTGAATGCCCGAATTGGGAATCTGTGTCAAAACTTTGTTAGGGATTATGTGATCCTTACTAGCTAGAAGTAAGGGAGATTGGGCATGAAGTTATTTCTAGGAGTTGGAGACATACCAAGTTTAGGTCAGTTCTGAGCATCTTTGAAATACCTATACAAACTTGTTCCTACATAGTAACTTGCAACTTTGTATGAGAATGTGCTTGCTTACAGCAACGTGCTATATGTTCTGAATGCCCGAATTGGGATTCTGTTTCAAATCTTTGTTAGAAATTATGTGATCCTTACTAGCTGGAAGTAAGGGACATGGAGCATGAAGTTATTTCTAGCAGTTGGAGACATACAAAGTTTAGCTCAGTTCTGGGCATCTTTGAAATACCTATACAAACTTGTTCCTACACAGTAACTTGCAACTTTGAATGAGAATGTGCTTGCTTACAGCAACGTGCTATATGTTCTGAATGCCCGAATTGGGAATCTGTGTCAAAACTTTGTTAGGAATTATGTGATCCTTACTACCTGGAAGTTAGGGAGATGGGGCATGAAGTTATTTCTAGGAGTTGGAGACATACCAAGTTTAGCTCAGTTCTGGTCATCTTTGAAACACCTATACAAACTTGTTCCTACATAGTAACTTGCAACTTTGAATGAGAATGTGCTTGCTTACAGCAACGTGCTATATGTTCTGAATGCCCGAATTCGGAATCTGCGTCAAAACTTTGTTAGGAATTATGTGATCCTTACTAGCTGGAAGTAAGGGACATGGAGCATGAAGTTATTTCTAGGAGTTGGAGACATACAACGTTTAGCTCAGTTCTGGGCATCTTTGAAATACCTATACAAACTTGTTCCTACATAGTAACTTGCAACTTTGAATGAGAATGTGCTTGCTTACAGCAACGTGCTATATGTTCTGAATGCCCGAATTCGGAATCTGTGTCAAAACTTTGTTAGGAATTATGTGATCCTTACTAGCTGGAAGTAAGGGAGATGGGGCATGAAGTTATTTCTAGGAGTTGGCGACATACCAAGTTTAGCTCAGTTCTGGGCATCTTTGAAATACCTATACAAACTTGTTCCTACATAGTAACTTGCAACTTTGAATGAGAATGTGCTTGCTTACAGCAACGTGCTATATGTTCTGAATGCCTGAATTGGGAATCTGTGTTAAAACTTTGTTAGGAATTATGTGATCCTTACTACCTGGAAGTTAGGGAGATGGGGCATGAAGTTATTTCTAGGAGTTGGAGACATACCAAGTTTAGCTCAGTTCTGGTCATCTTTGAAATACCCATACAAACTTGTTCCTACATAGTAACTTGCAACTTTGAATGAGAATGTGCTTGCTTACAGCAACGTGCTATATGTTCTGAATGCCCGAATTCGGAATCTGCGTCAAAACTTTGTTAGGAATTATGTGATCCTTAGTAGCTGGAAGTAAGGGACATGGAGCATGAAGTTATTTCTAGGAGTTGGAGATATACAACGTTTAGCTCAGTTCTGGGCATCTTTGAAATACCTATACAAACTTGTTCCTACATAGTAACTTGCAACTTTGAATGAGAATGTGCTTGCTTACAGCAACGTGCTATATGTTCTGAATGCCTGAATTGGGAATCTGTGTCAAAATTTTGTTAGGAATTATGTGATCCTTACGAGCTGGATGTAAGGGAGATGGGGCATGAATTTATTTCTAGGAGGTGGAGACATACCAAGTTTAGGTCAGTTCTGAGCATCTTTGAAATACCTATACAAACTTGTTCCTACATAGTAACTTGCAACTTTGAATGAGAATGTGCTTGCTTACAGCAACGTGCTATATGTTCTGAATGCCCGAATTGGGAATCTGTGTCAAAACTTTGTTAGGAGTTATGTGATCCTTACTAGCTGGAAGTAAGGGAGATGGGGCATGAAGTTATTTCTAGGAGTTGGAGACATACCAAGTTTAGCTCAGTTCTGGGCATCTTTGAAATACCTATACAAACTTGTTCCTACATAGTAACTTGCAACTTTGAATGAGAATGTGCTTGCTTACAGCAACGTGCTATATGTTCTGAATGCCCGATTTGGGAATCTGTGTCAAAACTTTGTTAGGAATTATGTGATCCTTACTAGCTGGAAGTAAGGGAGATGGGGCATGAAGTTATTTCTAGGAGTTGGAGACATACCAAGTTTAGCTCAGTTCTGGGCATCTTTGAAATACCTATACAAACTTGTTCCTACATAGTAACTTGCAACTTTGAATGAGAATGTGCTTGCTTACAGCAACGTGCTATATGTTCTGAATGCCCGATTTGGGAATCTGTGTCAAATCTTTGTTAGGAATTATGTGATCCTTACAAGCTGGAAGTAAGGGAGATGGGGCATGAAGCTATTTCTAGAAGTTGGAGACATACCAAGTTTAGCTCAGTTCTGGGCATATTTGAAATACCTATACAAACTTGTTCCTACATAGTAACTTGCAACTTTGAATGAGAATGTGCTTGCTTACAGCAACGTGCTATATGTTCTGAATGCCCGAATTGGGAATCTGTGTCAAATCTTTGTTAGGAATTATGTGATCCTTACTAGCTAGAAGTAAGGGAGATGGGGCATGAAGTTATTTCTAGGAGTTGGAGACATACCAAGTTTAGGTCAGTTCTGAGCATCTTTGAAATACCTATACAAACTTGTTCCTACATAGTAACTTGCAACTTTGAATGAGAATGTGCTTGCTTACAGCAACGTGCTATATGTTCTGAATGCCCGATTTGGGAATCTGTGTCAAAACTTTGTTAGGAATTATGTGATCCTTACAAGCTGGAAGTAAGGTAGATGGGGCATGAAGCTATTTCTAGAAGTTGGAGACATACCAAGTTTAGGTCAGTTCTGGGCATATTTGAAATACCTATACAAACTTGTTCCTACATAGTAACTTGCAACTTTGAATGAGAATGTGCTTGCTTACAGCAACGTGCTATATGTTCTGAATGCCCGAATTGGGAATCTGTGTCAAAACATTGTTAGGAATTATGTGATCCTTACTAGCTAGAAGTAAGGGAGATGGGGCATGAAGTTATTTCTAGGAGTTGGAGACATACCAAGTTTAGGTCAGTTCTGAGCATCTTTGAAATACCTATATAAACTTGTTCCTACATAGTAACTTGCAACTTTGAATGAGAATGTGCTTGCTTACAGCAATGTGCTATATGTTCTGAATGCCCGAATTGGGATTCTGTGTCAAAACTTTGTTAGAAATTATGTGATCCTTACTAGCTGGAAGTAAGGGACATGGAGCATGAAGTTATTTCTAGCAGTTGGAGACATACAAAGTTTAGCTCAGTTCTGGGCATCTTTGAAATACCTATACAAACTTGTTCCTACACAGTAACTTGCAACTTTGAATGAGAATGTGCTTGCTTACAGCAACGTGCTATATGTTCTGAATGCCCGAATTGGGAATCTGTGTCAAAACTTTGTTAGGAATTATGTGATCCTTACTACCTGGAAGTTAGGGAGATGGGGCATGAAGTTATTTCTAGGAGTTGGAGACATACCAAGTTTAGCTCAGTTCTGGTCATCTTTGAAATACCTATACAAACTTGTTCCTACATAGTAACTTGCAACTTTGAATGAGAATGTGCTTGCTTACAGCAACGTGCTATATGTTCTGAATGCCCGAATTCGGAATCTGCGTCAAAACTTTGTTAGGAATTATGTGATCCTTACTAGCTGGAAGTAAGGGACATGGAGCATGAAGTTATTTCTAGGAGTTGGAGACATACAACGTTTAGCTCAGTTCTGGGCATCTTTGAAATACCTATACAAACTTGTTCCTACATAGTAACTTGCAACTTTGAATGAGAATGTGCTTGCTTACAGCAACGTGCTATATGTTCTGAATGCCTGAATTGGGAATCTGTGTCAAAATTTTGTTAGGAATTATGTGATCCTTACGAGCTGGATGTAAGGGAGATGGGGCATGAAGTTATTTCTAGGAGTTGGAGACATACCAAGTTTAGCTCAGTTCTGGGCATCTTTGAAATACCTATACAAACTTGTTCCTACATAGTAACTTGCAACTTTGGATGAGAATGTGCTTGCTTACAGCAACGTGCTATATGTTCTGAATGCCCGAATTGGGAATCTGTGTCAAAACTTTGTTAGGAATTATGTGATCCTTACTAGCTGGAAGTAAGGGAGATGGGGCATGAAGTTATTTCTAGGAGTTGGAGACATAATAAGTTTAGCTCAGTTCTGGGCATCTTTGAAATACCTATACAAACTTGTTCCTACATAGTAACTTGCAACTTTGAATGAGAATGTGCTTGCTTACAGCAACGTGCTATATGTTCTGAATGCCCGATTTGGGAATCTGTGTCAAAACTTTGTTAGGAATTATGTGATCCTTACAAGCTGGAAGTAAGGGAGATGGGGCATGAAGCTATTTCTAGAAGTTGGAGACATACCAAGTTTAGGTCAGTTCTGGGCATATTTGAAATACCTATACAAACTTGTTCCTACATAGTAACTTGCAACTTTGAATGAGAATGTGCTTGCTTACAGCAACGTGCTATATGTTCTGAATGCCCGAATTGGGAATCTGTGTCAAAACTTTGTTAGGAATTATGTGATCCTTACTAGCTAGAAGTAAGGGAGATGGGGCATGAAGTTATTTCTAGGAGTTGGAGACATACCAAGTTTAGGTCAGTTCTGAGCATCTTTGAAATACCTATACAAACTTGTTCCTACATAGTAACTTGCAACTTTGAATGAGAATGTGCTTGCTTACAGCAACGTGCTATATGTTCTGAATGCCCGAATTGGGATTCTGTGTCAAAACTTTGTTAGAAATTATGTGATCCTTACTAGCTGGAAGTAAGGGACATGGAGCATGAAGTTATTTCTAGCAGTTGGAGACATACAAAGTTTAGCTCAGTTCTGGGCATCTTTGAAATACCTATACAAACTTGTTCCTACACAGTAACTTGCAACTTTGAATGAGAATGTGGTTGCTTACAGCAACGTGCTATATGTTCTGAATGCCCGAATTGGGAATCTGTGTCAAAACTTTGTTAGGAATTATGTGATCCTTACTACCTGGAAGTTAGGGAGATGGGGCATGAAGTTATTTCTTGGAGTTGGAGACATACCAAGTTTTGCTCAGTTCTGGTCATCTTTGAAATACCTATACAAACTTGTTCCTACATAGTAACTTGCAACTTTGAATGAGAATGTGCTTGCTTACAGCAACGTGCTATATGTTCTGAATGCCAGAATTCGGAATCTGCGTCAAAACTTTGTTAGGAATTATGTGATCCTTACTAGCTGGAAGTAAGGGACATGGGGCATGAAGTTATTTCTAGGAGTTGGAGACATACAACGTTTAGCTCAGTTCTGGGCATCTTGAAATACCTATACAAACTTGTTCCTACATAGTAACTTGCAACTTTGAATGAGAATGTGCTTGCTTACAGCAACGTGCTATATGTTCTGAATGCCTGAATTGGGAATCTGTGTCAAAGTATTGTTAGGAATTATGTGATCCTTACGAGCTCGATGTAAGGGAGATGGGGCATGAAGTTATTTCTAGGAGTTGGAGACATACCAAGTTTAGCTCAGTTCTGGGCATCTTTGAAATACCTATACAAACTTGTTCCTACATAGTAACTTGCAACTTTGAATGAGAATGTGCTTGCTTACAGCAACGTGCTATATGTTCTGAATGCCCGAATTGGGAATCTGTGTCAAAACTTTGTTAGGAATTATGTGATCCTTACTAGCTGGAAGTAAGTGAGATGGGGCATGAAGTTATTTCTAGGAGTTGGAGACATACCAAGTTTAGCTAAGTTCTGGGCATCTTTGAAATACCTATACAAACTTGTTCCTACATAGTAACTTGCAACTTTGAATGAGAATGTGCTTGCTTACAGCAACGTGCTATATGTTCTGAATGCCCGATTTGGGAATCTGTGTCAAATCTTTGTTAGGATTTATGTGATCCTTACAAGCTGGAAGTAAGGGAGATGGGGCATGAAGCTATTTCTAGAAGTTGGAGACATACCAAGTTTAGGTCAGTTCTGGGCATATTTGAAATACCTATACAAACTTGTTCCTACATAGTAACTTGCAACTTTGAATGAGAATGTGCTTGCTTACAGCAACGTGCTAGATGTTCTGAATGCTCGAATTGGGAATCTGTGTCAAAACTTTGTTAGGAATTATGTGATCCTTACTAGCTAGAAGTACGGGAGATGGGGCATGAAGTTATTTCTAGGAGTTGGAGACATACCAAGTTTAGGTCAGTTCTGAGCATCTTTGAAATACCTATACAAACTTGTTCCTACATAGTAACTTGCAACTTTGAATGAGAATGTGCTTGCTTACAGCAACGTGCTATATGTTCTGAATGCCCGAATTGGGATTCTGTGTCAAAACTTTGTTAGAAATTATGTGATCCTTACTAGCTGGAAGTAAGGGACATGGAGCATGAAGTTATTTCTAGCAGTTGGAGACATACAAAGTTTAGCTCAGTTCTGGGCATCTTTGAAATACCTATACAAACTTGTTCCTACACAGTAACTTGCAACTTTGAATGAGAATGTGCTTGCTTACAGCAACGTGCTATATGTCCTGAATGCCCGAATTGGGAATCTGTGTCAAAACTTTGTTAGGAATTATGTGATCCTTACTACCTGGAAGTTAGGGAGATGGGGCATGAAGTTATTTCTAGGAGTTGGAGACATACCAAGTTTAGCTCAGTTCTGGTCATCTTTGAAATACCTATACAAACTTGTTCCTACATAGTAACTTGCAACTTTGAATGAGAATGTGCTTGCTTACAGCAACGTGCTATATGTTCTGAATGCCCGAATTCGGAATCTGCGTCAAAACTTTGTTAGGAATTATGTGATCCTTACTAGCTGGAAGTAAGGGACATGGAGCATGAAGTTATTTCTAGGAGTTGGAGACATACAACGTTTAGCTCAGTTCTGGGCATCTTTGAAATACCTATACAAACTTGTTCCTACATAGTAACTTGCAACTTTGAATGAGAATGTGCTTGCTTACAGCAACGTGCTATATGTTCTGAATGCCTAAATTGGGAATCTGTGTCAAAATTTTGTTAGGAATTATGTGATCCTTACGAGCTGGATGTAAGGGAGATGGGGCATGAAGTTATTTCTAGGAGTTGGAGACATACCAAGTTTAGCTCAGTTCTGGGCATCTTTGAAATACCTATACAAACTTGTTCCTACATAGTAACTTGCAACTTTGAATGAGAATGTTCTTGCTTACAGCAACGTGCTATATGTTCTGAATGCCCGAATTCGGAATCTGTGTCAAAACTTTGTTAGGAATTATGTGATCCTTACTAGCTGGAAGTAAGGGAGATGGGGCATGAAGTTATTTCTAGGAGTTGGCGACATACCAAGTTTAGCTCAGTTCTGGGCATCTTTGAAATACCTATACAAACTTGTTCCTACATAGTAACTTGCAACTTTGAATGAGAATGTGCTTGCTTACAGCAACGTGCTATATGTTCTGAATGCCCGAATTGGGAATCTGTGTCAAAACTTTGTTAGGAATTATGTGATCCTTACTACCTGGAAGTTAGGGAGATGGGGCATGAAGTTATTTCTAGGAGTTGGAGACATACCAAGTTTAGCTCAGTTCTGGTCATCTTTGAAATACCTATACAAACTTGTTCCTACATAGTAACTTGCAACTTTGAATGAGAATGTGCTTGCTTACAGCAACGTGCTATATGTTCTGAATGCCCGAATTCGGAATCTGCGTCAAAACTTTGTTAGGAATTATGTGATCCTTACTAGCTGGAAGTAAGGGACATGGAGCATGAAGTTATTTCTAGGAGTTGGAGACATACAACGTTTAGCTCAGTTCTGGGCATCTTTGAAATACCTATACAAACTTGTTCCTACATAGTAACTTGCAACTTTGAATGAGAATGTGCTTGCTTACAGCAACGTGCTATATGTTCTGAATGCCTGAATTGGGAATCTGTGTCAAAGTTTTGTTAGGAATTATGTGATCCTTACGAGCTCGATGTAAGGGAGATGGGGCATGAAGTTATTTCTAGGAGTTGGAGACATACCAAGTTTAGCTCAGTTCTGGGCATCTTTGAAATACCTATACAAACTTGTTCCTACATAGTAACTTGCAACTTTGAATGAGAATGTGCTTGCTTACAGCAACGTGCTATATGTTCTGAATGCCCGAATTGGGAATCTGTGTCAAAACTTTGTTAGGAATTATGTGATCCTTACTAGCTGGAAGTAAGTGAGATGGGGCATGAAGTTATTTCTAGGAGTTGGAGACATACCAAGTTTAGCTAAGTTCTGGGCATCTTTGAAATACCTATACAAACTTGTTCCTACATAGTAACTTGCAACTTTGAATGAGAATGTGCTTGCTTACAGCAACGTGCTATATGTTCTGAATGCCCGATTTGGGAATCTGTGTCAAATCTTTGTTAGGATTTATGTGATCCTTACAAGCTGGAAGTAAGGGAGATGGGGCATGAAGCTATTTCTAGAAGTTGGAGACATACCAAGTTTAGGTCAGTTCTGGGCATATTTGAAATACCTATACAAACTTGTTCCTACATAGTAACTTGCAACTTTGAATGAGAATGTGCTTGCTTACAGCAACGTGCTAGATGTTCTGAATGCCCGAATTGGGAATCTGTGTCAAAACTTTGTTAGGAATTATGTGATCCTTACTAGCTAGAAGTACGGGAGATGGGGCATGAAGTTATTTCTAGGAGTTGGAGACATACCAAGTTTAGGTCAGTTCTGAGCATCTTTGAAATACCTATACAAACTTGTTCCTACATAGTAACTTGCAACTTTGAATGAGAATGTGCTTGCTTACAGCAACGTGCTATATGTTCTGAATGCCCGAATTGGGATTCTGTGTCAAAACTTTGTTAGAAATTATGTGATCCTTACTAGCTGGAAGTAAGGGACATGGAGCATGAAGTTATTTCTAGCAGTTGGAGACATACAAAGTTTAGCTCAGTTCTGGGCATCTTTGAAATACCTATACAAACTTGTTCCTACACAGTAACTTGCAACTTTGAATGAGAATGTGCTTGCTTACAGCAACGTGCTATATGTCCTGAATGCCCGAATTGGGAATCTGTGTCAAAACTTTGTTAGGAATTATGTGATCCTTACTACCTGGAAGTTAGGGAGATGGGGCATGAAGTTATTTCTAGGAGTTGGAGACATACCAAGTTTAGCTCAGTTCTGGTCATCTTTGAAATACCTATACAAACTTGTTCCTACATAGTAACTTGCAACTTTGAATGAGAATGTGCTTGCTTACAGCAACGTGCTATATGTTCTGAATGCCCGAATTCGGAATCTGCGTCAAAACTTTGTTAGGAATTATGTGATCCTTACTAGCTGGAAGTAAGGGACATGGAGCATGAAGTTATTTCTAGGAGTTGGAGACATACAACGTTTAGCTCAGTTCTGGGCATCTTTGAAATACCTATACAAACTTGTTCCTACATAGTAACTTGCAACTTTGAATGAGAATGTGCTTGCTTACAGCAACGTGCTATATGTTCTGAATGCCTAAATTGGGAATCTGTGTCAAAATTTTGTTAGGAATTATGTGATCCTTACGAGCTGGATGTAAGGGAGATGGGGCATGAAGTTATTTCTAGGAGTTGGAGACATACCAAGTTTAGCTCAGTTCTGGGCATCTTTGAAATACCTATACAAACTTGTTCCTACATAGTAACTTGCAACTTTGAATGAGAATGTTCTTGCTTACAGCAACGTGCTATATGTTCTGAATGCCCGAATTCGGAATCTGTGTCAAAACTTTGTTAGGAATTATGTGATCCTTACTAGCTGGAAGTAAGGGAGATGGGGCATGAAGTTATTTCTAGGAGTTGGCGACATACCAAGTTTAGCTCAGTTCTGGGCATCTTTGAAATACCTATACAAACTTGTTCCTACATAGTAACTTGCAACTTTGAATGAGAATGTGCTTGCTTACAGCAACGTGCTATATGTTCTGAATGCCCGAATTGGGAATCTGTGTCAAAACTTTGTTAGGAATTATGTGATCCTTACTACCTGGAAGTTAGGGAGATGGGGCATGAAGTTATTTCTAGGAGTTGGAGACATACCAAGTTTAGCTCAGTTCTGGTCATCTTTGAAATACCTATACAAACTTGTTCCTACATAGTAACTTGCAACTTTGAATGAGAATGTGCTTGCTTACAGAAACGTGCTATATGTTCTGAATGCCCGAATTCGGAATCTGCGTCAAAACTTTGTTAGGAATTATGTGATCCTTACTAGCTGGAAGTAAGGGACATGGAGCATGAAGTTATTTCTAGGAGTTGGAGACATACAACGTTTAGCTCAGTTCTGGGCATCTTTGAAATACCTATACAAACTTGTTCCTACATAGTAACTTGCAACTTTGAATGAGAATGTGCTTGCTTACAGCAACGTGCTATATGTTCTGAATGCCTGAATTGGGAATCTGTGTCAAAATTTTGTTAGGAATTATGTGATCCTTACGAGCTGGATGTAAGGGAGATGGGGCATGAAGTTATTTCTAGGAGTTGGAGACATACCAAGTTTAGCTCAGTTCTGGGCATCTTTGAAATACCTATACAAACTTGTTCCTACATAGTAACTTGCAACTTTGGATGAGAATGTGCTTGCTTACAGCAACGTGCTATATGTTCTGAATGCCCGAATTGGGAATCTGTGTCAAAACTTTGTTAGGAATTATGTGATCCTTACTAGCTGGAAGTAAGGGAGATGGGGCATGAAGTTATTTCTAGGAGTTGGAGACATAATAAGTTTAGCTCAGTTCTGGGCATCTTTGAAATACCTATACAAACTAGTTCCTACATAGTAACTTGCAACTTTGAATGAGAATGTGCTTGCTTACAGCAACGTGCTATATGTTCTGAATGCCCGATTTGGGAATCTGTGTCAAAACTTTGTTAGGAATTATGTGATCCTTACAAGCTGGAAGTAAGGGAGATGGGGCATGAAGCTATTTCTAGAAGTTGGAGACATACCAAGTTTAGGTCAGTTCTGGGCATATTTGAAATACCTATACAAACTTGTTCCTACATAGTAACTTGCAACTTTGAATGAGAATGTGCTTGCTTACAGCAACGTGCTATATGTTCTGAATGCCCGAATTGGGAATCTGTGTCAAAACTTTGTTAGGAATTATGTGATCCTTACTAGCTAGAAGTAAGGGAGATGGGGCATGAAGTTATTTCTAGGAGTTGGAGACATACCAAGTTTAGGTCAGTTCTGAGCATCTTTGAAATACCTATACAAACTTGTTCCTACATAGTAACTTGCAACTTTGAATGAGAATGTGCTTGCTTACAGCAACGTGCTATATGTTCTGAATGCCCGAATTGGGATTCTGTGTCAAAACTTTGTTAGAAATTATGTGATCCTTACTAGCTGGAAGTAAGGGACATGGAGCATGAAGTTATTTCTAGCAGTTGGAGACATACAAAGTTTAGCTCAGTTCTGGGCATCTTTGAAATACCTATACAAACTTGTTCCTACACAGTAACTTGCAACTTTGAATGAGAATGTGGTTGCTTACAGCAACGTGCTATATGTTCTGAATGCCCGAATTGGGAATCTGTGTCAAAACTTTGTTAGGAATTATGTGATCCTTACTACCTGGAAGTTAGGGAGATGGGGCATGAAGTTATTTCTTGGAGTTGGAGACATACCAAGTTTTGCTCAGTTCTGGTCATCTTTGAAATACCTATACAAACTTGTTCCTACATAGTAACTTGCAACTTTGAATGAGAATGTGCTTGCTTACAGCAACGTGCTATATGTTCTGAATGCCAGAATTCGGAATCTGCGTCAAAACTTTGTTAGGAATTATGTGATCCTTACTAGCTGGAAGTAAGGGACATGGGGCATGAAGTTATTTCTAGGAGTTGGAGACATACAACGTTTAGCTCAGTTCTGGGCATCTTGAAATACCTATACAAACTTGTTCCTACATAGTAACTTGCAACTTTGAATGAGAATGTGCTTGCTTACAGCAACGTGCTATATGTTCTGAATGCCTGAATTGGGAATCTGTGTCAAAGTTTTGTTAGGAATTATGTGATCCTTACGAGCTCGATGTAAGGGAGATGGGGCATGAAGTTATTTCTAGGAGTTGGAGACATACCAAGTTTAGCTCAGTTCTGGGCATCTTTGAAATACCTATACAAACTTGTTCCTACATAGTAACTTGCAACTTTGAATGAGAATGTGCTTGCTTACAGCAACGTGCTATATGTTCTGAATGCCCGAATTGGGAATCTGTGTCAAAACTTTGTTAGGAATTATGTGATCCTTACTAGCTGGAAGTAAGTGAGATGGGGCATGAAGTTATTTCTAGGAGTTGGAGACATACCAAGTTTAGCTAAGTTCTGGGCATCTTTGAAATACCTATACAAACTTGTTCCTACATAGTAACTTGCAACTTTGAATGAGAATGTGCTTGCTTACAGCAACGTGCTATATGTTCTGAATGCCCGATTTGGGAATCTGTGTCAAATCTTTGTTAGGATTTATGTGATCCTTACAAGCTGGAAGTAAGGGAGATGGGGCATGAAGCTATTTCTAGAAGTTGGAGACATACCAAGTTTAGGTCAGTTCTGGGCATATTTGAAATACCTATACAAACTTGTTCCTACATAGTAACTTGCAACTTTGAATGAGAATGTGCTTGCTTACAGCAACGTGCTAGATGTTCTGAATGCCCGAATTGGGAATCTGTGTCAAAACTTTGTTAGGAATTATGTGATCCTTACTAGCTAGAAGTACGGGAGATGGGGCATGAAGTTATTTCTAGGAGTTGGAGACATACCAAGTTTAGGTCAGTTCTGAGCATCTTTGAAATACCTATACAAACTTGTTCCTACATAGTAACTTGCAACTTTGAATGAGAATGTGCTTGCTTACAGCAACGTGCTATATGTTCTGAATGCCCGAATTGGGATTCTGTGTCAAAACTTTGTTAGAAATTATGTGATCCTTACTAGCTGGAAGTAAGGGACATGGAGCATGAAGTTATTTCTAGCAGTTGGAGACATACAAAGTTTAGCTCAGTTCTGGGCATCTTTGAAATACCTATACAAACTTGTTCCTACACAGTAACTTGCAACTTTGAATGAGAATGTGCTTGCTTACAGCAACGTGCTATATGTCCTGAATGCCCGAATTGGGAATCTGTGTCAAAACTTTGTTAGGAATTATGTGATCCTTACTACCTGGAAGTTAGGGAGATGGGGCATGAAGTTATTTCTAGGAGTTGGAGACATACCAAGTTTAGCTCAGTTCTGGTCATCTTTGAAATACCTATACAAACTTGTTCCTACATAGTAACTTGCAACTTTGAATGAGAATGTGCTTGCTTACAGCAACGTGCTATATGTTCTGAATGCCCGAATTCGGAATCTGCGTCAAAACTTTGTTAGGAATTATGTGATCCTTACTAGCTGGAAGTAAGGGACATGGAGCATGAAGTTATTTCTAGGAGTTGGAGACATACAACGTTTAGCTCAGTTCTGGGCATCTTTGAAATACCTATACAAACTTGTTCCTACATAGTAACTTGCAACTTTGAATGAGAATGTGCTTGCTTACAGCAACGTGCTATATGTTCTGAATGCCTAAATTGGGAATCTGTGTCAAAATTTTGTTAGGAATTATGTGATCCTTACGAGCTGGATGTAAGGGAGATGGGGCATGAAGTTATTTCTAGGAGTTGGAGACATACCAAGTTTAGCTCAGTTCTGGGCATCTTTGAAATACCTATACAAACTTGTTCCTACATAGTAACTTGCAACTTTGAATGAGAATGTTCTTGCTTACAGCAACGTGCTATATGTTCTGAATGCCCGAATTCGGAATCTGTGTCAAAACTTTGTTAGCAATTATGTGATCCTTACTAGCTGGAAGTAAGGGAGATGGGGCATGAAGTTATTTCTAGGAGTTGGCGACATACCAAGTTTAGCTCAGTTCTGGGCATCTTTGAAATACCTATACAAACTTGTTCCTACATAGTAACTTGCAACTTTGAATGAGAATGTGCTTGCTTACAGCAACGTGCTATATGTTCTGAATGCCCGATTTGGGAATCTGTGTCAAAACTTTGTTAGGAATTATGTGATCCTTACTAGCTAGAAATAAGTGAGATGGGGCATGAAGTTATTTCTAGGAGTTGGAGACATACCAAGTTTAGGTCAGTTCTGAGCATCTTTGAAATACCTATACAAACTTGTTCCTACATAGTAACTTGCAACTTTGAATGAGAATGTGCTTGCTTACAGCAACGTGCTATATGTTCTGAATGCCCGAATTGGGATTCTGTGTCAAAACTTTGTTAGAAATTATGTGATCCTTACTAGCTGGAAGTAAGGGACATGGAGCATGAAGTTATTTCCAGCAGTTGGAGACATACAAAGTTTAGCTCAGTTCTGGGCATCTTTGAAATACCTATACAAACTTGTTCCTACACAGTAACTTGCAACTTTGAATGAGAATGTGCTTGCTTACAGCAACGTGCTATATGTTCTGAATGCCCGAATTGGGAATCTGTGTCAAAACTTTGTTAGGAATTATGTGATCCTTACTACCTGGAAGTTAGGGAGATGGGGCATGAAGTTATTTCTAGGAGTTGGAGACATACAAAGATTAGCTCAGTTCTGGTCATCTTTGAAATACCTATACAAACTTGTTCCTAGATAGTAACTTGCAGCTTTGAATGAGAATGTGCTTGCTTACAGCAACGTGCTATATGTTCTGAATGCCAGAATTCGGAATCTGCGTCAAAACTTTGTTAGGAATTATGTGATCCTTACTAGCTGGAAGTAAGGGACATGGAGCATGAAGTTATTTCTAGGAGTTGGAGACATACAACGTTTAGCTCAGTTCTGGGCATCTTTGAAATACCTATACAAACTTGTTCCTACACAGTAACTTGCAAGTTTGAATTAGAATGTGCTTGCTTACAGCAACGTGCTTCATGTTCTGAATGCCCGAATTGGGAATCTGTGTCAAAACTTTGTTAGGAATTATGTGATCCTTACTACCTGGAAGTTAGGGAGATGGGGCATGATGTTATTTCTAGGAGTTGGAGACATACCAAGTTTAGCTCAGTTCTGGGCATCTTTGAAATACCTATACAAACTTGTTCCTACATAGTAACTTGCAACTTTGAATGAGAATGTGCTTGCTTACAGCAACGTGCTATATGTTCTGAATGCCCGATTTGGGAATCTGTGTCAAAACATTGTTAGGAATTATGTGATCCTTACAAGCTGGAAGTAAGGGAGATGGGGCATGAAGCTATTTCCAGAAGTTGGAGACATACCAAGTTTAGGTCAGTTCTGGGCATATTTGAAATACCTATACAAACTTGTTCCTACATAGTAACTTGCAACTTTGAATGAGAATGTGCTTGCTTACAGCAACGTGCTATATGTTCTGAATGCCCGAATTGGGAATCTGTGTCAAAACTTTGTTAGGGATTATGTGATCCTTACTAGCTAGAAGTAAGGGAGATTGGGCATGAAGTTATTTCTAGGAGTTGGAGACATACCAAGTTTAGGTCAGTTCTGAGCATCTTTGAAATACCTATACAAACTTGTTCCTACATAGTAACTTGCAACTTTGTATGAGAATGTGCTTGCTTACAGCAACGTGCTATATGTTCTGAATGCCCGAATTGGGATTCTGTTTCAAAACTTTGTTAGAAATTATGTGATCCTTACTAGCTGGAAGTAAGGGACATGGAGCATGAAGTTATTTCTAGCAGTTGGAGACATACAAAGTTTAGCTCAGTTCTGGGCATCTTTGAAATACCTATACAAACTTGTTCCTACACAGTAACTTGCAACTTTGAATGAGAATGTGCTTGCTTACAGCAACGTGCTATATGTTCTGAATGCCCGAATTGGAATCTGTGTCAAAACTTTGTTAGGAATTATGTGATCCTTACTACCTGGAAGTTAGGGAGATGGGGCATGAAGTTATTTCTAGGAGTTGGAGACATACCAAGTTTAGCTCAGTTCTGGTCATCTTTGAAATACCTATACAAACTTGTTCCTACATAGTAACTTGCAACTTTGAATGAGAATGTGCTTGCTTACAGCAACGTGCTATATGTTCTGAATGCCCGAATTCGGAATCTGCGTCAAAACTTTGTTAGGAATTATGTGATCCTTACTAGCTGGAAGTAAGGGACATGGAGCATGAAGTTATTTCTAGGAGTTGGAGACATACAACGTTTAGCTCATTTCTGGGCATCTTTGAAATACCTATACAAACTTGTTCCTACATAGTAACTTGCAACTTTGAATGAGAATGTGCTTGCTTACAGCAACGTGCTATATGTTCTGAATGCCTGAATTGGGAATCTGTGTCAAAATTTTGTTAGGAATTATGTGATCCTTACGAGCTGGATGTAAGGGAGATGGGGCATGAAGTTATTTCTAGGAGTTGGCGACATACCAAGTTTAGCTCAGTTCTGGGCATCTTTGAAATACCTATACAAACTTGTTCCTACATAGTAACTTGCAACTTTGAATGAGAATGTGCTTGCTTACAGCAACGTGCTATATGTTCTGAATGCCCGATTTGGGAATCTGTGTCAAAACTTTGTTAGGAATTATGTGATCCTTACTAGCTAGAAATAAGGGAGATGGGGCATGAAGTTATTTCTAGGAGTTTGAGACATACCAAGTTTAGGTCAGTTCTGAGCATCTTTGAAATACCTATACAAACTTGTTCCTACATAGTAACTTGCAACTTTGAATGAGAATGTGCTTGCTTACAGCAACGTGCTATATGTTCTGAATGCCCGAATTGGGATTCTGTGTCAAAACTTTGTTAGAAATTATGTGATCCTTACTAGCTGGAAGTAAGGGACATGGAGCATGAAGTTATTTCTAGCAGTTGGAGACATACAAAGTTTAGCTCAGTTCTGGGCATCTTTGAAATACCTATACAAACTTGTTCCTACACAGTAACTTGCAACTTTGAATGAGAATGTGCTTGCTTACAGCAACGTGCTATATGTTCTGAATGCCCGAATTGGGAATCTGTGTCAAAACTTTGTTAGGAATTATGTGATCCTTACTACCTGGAAGTTAGGGAGATGGGGCATGAAGTTATTTCTAGGAGTTGGAGACATACCAAGTTTAGCTCAGTTCTGGTCATCTTTGAAATACCTATACAAACTTGTTCCTACATAGTAACTTGCAGCTTTGAATGAGAATGTGCTTGCTTACAGCAACGTGCTATATGTTCTGAATGCCCGAATTCGGAATCTGCGTCAAAACTTTGTTAGGAATTATGTGATCCTTACAAGCTGGAAGTAAGGGACATGGAGCATGAAGTTATTTCTAGGAGTTGGAGACATACAACGTTTAGCTCAGTTCTGGGCATCTTTGAAATACCTATACAAACTTGTTTCTACACAGTAACTTGCAACTTTGAATGAGAATGTGCTTGCTTACAGCAACGTGCTATATGTTCTGAATGCCCGAATTGGGAATCTGTGTCAAAACTTTGTTAGGAATTATGTGATCCTTACTACCTGGAAGTTAGGGAGATGGGGCATGATGTTATTTCTAGGAGTTGGAGACATACCAAGTTTAGCTCAGTTCTGGGCATCTTTGAAATACCTATACAAACTTGTTCCTACATAGTAACTTGCAACTTTGAATGAGAATGTGCTTGCTTACAGCAACGTGCTATATGTTCTGAATGCCCGATTTGGGAATCTGTGTCAAAACTTTGTTAGGAATTATGTGATCCTTACAAGCTGGAAGTAAGGGAGATGGGGCATGAAGCTATTTCTAGAAGTTGGAGACATACCAAGTTTAGGTCAGTTCTGGGCATATTTGAAATAACTATACAAACTTGTTCCTACATAGTAACTTGCAACATTGAATGAGAATGTGCTTGCTTACAGCAACGTGCTATATGTTCTGAATGCCCGAATTGGGAATCTGTGTCAAACCTTTGTTAGGAATTATGTGATCCTTACTAGCTAGAAGTAAGGGAGATGGGGCATGAAGTTATTTCTAGGAGTTGGAGACATACCAAGTTTAGGTCAGTTCTGAGCATCTTTGAAATACCTATACAAACTTGTTCCTACATAGTAACTTGCAACTTTGAATGAGAATGTGCTTGCTTACAGCAACGTGCTATATGTTCTGAATGCCCGAATTCGGAATCTGCGTCAAAACTTTGTTAGGAATTATGTGATCCTTACTAGCTGGAAGTAAGGGACATGGAGCATGAAGTTATTTCTAGGAGTTGGAGACATACAACGTTTAGCTCATTTCTGGGCATCTTTGAAATACCTATACAAACTTGTTCCTACATAGTAACTTGCAACTTTGAATGAGAATGTGCTTGCTTACAGCAACGTGCTATATGTTCTGAATGCCTGAATTGGGAATCTGTGTCAAAATTTTGTTAGGAATTATGTGATCCTTACGAGCTGGATGTAAGGGAGATGGGGCATGAAGTTATTTCTAGGAGTTGGCGACATACCAAGTTTAGCTCAGTTCTGGGCATCTTTGAAATACCTATACAAACTTGTTCCTACATAGTAACTTGCAACTTTGAATGAGAATGTGCTTGCTTACAGCAACGTGCTATATGTTCTGAATGCCCGATTTGGGAATCTGTGTCAAAACTTTGTTAGGAATTATGTGATCCTTACTAGCTAGAAATAAGGGAGATGGGGCATGAAGTTATTTCTAGGAGTTGGAGACATACCAAGTTTAGGTCAGTTCTGAGCATCTTTGAAATACCTATACAAACTTGTTCCTACATAGTAACTTGCAACTTTGAATGAGAATGTGCTTGCTTACAGCAACGTGCTATATGTTCTGAATGCCCGAATTGGGATTCTGTGTCAAAACTTTGTTAGAAATTATGTGATCCTTACTAGCTGGAAGTAAGGGACATGGAGCATGAAGTTATTTCTAGCAGTTGGAGACATACAAAGTTTAGCTCAGTTCTGGGCATCTTTGAAATACCTATACAAACTTGTTCCTACACAGTAACTTGCAACTTTGAATGAGAATGTGCTTGCTTACAGCAACGTGCTATATGTTCTGAATGCCCGAATTGGGAATCTGTGTCAAAACTTTGTTAGGAATTATGTGATCCTTACTACCTGGAAGATAGGGAGATGGGGCATGATGTTATTTCTAGGAGTTGGAGACATACCAAGTTTAGCTCAGTTCTGGTCATCTTTGAAATACCTATACAAACTTGTTCCTTCATAGTAACTTGCAACTTTGAATGAGAATGTGCTTGCTTACAGCAACGTGCTATATGTTCTGAATGCCCGATTTGGGAATCTGTGTCAAAACTTTCTTAGGAATTATGTGATCCTTACTAGCTGGAAGTAAGGGAGATGGGGCATGAAGTTATTTCTAGGAGTTGGAGACATACCAAGTTTAGCTCAGTTCTGGGCATCTTTGAAATACCTATACAAACTTGTTCCTACATAGTAACTTGCAACTTTGAATGAGAATGTGCTTGCTTACAGCAACGTGCTATATGTTCTGAAAGCCCGATTTGGGAATCTGTGTCAAAACTTTGTTAGGAATTATGTGATCCTTACAAGCTTGAAGTTAGGGAGATGGGGCATGAAGCTATTTCCAGAAGTTGGAGACATACCAAGTTTAGGTCAGTTCTGGGCATCTTTGAAATACCTATACAAACTTGTTCCTACATAGTAACTTGCAACTTTGAATGAGAATGTGCTTGCTTACAGCAACGTGCTATATGTTCTGAATGCCCGAATTCGGAATCTGCGTCAAAACTTTGTTAGGAATTATGTGATCCTTACTAGATGGAAGTAAGGGACATGGAGCATGAAGTTATTTCTAGGAGTTGGAGACATACAACGTTTAGCTCAGTTCTGGGCATCTTTGAAATACCTATACAAACTTGTTCCTACATAGTAACTTGCAACTTTGAATGAGAATGTGCTTGCTTACAGCAACGTGCTTTATGTTCTGAATGCCTGAATTGGGAATCTGTGTCAAAATTTTGTTAGGAATTATGTGATCCTTACGAGCTGGATGTAAGGGAGATGGGGCATGAAGTTATTTCTAGGAGTTGGAGACATAACAAGTTTAGCTCAGTTCTGGGCATCTTTGAAATACCTATACAAACTTGTTCCTACATAGTAACTTGCAACTTTGAATGAGAATGTTCTTGCTTACAGCAACGTGCTATATGTTCTGAATGCCCGAATTCGGAATCTGTGTCAAAACTTTGTTAGGAATTATGTGATCCTTACTAGCTGGAAGTAAGGGAGATGGGGCATGAAGTTATTTCTAGGAGTTGGCGACATACCAAGTTTAGCTCAGTTCTGGGCATCTTTGAAACACCTATACAAACTTGTTCCTACATAGTAACTTGCAACTTTGAATGAGAATGTGCTTGCTTACAGCAACGTGCTATATGTTCTGAATGCCCGATTTGGGAATCTGTGTCAAAACTTTGTTAGGAATTATGTGATCCTTACTAGCTAGAAATAAGTGAGATGGGGCATGAAGTTATTTCTAGGAGTTGGAGACATACCAAGTTTAGGTCAGTTCTGAGCATCTTTGAAATACCTATACAAACTTGTTCGTACATAGTAACTTGCTACTTGGAATGAGAAAGTGCTTGCTTACAGCAACGTGCTACATGTTCTTAATGCCCGAATTGGGAATCTGTGTCAAAACTTTGTTAAGAATTATGTGATCCTTACTAGCTGGAAGTAAGGGAGATGGGGCATGAAGTTATTTCTAGAAGTTGGAGACATAACCACTTTAGCTCAGTTCTGGGCATCTTTGAAATACCTATACACACTTGTTCCTGCATAGTAACTTGCATCTTTGAATGAGAATGTGCTAGCTTACCGCAACGTGCTATATGTTCTGAATGCCCGAATTGGGAATCTGTGTCAATACTTTGTGAGGAATTATGTGATCCTTACAAGCTGGAAGGAAGGGAGATGGGGCATGAAGTTATTTCTTGGAGTTGGAGACATACCCACTTTAGTTCAGTTCTTTGCTTCTTTGAAATACCTATACAAACTTGTTCCTACATAGTAACTTGCTACTTGGAATGAGAAAGTGCTTGCTTAAAGCAACGTGCTAAATGTTCTGAATGCCCGAGTTGGGAATATGTGTCAAAACTTTCTTAGGAATTATGTGATCCTTACTAGCTGGAAGTAAGGGAGATGGGGCATGAAGTTATTTCTAGGAGTTGAAGACATAGCAAGTTTAGCTCAGCTCTGGGCATCTTTGAAAGTCCTATACAAACTTGTTCCTGCATAGTAACTTGCAACTTTGAATGAGAATGTGTTTGCTTACAGCAACGTGCCATATGTTCTGAATGCAAGAATTGGGAATCTGTGTCTAAACTTTGTTAGGAATTATGTGATCCTTACTAGCTGGAAGTAAGGGAGATGGGGCATGAAGATATTTGTAGGAGTTGGAGACATGCCCACTTTACATCAGTTCTGGGCATCTTTGAAATACCTATACAAACTTGTTCCTACATAGTAACTTGCTACTTGGAATGAGAAAGTGCTTGCTTAAAGCAACATGCTATATGATCTGAATGACCGAATTGGGAATCTGTGTCAAAACTTTGTTAGGAATTATGTGATCCTTACTAGCTGGAAGTAAGGGAGATGGGGCATCAAGTTATTTCTAGGAGTTGGAGACATACCAAGTTTAGCTCTGTTCTGGGCATCTTTGAAATACCTATACAAACTTGTTCCTACATAGTAAGTTGCAACTTTGAATGAGAATGTGCTTGCTTACAGCAACGTGCTATATGTTCTGAATGCCCGAATTGGGAATCTCTGTCAAACCTTTGTTAGGAATTATGTGATCCTTACTAGCTGGAAGTAAGGGAGATGGGGCATGAAGTTATTTCTAGGAGTTGGAGACATACCCACTTTAGCTCAGATCTGGGCATCTTTGAAATACCTATACAGACTTGTTCCTACATAGTAACTTGCAATTTTGAATGAGAATGTACTTACTTACAGCAACGTGCTATATGTTCCGAATGCCCGAATTGGGAATCTGTGTCAAAACTTTGTTAGGAATTATGTGATCCTTACTACCTGGAAGTAAGGGAGATGGGGCATGAAGTTATTTCTAGGTGTTTGAGACATACCAAGTTTAGCTCAGTTCTGGGCATCTTTGAAATACATATACAAACATGTTCCTACATAGTTACTTACAACATTGAATGAGAATGTGCTTGCTTACAACAACGTGCTATATGTTCTGAATGCCTGAATTGGGAATCTATGTCAAAACTTTGTGAGGAATTATGTGATCCTTACTAGATGGAAGTAAGGGAGATGTGGCATGAAGTTGTTTCTAGGAGTTGGAGACATACCCACTTTAGCTCAGTTCTGGGCATCTTTGAAATACCTATACAAACTTGTTCCTGCATAGTAACTTGCATCTTTGAATGAGAATGTGCTTGCTTACAGCAACGTGCTATATGTTCTGAATGCCCGAATTGGGAATCTGTGTCAAAACTTTGTGAGGAATTATGTGATCCTTACTAGATGGAAGTAAGGGAGATGGGGCGTGAAGTTATTTTTAGGAGTTGGAGACTTACCAAGCTTAGCTCAGTTCTGGGCATCTTTGAAATACCTATACTAACTTTTTCTTACAAAGTAATTTGCATCTTTGAATGAGAATTTGATTGCTTACAGCACCTTCTATATGTTCCGAATGCCCGAATTGGGAGTCTGTGTCAACACTTTGTTAGGAATTATGTGATTCTTACTAGCTGGAAGTAAGGGAGTTGGGTCATGAAGTTATTTCTAGAAGTTGGACACATACCTAGTTTAGCTCAGTTCTGGGCATCTTTGAAATACCTATACACACTTGTTCCTGCATAGTAACTTGCATCTTTGAATGAGAATGTGCTAGCTTACAGCAACGTGCTATATGTTCTGAATGCCCGAATTGGGAATCTGTGTCAAAACATTGTGAGGAATTATGTGATCCTTACTAGCTGGAAGGAAGGGAGATGGGGCATGAAGTTATTTCTTGGAGTTGGAGACATACCCACTTTAGTTCAGTTCTTTGCTTCTTTGAAATACCTATACAAACTTGTTCCTACATAGTAACTTGCGACTTTGAATGAGAATGTGCTTGCTTACAGCAACGTGCTATATGATCTGACTGCCCGAATTGCGAATATGTGTCAAAACTTTGTTAGGAATTATGTGATCCTAACTAGCTGGAAGTAAGGGAGATGGGGCATGATGTTATTTCTAGGAGTTGGAGACATACCAAGTTTAGCTCAGTTCTGGGCATCTTTGAAATACCTATACAAACTTGTTCCTACATAGTAACTTGCAACTTTGAATGAGAAAGTGCTTGCTTACAGTAACGTGCTATATGTTCTGAATGCCCGAATTGGGAATCTGTGTCAAAACTTTGTTAGGAATTATGTGATCCTTACTAGCTGGAAGTAAGGGAATTGGGGCATGAAGTTATTTCTAGGAGTTGGAGACATACCCACTTTAGCTCAGTTCTGGGCATCTTTGAAATACCTATACAAACCTGTTCCTACATAGTAACTTGCTACTTGGAATGAGAAAGTGCTAGCTTACAGCAACGTGCTAAATGTTCTGAATGTCCGAATTTGAAATCTGTGTCAAAACTTTGTGAGGAATTATGTGATCCTTACTAGATGGAAGTAAGGGAGATCGGGGGTGAAGTTATTTCTAGGAGTTGGAGATATACCGACTTTAGCTCAGTTCTGGGCATCTTTGAAATACCTATACAAACTTGTTCCTACATAGTAACTTGCAACATTTAATGAGAATGTGCTTGCTTACAGCAACGAGCTATGTGTTCTGAATGCCCGAATTGGGAATCTGTGTCAAAACTTTGTTAGGAATTATGTGATCCTTACTAGCTGGAAGTAAGGGAGATGGGGCATGAAGTTATTTCTAGGAGTTGGAGACATACCAAGTTTAGCTCAGTTCTTGGCATCTTTGAAATACCTATACAAACTTCTTCCTACATAGTAACTTGCATCTTTGAATGAGAATGTGCTTGCTTACAGCAACGTGCTATATGTTCTGAATGCCCGAATTGGGAATCTGTGTAAAAAATTTGTTAGGAATTATGTGATCCTTACTAGCTGGAAGTAAGGGAGTTGGGGCATGAAGTTATTTCAAGGAGTTGGAGACATATCCAATTTAGCTCAGTTCTTTGCATCTTTGAAATACATAATCAAACTTGTTCCTACAAAGTAACTTGCTACCTGGAATGAGAATGTGCTTGCTTAAAGCAACATGCTATATGTTCTGAATGCCCGAATTGGGAATCTGTCGCAAAACTTTGTTAAGAATTATGTGATCCTTACTAGCTGGAAGTAAGGGAGATGGGGCATGAAGTTATTTCTAGGAGTTGGAGACATACCCAATTAAGCTCAGTTCTGGGCATCATTGAAATCCCTATAGAGACTTGTTCCTACATAGTAACTTGCTACTTTGAATGAGAAAGTGCTTACTTAAAGCAACGTGCTATATGTTCTGAATGCCCGAATTGGGAATCTGTGTCAAAATTTTTTAGGACTTATGTGATCCTTACTAGCTGGAATGAAGGGAGATGGGGCATGAAGATATTTCTAGGATTTGGAGACATACCAAGTTTATCTCAGTTCTGGACATCTCTGAAAGTCCTATACAAACTTATTCCTATAGTAACTTGCAACTTTGAATGAGAATGTGCTTGCTTACAGCAACGTGCTATATGTTCTGAATGCCCGAATTGGGAATCTGTGTCAAAACTTTGTTAGGAAGTATGTGATCCTTACTAGCTGGAAGTAAGCGAGATGGGGCATGAAGTTATTTCTAGGAGTTGGACACATACCAAGTTTAGCTCAGTTCTGGGCATCTTTGAAATACCTATACAAAACTTGTTCCTACATAGTAACTTGCAACTTTGAATGAGAATGAGCTTGCTTACAGCAACGTGCTATATGTTCTGAATGCCCGAATTGGGAATCTGTGTCAAAACTTTGTTAGGAATTATGTGATCCTTACTAGCTGGAAGTAAGGGAGATGGGGCATGAAGTTATTTCTAGAGCTTGGACCCATACAACGTTTAGCTCAGTTCTGGGCATCTTTGAAATACCTATACAAACTTGTTCCTACATAGTAACTTGCAACTTTGAATGAGAATGTGCTTGGTTACAGCAACGTGCTATATGTTGTGAATGCCCGAATTAGGAATCTGTGTCAAAACTTGGTTAGGAAGTATGTGATCCTTACTAGCTGGAAGTAAGCGAGATGGGGCATGAAGTTATTTCTAGGAGTTGGAGACATACCAAGTTTAGCTCAGTTCTGGGCATCTTTGAAATACCTATACAAACTTGTTCCTACATAGTAACTGCCAACTTTGAATGAGAATGTGCTTGCTTACAGCAAAGTGCTATATGTTCTGAATGCCCGAATTGGGAATCTGTGTCAAAACTTTGTGAGGAATTATGTGATCCTTACTAGCTGTAAGTAAGGAAGATGGGGCATGAAGTTATTTCTAGGAGTTGGAGACACACCAAGTTTAGCTCAGTTCTGGGCATCTTTGAAATACCTATACAAACTTGTTCCTACATAGTAACTTGCATCTTTGAATGAGAATGTGCTTGCTTACAGCCACGTGCTATATGTTCTGAATGCCCGAATTGGGAATCCGTGTCAAAACTTTGTTAGGAATTATGTGATCCTTAGTAGCTGGAAGTAAGAGAGTTGGGGCATGAAGTTATTTCTAGGATTTAGACACATACCAATTTAGCTCAGTTCTGGGCATCTTTGAAATACCTATAGAAACTTATTCCTACATAGTAATTTGCAACTTTGAATGAGAATGTGCTTGCTTACAGCAACGTGCTATATGTTCTGAATGCCCGAATTGGGAAGCTGTGTCAAAACTTTGTTATGAATTATGTGATCCTTACTAGCTGGAAGTAAGGGAGATGGGGCATGAAGTTATTTCTAGGAGTGGGAGACATACCAAGTTTAGCTCAGTTCTGGGCATCTTTGAAATACCTATACAAACTTGTTCCTACATAGTAACTTGCAACTTTGAATGAGAATGTGCTTGCTTACAGCAACGTGCTATATGTTCTGAATGCCCGACTTGGGAATCAGTGTCAAAACTTTGTTAGGAAATGTGTGATCCTTACTAGCTGGAAGTAAGTGAGATGGGGCATGATGTTATTTCTAGAAGTTGGACACATACCAAGTTTAGCTCAGTTCTGGGCATCTTTGAAATACCTATACTAACTTGTTCCTACATAGCAACTTGCATCTTTGAATGAGAATGTGCTTGCTTAGAGCAACGTGCTATATGTTCTGAATGCCCGAATTGGGAATCTGTGTCAAAATTTCTTAGGAATTATGTGATCCTTACTAGCTGGAAGTAAGGGAGATGGGGCATGAAGTTATTTCTAGGAGTTGGACACATACCAAGTTTAGCTCAGTTCTGGGCATCTTTGAAATACCTATACAAACTTGTTCCTACATAGTAACTTGCAACTTTCAATGAGAATGTGCTTGCTTAGAGCAACGTGATATATGTTCTGAATGCCCGAATTGGGAATCTGTGTCAAAATTGGTTAGGAATTATGTGATCCTTACTAGCTGGAATTAAGGGAGATGTGGCATGAAGGTATTTCTAGGAGTTGGACACATACCAATTTTAGCACAGTTCTGGGCATCTTTGAAATACCTATACAAACTTGTTCCTACATAGTAACTTGCAACTTTGATTAAGAATGTGCTTGCTTACAGCAACGTGCTATATGTTCTGAATGCCCGAATTGGGAATCTGCGTCAAAACTTTTTTAGGAATTATGTGATCCTTACTAGCTGGAAGTAAGGGAGATGGGGCATGAAGTTACTTCTATGAGTTGTACACATACCAAGTTTAGCTCAGTTCTGAGCATCTTTGAAATACCTATACAAACTTGTTTCTTCATAGTAACTTGCAACTTTGAATGAGAATGTGCTTGCTTACAGCAACGTGCTATATGTTCTGCATGCCCGAATTGGGAATCTGTGTCAAAACTTTGTTAGGAATTATGTGATCCTTACTAGCTGGAAGTAAGGGAGATGGGGCATGAAGTTACTTCTATGAGTTGGACACATACCAAGTTTAGCTCAGTTCTGAGCATCTTTGAAATACCTATACAAACTTGTTTCTTCATAGTAACTTGCAACTTTGAATGAGAATGTGCTTGCTTACAGCAACATGCTATATGTTCTGAATGCCCGAATTGGGAATCTGTGTCAAAACTTTGTTAGAAATTATGTGATCCTTACTAGATGGAAGTAAGGGAGATGGAGCATGAAGTTATTTCTAGGATTAGGAGACATACCAAGTTTAGCTCAGTTCTGGGCATCTTTGAAATACCTATACAAACTTGTTCCTACATAGTAACTTGCAACTTTGAATGAGAATGTGCTTGCTTACAGCAACGTGCTATATGTTCTGAATGCCCGAATTGGGAATCTGTGTCAAAACTTTGTTAGGAATTATGTGATCCTTACTAGCTGGAAGTAAGGGAGATGGGGCATGAAGTTATTTCTAGGAGTTGGACACTTACCAAGTTTAGCTCAGTTCTGGGCAACTTTGAAATACCTATACTAACTTGTTCCTACATAGCAACTTGCATCTTTGAATGAGAATGTGCTTGCTTACAGCAACGTGCTATATGTTCTGAATGTCCGAATTGGGAATCTGTGTCAAAACTTTGTTAGGAATTATGTGATCCTTACTAGCTGGAAGTAAGGGAGATGGGGCATGAACTTATTTCTAGGAGTTGGACACATACCAAGTTTAGCTCAGTTCTGGGCATCTTTGAAATACCTATACAAACTTGTTCCTACATAGTATCTTGCAAATTTGAATGAGAATGTGCTTGCTTAGAGCAACGTAATATATGTTCTGAATGCCCGAATTGGGAATCAGTGTCAAAACTTTGTTAGGAATTATGTGATCCTTACTAGCTGGAAGTAAGGGAGATGGGGCATGAAGTTACTTCTAGGAGTTGGACACATACCAAGTTTAGCTCAGTTCTGAGCATCTTTGAAATACCTATACAAACTTGTTTCTACATAGTAACTTGCAACTTTGAATGAGAATGTGCTTGCTTACAGCAACGTGCTATATGTTGTGAATGCCCAAATTGGGAATCTGTGTCAAAACTTTGTTAGGAAGTATGTGATCCTTACTAGCTGGAAGTAAGCGAGATGGGGCATGAAGTTATTTCTAGGAGTTGGACACATACCAAGTTTAGCTCAGTTCTGGGCATCTTTGAAATACCTATACAAACTTGTTCTTACATAGTAACTGCCAACTTTGAATGAGAATGTGCTTGCTTACAGCAACGTGCTATATGTTGTGAATGCCCGAATTGGGAATCTGTGTCAAAACTTTGTTAGGAATTATGTGATCCTTACTAGCTGGAAGTAAGGGAGATGGGGCATGAAGTTATTTCTAGGAGTTTTACACATACCTAGTTTAGCTCAGTTCTGGGCATCTTTGAAATACCTATACAAACTTGTTCCTACATAGTAACTTGCAACTTTGAATGAGAATGTGCTTGCTTACAGCAATGTGCTATATGTTCTGCATGCCCGAATTGGGAATCTGTGTCAAAACTTTGTTAGGAATTATGTGATCCTAACTAGCTGGAAGTAAGGGAGATGGGGCATGAAGATATTTCTAGGAGTTGGACACATACCAAGTTTAGCTCAGTTCTGGGCATCTTTGAAATACCTATACAAACTTGTTCCTACATAGTAACTTGCAACTTTGAATGAGAATGTGCTTGCTTACAGCAACGTGCTATATGTTCTGAATGCCCGAATTGGGAATCTGTGTCAAAAGTTTGTTAGGAATTATGTGATCCTTACTAGCTGGAAGTAAGGGAGATGGGGCATGAAGTTATTTCTAGAAGTTGGAGACCTACATCTTTTAGCTCTGTTCTGGGCATCTTTGAAATACCTATACAAACTTGTTCCTACATAGTAACTTGCAACTTTGAATGAGAATGTGCTTGCTTACAGCAATGTACTATATGTTCTGAATGCCCGAATTGGGAATCTGTGTCAAAACTTTGTTAGGAATTATGTGATCCTTACTAGCTGGAAGTAAGTGAGTTGTGGCATGAAGGTATTTCTAGGAGTTGGACACATACCAAGTTTAGCATAGTTCTGGGCATCTTTGAAATACCTATACAAACTTGTTCCTACATAGTAACTTGCATCATTGAATGAGAATGTGCTTGCTTACATCAACGTGCTATATGTTCTGAATGCCCGAATTGGGAATCTGTGTCAAAACTTTGTTAGGAATTATGTGATCCTTACTAGCTGGAAGTAAGTGAGTTGGGGCATGAAGTTATTTCTAGGAGTTGGACACATTCTAAGTTTAGCTCAGTTCTGGGCATCTTTGAAATACCTATACAAACTTGTTCCTACATAGTAACTTGCAACTTTGAATGAGAATGTGCTTGCTTACAGCAACGTGCTATATGTTCTGAATGCCCGAATTGGGAATCTGTGTCAAAACTTTGTTAGGAATTATGTGATCCTTACTAGCTGGAAGTAAGGGAGTTGGGGCATGAAGTTATTTCTAGGAGTTGGACACATACCAAGTTTAGCACAGTTCTGGGCATCTTTGAAAGTCCTATACAAACTTGTTCCTACATAGTAACTTGAAACTTTGAATGAGAATGTGCTTGCTTACAGCAACGTGCTATATGTTCTGAATGCCCGAATTGGGAATCTGTGTCAAAACTTTGTTAGGAATTATGTGATCCTTACTAGCTGGAAGTAAGGGAGATGGGGCATGAAGTTATTTCTAGGAGTTGGACACATACCAAGTTTAGCTCAGTTCTGGGCATCTTTGAAATACCTATACAAATTTGTTCCTACATATTAACTTGCAACTTTGAATGAGAATGTGCTTGCTTAGAGCAACGTGGTATATGTTGTGAATGCCCGAATTAGGAATCTGTGTCAAAATTTGTCAAGAATTATGTGATCCTTACTAGCTGGAAGTAAGCGAGATGGGGCATGAAGTTATTTCTATGAGTTGGACACATACCAAGTTTAGCTCAGTTCTGGGCAACTTTGAAATACCTATGCAAACTTGTTCCTACATAGTAACTTGCAACTTTGAATGAGAATGTGCTTGCTTACAGCAACGTGCTATATGTTGTGAATGCCCGAATTGGGAATCTGTGTCAAAACTTTCTTAGGAATTATGTGATCCTTACTAAATGGAAGTAAGTGAGTTGGGGCATGAAGTTATTTCTAGGAGTTGGAGACATACCAAGTTTAGCTCAGTTCTGGGCATCTTTGAAATACCTATACAAACTTGTTCCTACATAGTAACTTGCATCTTTGAATGAGAATGTGCTTGCTTACAGCAACGTGCTATATGTTCTGAATGCCCGAATTGGGAATCTGTGTCAAAACTTTGTTAGGAATTATGTGATCCTTACTAGCTGGAAGTAAGGGAGTTGGGGCATGAAGTTATTTCTAGGAGTTGGACACATACCAAGTTTAGCTCAGTTATGGGCATCTTTGAAAGTCCTATTCAAACTTGTTCCTACATAGTAACTTGCAACTTTGAATGAGAATGTGCTTACTTACAGCAACGTGCTATATGTTGTGAATGCCCGAATTGGGAATCTGTGTCAAAACTTTGTTAGGAATTATGTGATCCTTACTAGCTGGAAGTAAGGGAGTTGGGGCATGAAGTTATTTCTAGGAGTTGGACACATACCATGTTTAGCTCAGTTCTGGGCATCATTGAAATACCTATACAATCTTGTTCCTACATAGTAATTTGCAACTTTGAATGAGAATGTGCTTGCTTACAGCAACGTGCTATATGTTCTGAATGCCCGAATTGGGAATCTGTGTCAAAACTTTGTTAGGAATTATGTGATCCTTACTAGCTGGAAGTAAGAGAGATGGGGCATGAAGTTATTTCTAGGAGTTGGAGACATACCAAGTTTAGCTCAGTTCTGGGCATCTTTGAAAGTCCTATTCAAACTTGTTCCTACATAGTAACTTGCAACTTTGAATGAGAATTTGCTTTCTTACAGCAACGTGCTATATGTTCTGAATGCCCGAATTGGGAATCTGTGTCAAAATTTTGTTAGGAATTATGTGATCCTTACTAGCTGGAAGTAAGGGAGTTGGGGCATGAAGTTATTTCTAGGAGTTGGACACATAGCAAGTTTAGCTCAGTTCTGGGCATCTTTGAAATACCTATACAAACTTGTTCCTACATAGTAACTTGCAACTTTGAATGAGAATGTGCTTGCTTACAGCAACGTGCTATATGTTGTGAATGCCCGAATTGGGAATCTGCGTCAAAACTTTTTTAGGAATTATGTGATCCTTACTAGCTGGAAGTAAGGGAGATGGGGCATGAAGTTACTTCTATGAGTTGGACACATACCAAGTTTAGCTCAGTTCTGAGCATCTTTGAAATACCTATACAAACTTGTTTCTTCATAGTAACTTGCAACTTTGAATGAGAATGTGCTTGCTTACAGCAACGTGCTATATGTTCTGCATGCCCGAATTGGGAATCTGTGTCAAAACTTTGTTAGGAATTATGTGATCCTTACTAGCTGGAAGTAAGGGAGATGGGGCATGAAGTTACTTCTATGAGTTGGACACATACCAAGTTTAGCTCAGTTCTGAGCATCTTTGAAATACCTATACAAACTTGTTTCTTCATAGTAACTTGCAACTTTGAATGAGAATGTGCTTGCTTACAGCAACGTGCTATATGTTCTGAATGCCCGAATTGGGAATCTGTGTCAAAACTTTGTTAGAAATTATGTGATCCTTACTAGCTGGAAGTAAGGGAGATGGAGCATGAAGTTATTTCTAGGATTAGGAGACATACCAAGTTAGCTCAGTTCTGGGCATCTTTGAAATACCTATACAAACTTGTTCCTACATAGTAACTTGCAACTTTGAATGAGAATGTGCTTGCTTACAGCAACGTGCTATATGTTCTGAATGCCCGAATTGGGAATCTGTGTCAAAACTTTGTTAGGAATTATGTGATCCTTACTAGCTGGAAGTAAGGGAGATGGGGCATGAAGTTATTTCTAGGAGTTGGACACTTACCAAGTTTAGCTCAGTTCTGGGCAACTTTGAAATACCTATACTAACTTGTTCCTACATAGCAACTTGCATCTTTGAATGAGAATGTGCTTGCTTACAGCAACGTGCTATATGTTCTGAATGCCCGAATTGGGAATCTGTGTCAAAACTTTGTTAGGAATTATGTGATCCTTACTAGCTGGAAGTAAGGGAGATGGGGCATGAACTTATTTCTAGGAGTTGGACACATACCAAGTTTAGCTCAGTTCTGGGCATCTTTGAAATACCTATACAAACTTGTTCCTACATAGTATCTTGCAAATTTGAATGAGAATGTGCTTGCTTAGAGCAACGTAATATATGTTCTGAATGCCCGAATTGGGAATCAGTGTCAAAACTTTGTTAGGAATTATGTGATCCTTACTAGCTGGAAGTAAGGGAGATGGGGCATGAAGTTACTTCTAGGAGTTGGACACATACCAAGTTTAGCTCAGTTCTGAGCATCTTTGAAATACCTATACAAACTTGTTTCTACATAGTAACTTGCAACTTTGAATGAGAATGTGCTTGCTTACAGCAACGTGCTATATGTTGTGAATGCCCAAATTGGGAATCTGTGTCAAAACTTTGTTAGGAAGTATGTGATCCTTACTAGCTGGAAGTAAGCGAGATGGGGCATGAAGTTATTTCTAGGAGTTGGACACATACCAAGTTTAGCTCAGTTCTGGGCATCTTTGAAATACCTATACAAACTTGTTCTTACATAGTAACTGCCAACTTTGAATGAGAATGTGCTTGCTTACAGCAACGTGCTATATGTTGTGAATGCCCGAATTGGGAATCTGTGTCAAAACTTTGTTAGGAATTATGTGATCCTTACTAGCTGGAAGTAAGGGAGATGGGGCATGAAGTTATTTCTAGGAGTTGGACACATACCAAGTTTAGCTCAGTTCTGGGCATCTTTGAAATACCTATACAAACTTGTTCCTACATAGTAACTTGCAACTTTGAATGAGAATGTGCTTGCTTACAGTAATGTGCTATATGTTCTGCATGCCCGAATTGGGAATCTGTGTCAAAACTTTGTTAGGAATTATGTGATCCTAACTAGCTGGAAGTAAGGGAGATGGGGCATGAAGATATTTCTAGGAGTTGGACACATACCAAGTTTAGCTCAGTTCTGGGCATCTTTGAAATACCTATACAAACTTGTTCCTACATAGTAACTTGCAACTTTGAATGAGAATGTGCTTGCTTACAGCAACGTGCTATATGTTCTGAATGCCCGAATTGGGAATCTGTGTCAAAAGTTTGTTAGGAATTATGTGATCCTTACTAGCTGGAAGTAAGGGAGATGGGGCATGAAGTTATTTCTAGAAGTTGGAGACCTACATCTTTTAGCTCTGTTCTGGGCATCTTTGAAATACCTATACAAACTTGTTCCTACATAGTAACTTGCAACTTTGAATGAGAATGTGCTTGCTTACAGCAATGTACTATATGTTCTGAATGCCCGAATTGGGAATCTGTGTCAAAACTTTGTTAGGAATTATGTGATCCTTACTAGCTGGAAGTAAGTGAGTTGGGGCATGAAGGTATTTCTAGGAGTTGGACACATACCAAGTTTAGCATAGTTCTGGGCATCTTTGAAATACCTATACAAACTTGTTCCTACATAGTAACTTGCATCTTTGAATGAGAATGTGCTTGCTTACATCAACGTGCTATATGTTCTGAATGCCCGAATTGGGAATCTGTGTCAAAACTTTGTTAGGAATTATGTGATCCTTACTACCTGGAAGTAAGTGAGTTGGGGCATGAAGTTATTTCTAGGAGTTGGACACATTCTAAGTTTAGCTCAGTTCTGGGCATCTTTGAAATACCTATACAAACTTGTTCCTACATAGTAACTTGCAACTTTGAATGAGAATGTGCTTGCTTACAGCAACGTGCTATATGTTCTGAATGCCCGAATTGGGAATCTGTGTCAAAACTTTGTTAGGAATTATGTGATCCTTATTAGCTGGAAGTAAGGGAGATGGGGCATGAAGTTATTTCTAGGAGTTGGAGACATACCAAGTTTAGCTCAGTTCTGGGCATCTTTGAAATACCTATACAAACTTGTTCCTACATAGTAACTTGCAACTTTGAATGAGAATGTGCTTGCTTACAGCAACGTGCTATATGTTCTGAATGCCCGAATTGGGAATCTGTGTCAAAACTTTGTTAGGAATTATGTGATCCTTACTAGCTGGAAGTAAGGGAGTTGGGGAATGAAGTTATTTCTAGGAGTTGGACACATACCAAGTTTAGCACAGTTCTGGGCATCTTTGAAAGTCCTATACAAACTTGTTCCTACATAGTAACTTGAAACTTTGAATGAGAATGTGCTTGCTTACAGCAACGTGCTATATGTTCTGAATGCCCGAATTGGGAATCTGTGTCAAAACTTTGTTAGGAATTATGTGATCCTTACTAGCTGGAAGTAAGGGAGATGGGGCATGAAGTTATTTCTAGGAGTTGGACACATACCAAGTTTAGCTCAGTTCTGGGCATCTTTGAAATACCTATACAAATTTGTTCCTACATATTAACTTGCAACTTTGAATGAGAATGTGCTTGCTTAGAGCAACGTGGTATATGTTGTGAATGCCCGAATTAGGAATCTGTGTCAAAATTTGTTAAGAATTATGTGATCCTTACTAGCTGGAAGTAAGCGAGATGGGGCATGAAGTTATTTCTATGAGTTGGACACATACCAAGTTTAGCTCAGTTCTGGGCAACTTTGAAATACCTATGCAAACTTGTTCCTACATAGTAACTTGCAACTTTGAATGAGAATGTGCTTGCTTACAGCAACGTGCTATATGTTGTGAATGCCCGAATTGGGAATCTGTGTCAAAACTTTCTTAGGAATTATGTGATCCTTACTAAATGGAAGTAAGTGAGTTGGGGCATGAAGTTATTTCTAGGAGTTGGAGACATACCAAGTTTAGCTCAGTTCTGGGCATCTTTGAAATACCTATACAAACTTGTTCCTACATAGTAACTTGCATCTTTGAATGAGAATGTGCTTGCTTACAGCAACGTGCTATATGTTCTGAATGCCCGAATTGGGAATCTGTGTCAAAACTTTGTTAGGAATTATGTGATCCTTACTAGCTGGAAGTAAGGGAGTTGGGGCATGAAGTTATTTCTAGGAGTTGGACACATACCAAGTTTAGCTCAGTTATGGGCATCTTTGAAAGTCCTATTCAAACTTGTTCCTACATAGTAACTTGCAACTTTGAATGAGAATGTGCTTGCTTACAGCAACGTGCTATATGTTGTGAATGCCCGAATTGGGAATCTGTGTCAAAACTTTGTTAGGAATTATGTGATCCTTACTAGCTGGAAGTAAGGGAGTTGGGGCATGAAGTTATTTCTAGGAGTTGGACACATACCATGTTTAGCTCAGTTCTGGGCATCATTGAAATACCTATACAATCTTGTTCCTACATAGTAATTTGCAACTTTGAATGAGAATGTGCTTGCTTACAGCAACGTGCTATATGTTCTGAATGCCCGAATTGGGAATCTGTGTCAAAACTTTGTTAGGAATTATGTGATCCTTACTAGCTGGAAGTAAGAGAGATGGGGCATGAAGTTATTTCTAGGAGTTGGAGACATACCAAGTTTAGCTCAGTTCTGGGCATCTTTGAAAGTCCTATTCAAACTTGTTCCTACATAGTAACTTGCAACTTTGAATGAGAATTTGCTTTCTTACAGCAACGTGCTATATGTTCTGAATGCCCGAATTGGGAATCTGTGTCAAAATTTTGTTAGGAATTATGTGATCCTTACTAGCTGGAAGTAAGGGAGTTGGGGCATGAAGTTATTTCTAGGAGTTGGACACATAGCAAGTTTAGCTCAGTTCTGGGCATCTTTGAAATACCTATACAAACTTGTTCCTACATAGTAACTTGCAACTTTGAATGAGAATGTGCTTGCTTACAGCAACGTGCTATATGTTGTGAATGCCCGAATTGGGAATCTGTGTCAAAACTTTGTTAGGAATTATGTGATCCTTACTAGCTGGAAGTAAGGGAGATGGGGCATGAAGTTAGTTCTAGGAGTTGGAGACATACCAAGTTTAGCTCAGTTCTGGGCATCTTTGAAATACCTATACAAACTTGTTCCTACATAGTAACTTGCAACTTTGAATGAGAATGTGCTTGCTTAAAGCAACGTGCTATATGTTCTGAATGCCCGAATTGGGAATCTGTGTCAAAACTTTGTTAGGAATTATGTGATCCTTACTAGCTGGAAGTAAGCGAGATGGGGCATGAAGTTATTTCTAGGAGTTGGACACATACCAAGTTTAGCTCAGTTCTGGGCATCTTTGAAATACCTACACAAACTTGTTCCTACATAGTAACTTGCAACTTTGAATGAGAATGTGCTTGCTTACAGCAACGTGCTATATGTTCTGAATCCCCGAATTGGGAATCTGTGTCAATATTTGTTAGGAATTATGTGATCATTACTAGCTGGAAGTAAGGGAGTTGGGGCATGAAGGTATTTCTAGGAGTTGGACACATACCAAGTTTAGCACAGTTCTGGGCTTCTTTGAAATACCTATACAAACTTGTTCCTACATAGTAACCTGCAACTTTGAATGAGAATGTGCTTGCTTATAGCAACGTGCTATATGTTCTGAATGCCCGAATTGGGAAGCTGTGTCAAAACTTTGTTAGGAATTATGTGATCCTTATTAGCTGGTAGTGAGGGAGTTGGGGCATGAAGTTATTTCTAGGAGTTGACACATACTAAGTTTAGCTCAGATCGGGGCATCTTTGAAATACCTATACAAACTTGTTCCTACATAGTAACTTGCAACTTTGAATGAGAATGTGCTTGCTTACAGCAACGTGCTATATGTTCTGAATGCCCGAATTGGGAATCTGTGTCAAAACTTTGTTAGGAATTATGTGATCCTTACTAGCTGGAAGTAAGGGAGATGGGGCATGAAGTTATTTCTAGGAGTTGGACACATACCAAGTTTAGCTCAGTTCTGGGCATCTTTGAAATACCTATACAAACTTGTTCCTACATAGTAACTTGCAACTTTGAATGAGAATGTGCTTGCTTACAGCAACGTGCTATATGTTCTGAATGCCCGAATTGGGAATCTGTGTCAAAACTTTGTTAGGAATTATGTGATCCTTACTAGCTGGAAGTAAGGGAGTTGGGGAATGAAGGTATTTCTAGGAGTTGGACACATACCTAGTTTAGCTAAGTTCTGGGCATCTTTGAAATACCTATACAAACTTGTTCCTACATAGTAACTTGCAACTTTGAATGAGAATGTGCTTGCTTACAGCAACGTGCTATATGTTCTGAATGCCCAAATTGGGAATCTGTGTCAAAACTTTGTTAGGAATTATGTGATCCTTACTAGCTGGAAGTAAGGGAGATGGGGCATGAAGTTATATCTAGGAGTTGGACACATACCAAGTTTAGCTCAGTTCTGGGCATCTTTGAAATACCTATACAAACTTGTTCCTACATAGTATCTTGCAAATTTGAATGAGAATGTGCTTGCTTAGAGCAACGTAATATATGTTCTGAATGCCCGAATTGGGAATCAGTGTCAAAACTTTGTTAGGAATTATGTGATCCTTACTAGCTGGAAGTAAGGGAGATGGGGCATGAAGTTACTTCTAGGAGTTGGACACATACCAAGTTTAGCTCAGTTCTGAGCATCTTTGAAATACCTATACAAACTTGTTTCTACATAGTAACTTGCAACTTTGAATGAGAATGTGCTTGCTTACAGCAACGTGCTATATGTGGTGAATGCCCGAATTGGGAATCTGTGTCAAAACTTTGTTAGGAAGTATGTGATCCTTACAACTGGAAGTAAGCGAGATGGGGCATGAAGTTATTTCTAGGAGTTGGACACATGCCAAGTTTAGCTCAGTTCTGGGCATCTTTGAAATACCTATACAAACTTGTTCTTACATAGTAACTGCCAACTTTGAATGAGAATGTGCTTGCTTACAGCAACGTGCTATATGTTGTGAATGCCCGAATTGGGAATCTGTGTCAAAACTTTGTTAGGAATTATGTGATCCTTACTAGCTGGAAGTAAGGGAGATGGGGCATGAAGTTATTTCTAGGAGTTGGACACATACCAAGTTTAGCTCAGTTCTGGGCATCTTTGAAATACCTATACAAACTTGTTCCTACATAGTAACTTGCAACTTTGAATGAGAATGTGCTTGCTTACAGCAATGTGCTATATGTTCTGCATGCCCGAATTGGGAATCTGTGTCAAAACTTTGTTAGGAATTATGTGATGCTAACTAGCTGGAAGTAAGGGAGATGGGGCATCAAGATATTTCTAGGAGTTGGACACATACCAAGTTTAGCTCAGTTCTGGGCATCTTTGAAATACCTATACAAACTTGTTCCTACATAGTAAATTGCAACTTTGAATGAGAATGTGCTTGCTTACAGCAACGTGCTATATGTTCTGAATGCCCGAATTGGGAATCTGTGTCAAAACTTTGTTAGGAATTATGTGATCCTTACTAGCTGGAAGTAAGGGAGATGGGGCATGAAGTTATTTCTAGAAGTTGGAGACCTACATCTTTTAGCTCTGTTCTGGGCATCTTTGAAATACCTATACAAACTTGTTCCTACATAGTAACTTGCAACTTTGAATGAGAATGTGCTTGCTTACAGCAATGTACTATATGTTCTGAATGCCCGAATTGGGAATCTGTGTCAAAACTTTGTTAGGAATTATGTGATCCTTACTAGCTGGAAGTAAGTGAGTTGGGGCATGAAGGTATTTCTAGGAGTTGGACACATACCAAGTTTAGCATAGTTCTGGGCATCTTTGAAATACCTATACAAACTTGTTCCTACATAGTAACTTGCATCTTTGAATGAGAATGTGCTTGCTTACATCAACGTGCTATATGTTCTGAATGCCCGAATTGGGAATCTGTGTCAAAACTTTGTTAGGAATTATGTGATTCTTACTAGCTGGAAGTAAGTGAGTTGGGGCATGAAGTTATTTCTAGGAGTTGGACACATTCTAAGTTTAGCTCAGTTCTGGGCATCTTTGAAATACCTATACAAACTTGTTCCTACATAGTAACTTGCAACTTTGAATGAGAATGTGCTTGCTTACAGCAACGTGCTATATGTTCTGAATGCCCGAATTGGGAATCTGTGTCAAATCTTTGTTAGGAATTATGTGATCCTTATTAGCTGGAAGTAAGGGAGATGGGGCATGAAGTTATTTCTAGGAGTTGGACACATACCAAGTTTAGCTCAGTTCTGGGCATCTTTGAAATACCTATACAAACTTGTTCCTACATAGTAACTTGCAACTTTGAATGAGAATGTGCTTGCTTACAGCAACGTGCTATATGTTCTGAATGCCCGAATTGGGAATCTGTGTCAAAACTTTGTTAGGAATTATGTGATCCTTACTAGCTGGAAGTAAGGGAGTTGGGGCATGAAGTTATTTCTAGGAGTTGGACACATACCAAGTTTAGCACAGTTCTGGGCATCTTTGAAAGTCCTATACAAACTTGTTCCTACATAGTAACTTGAAACTTTGAATGAGAATGTGCTTGCTTACAGCAACGTGCTATATGTTCTGAATGCCCGAATTGGGAATCTGTGTCAAAACTTTGTTAGGAATTATGTGATCCTTACTAGCTGGAAGTAAGGGAGATGGGGCATGAAGTTATTTCTAGGAGTTGGACACATACCAAGTTTAGCTCAGTTCTGGGCATCTTTGAAATACCTATACAAATTTGTTCCTACATAGTAACTTGCAACTTTGAATGAGAATGTGTTTGCTTACAGCAACGTGCTATATGTTCTGAATGCCCGAATTGGGAATCTGTGTCAAAACTTTGTTAGGAATTATGTGATCCTTACTAGCTGGAAGTAAGGGAGATGGGGCATGAAGTTATCTCTAGGAGTTGGAGACATACAACGTTTAGCTCAGTACTGGGCATCTTTGAAATACCTATACAAACTTGTTCCTACATATTAACTTGCAACTTTGAATGAGAATGTGCTTGCTTAGAGCAACGTGGTATATGTTGTGAATGCCCGAATTAGGAATCTGTGTCAAAATTTGTTAAGAATTATGTGATCCTTACTAGCTGGAAGTAAGCGAGATGGGGCATGAAGTTATTTCTATGAGTTTGACACATACCAAGTTTAGCTCAGTTCTGGGCAACTTTGAAATACCTATGCAAACTTGTTCCTACATAGTAACTTGCAACTTTGAATGAGAATGTGCTTGCTTACAGCAACGTGCTATATGTTTTGAATGCCCGAATTGGGAATCTGTGTCAAAACTTTCTTAGGAATTATGTGATCCTTACTAAATGGAAGTAAGGGAGTTGGGGCATGAAGTTATTTCTAGGAGTTGGAGACATACCAAGTTTAACTCAGTTCTGGGCATCTTTGAAATACCTATACAAACTTGTTCCTACATAGTAACTTGCATCTTTGAATGAGAATGTGCTTGCTTACAGCAACGTGCTATATGTTCTGAATGCCCGAATTGGGAGTCTGTGTCAAAACTTTGTTAGGAATTATGTGATCCTTACTAGCTGGAAGTAAGGGAGTTGGGGCATGAAGTTATTTCTAGGAGTTGGACACATACCAAGTTTAGCTCAGTTCTGGGCATCTTTGAAAGTCCTATTCAAACTTGTTCCTACATAGTAACTTGCAACTTTGAATGAGAATGTGCTTGCTTACAGCAACGTGCTATATGTTGTGAATGCCCGAATTGGGAATCTGTGTCAAAACTTTGTTAGGAATTATGTGATCCTTACTAGCTGGAAGTAAGGGAGTTGGGGCATGAAGTTATTTCTAGGAGTTGGACACATACCATGTTTAGCTCAGTTCTGGGCATCATTGAAACACCTATACAATCTTGTTCCTACATAGTAATTTGCAACTTTGAATGAGAATGTGCTTGCTTACAGCAACGTGCTATATGTTCTGAATGCCCTAATTGGGAATCTGTGTCAAAACTTTGTTAGGAATTATGTGATCCTTACTAGCTGGAAGTAAGGGAGATGGGGCATGAAGTTATTTCTAGGAGTTGGAGACATACCAAGTTTAGCTCAGTTCTGGGCATCTTTGAAAGTCCTATTCAAACTTGTTCCTACATAGTAACTTGCAACTTTGAATGAGAATTTGCTTTCTTACAGCAACGTGCTATATGTTCTGAATGCCCGAATTGGGAATCTGTGTCAAAATTTTGTTAGGAATTATGTGATCCTTACTAGCTGGAAGTAAGGGAGTTGGGGCATGAAGTTATTTCTAGGAGTTGGACACATAGCAAGTTTAGCTCAGTTCTGGGCATCTTTGAAATACCTATACAAACTTGTTCCTACATAGTAACTTGCAACTTTGAATGAGAATGTGCTTGCTTACAGCAACGTGCTATATGTTGTGAATGCCCGAATTGGGAATCTGTGTCAAAACTTTGTTAGGAATTATGTGATCCTTACTAGCTGGAAGTAGGGGAGATGGGGCATGAAGTTATTTCTAGGAGTTGGAGACATACCAAGTTTAGCTCAGTTCTGGGCATCTTTGAAATACCTATACAAACTTGTTCCTACATAGTAACTTGCAACTTTGAATGAGAATGTGCTTGCTTACAGCAACGTGCTATATGTTCTGAATGCCCGAATTGGGAATCTGTGTCAAAACTTTGTTAGGAATTATGTGATCCTTACTAGCTGGAAGTAAGGGAGATGGGGCATGAAGTTATTTCTAGGAGTTGGAGACATACCAAGTTTAGCTCAGTTCTGGGCATCTTTGAAATACCTACACAAACTTGTTCCTACATAGTAACTTGCAACTATGAATGAGAATGTGCTTGCTTACAGCAACGTGCTATATGTTCTGAATCCCCGAATTGGGAATCTGTGTCAATATTTGTTAGGAATTATGTGATCATTACTAGCTGGAAGTAAGGGAGTTGGGGCATGAAGGTATTTCTAGGAGTTGGACACATACCAAGTTTAGCACAGTTCTGGGCATCTTTGAAATACCTATACAAACTTGTTCCTACATAGTAACCTGCAACTTTGAATGAGAATGTGCTTGCTTACAGCAACGTGCTATATGTTGTGAATGCCCGAATTGGGAAGCTGTGTCAAAACTTTGTTAGGAATTATGTGATCCTTACTAGCTGGAAGTAAGGGAGATGGGGCATGAAGTTATTTCTAGGAGTTGGACACATACCAAGTTTAGCTCAGTTCTGGGCATCTTTGAAACACCTATAGAAACTTGTTCCTACATAGTAACTTGCAACTTTGAATGAGAATGTGCTTGCGTACAGCAACGTGCTATATGTTCTGAATGCCCGAATTGGGAAGCTGTGTCAAAACTTTGTTAGGAATTATGTGATCCTTACTAGCTGGTAGTGAGGGAGTTGGGGCATGAAGTTATTTCTAGGAGTTGACACATACTAAGTTTAGCTCAGATCTGGGCATCTTTGAAATACCTATACAAACTTGTTCCTACATAGTAACTTGCAACTTTGAATGAGAATGTGCTTGCTTACAGCAACGTGCTATATGTTCTGAATGCCCGAATTGGGAATCTGTGTCAAAACTTTGTTAGGAATTATGTGATCCTTACTAGCTGGAAGTAAGGGAGATGGGGCATGAAGTTATGTCTAGGAGTTGGACACATACCAAGTTTAGCTCAGTTCTGGGCATCTTTGAAATACCTATACAAACTTGTTCCTACATAGTAACTTGCAACTTTGAATGAGAATGTGCTTGCTTACAGCAACGTGCTATATGTTCTGAATGCCCGAATTGGGAATCTGTGTCAAAACTTTGTTAGGAATTATGTGATCCTTACTAGCTGGAAGTAAGGGAGTTGGGGAATGAAGGTATTTCTAGGAGTTGGACACATACCTAGTTTAGCTAAGTTCTGGGCATCTTTGAAATACCTATACAAACTTGTTCCTACATAGTAACTTGCAACTTTGAATGAGAATGTGCTTGCTTACAGCAACGTGCTATATGTTCTGAATGCCCAAATTGGGAATCTGTGTCAAAACTTTGTTAGGAATTATGTGATCCTTACTAGCTGGAAGTAAGGGAGATGGAGCATGAAGTTATTTCTAGGAGTTGGACACATACCAAGTTTAGCTCAGTTCTGGGCATCTTTGAAATACCTATACAAACTTGTTCCTACATTGTAACTGCCAACTTTGAATGAGAATGTGCTTGCTTACAGCAAAGTGCTATATGTTCTGAATGCCCGAATTGGGAATCTGTGTCAAAACTTTGTTAGGAATTATGTGATTCTTACTAGCTGGAAGTAAGGGAGATGGGGCATGAAGTTATTTCTAGGAGTTCGAGACATACCAAGTTTAGCTCAGTTCTGGGCATATTTGAAATACCTATACAAACTTGTTCCTACATAGTAACTTGCATCTTTGAATGAGAATGTCCTTGCTTACAGCAACGTGCTATATGTTCTGAATGCCCGAATTGGGAATCTGTGTCAAAACTTTGTTAGGAGTTATGTGATCCTTACTAGCTGGAAGTAAGGGAGATGGGGCATGAAGTTATTACTAGGAGTTGGACACATACCAAGTTTAGCTCAGTTCTGGGCATCTTTGAAATACCTATACAAACTTGTTCCTACATATTAACTTGCACCTTTAATGAGAATGTCCTTGCTTAGAGCAACGTGCTATATGTTCTGAATGCCCGAATTGGGAATCTGTGTCAAAATTTGTTAGGAATTATGTTATCCTTACTAGCTGAAAGTAAGGGAGTTGGGGCATGAAGGTATTTCTAGGAGTTGGACACATACAAAGTTTAGCACAGTTGTGGGCATCTTTGAAATACCTATACAAACTTGTTCCTACATAGTAACTTGCAACTTTGAATGAGAATGTGCTTGCTTACAGCAACGTGCTATATGTTGTGAATGCCCGAATTGGGAATCTGTGTCAAAACTTTGTTAGGAATTATGTGATCCTTACTAGATGGAAGTAAGGGAGATGGGACATGAGGTTATTTCCAGGAGTTGGAGACATACAACGCTTAACTCAGTTCTGGGCATCTTTGAAATACCTATACAAACTAGTTCCTACATAGTAACTTGCAACTTTGAATGAGAATGTGCTTGCTTACAGCAACGTGCTATATGTTCTGAATGCCCGAATAGGGAATCTGTGTCAAAACTTTGTTAGGAATTATGTGATCCTTACTAGCTGGAAGTAAGGGAGTTGGGGCATGAAGTTATTTCTAGGAGTTGGACACATACTTAGTTCAGCTCAGTTCTGGGCATCTTTGAAATACCTATACAAACTTGTTCCTACATAGTAACTTGCAACTTTGATTGAGAATGTGCTTGCTTAGAGCAACGTGATATATGTTCTGAATGCCCGAATTGGGAATCTGTGTCAAAATTGGTTAGGAATTATGTGATCCTTACTAGCTGGAAATAAGGGAGTTGGGGCATGAAGGTATTTCTAGGAGTTGGACACATACCAATTTTAGCACAGTTCTGGGCATCTTTGAAATACCTATACAAACTTGTTCCTACATAGTAACTTGCAACTTTGAATAAGAATGTGCTTGCTTACAGAAACGTGCTATATGTTCTGAATGCCCGAATTGGGAATCTGTGTCAAAACTTTGTTAGGAATTATGTGATCCTTACTAGCTGGAAGTAAGGGAGATGGGGCATGAAGTTACTTCTAGGAGTTGGACACATACCAAGTTTAGCTCAGTTCTGAGCATCTTAGAAATACCTATACAAACTTGTTTCTTCATAGTAACTTGCAACTTTGAATGAGAATGTGCTTGCTTACAGCAACGTGCTATATGTTCTGAATGCCCGAATTGGGAATCTGTGTCAAAACTTTGTTAGGAATTATGTGATCCTTACTAGATGGAAGTAAGGGAGATGGGGCATGAAGTTATTTCTAGGAGTTGGACACATACCAAGTTTAGCTCAGTTCTGGGCATCTTTGAATGTCCTATTCAAACTTGTTCCTACATAGTAACTTGCAACTTTGAATGAGAATGTGCTTGCTTACAGCAACGTGCTATATGTTCTGAATGCCCGAATTGGGAATCTGTGTCAAAACTTTGTTAGGAATTATGTGATCCTTACTAGCTGCATGTAAGTGAGTTGGGGCATGAAGTTATTTCTAGGAGTTTGACACATACCTAGTTTAGCTCAGTTCTGGGCATCTTTGAAATACCTATACAAACTTGTTCCTACATAGTTACTTGCAACTTTGAATGAGAATGTGCTTGCTTACAGCAACGTGCTATATGTTCTGAATGCCCGAATTGGGAATCTGTGTCAAAACTTTGTTAGAAATTATGTGATCCTTACTAGCTGGAAGTAAGGGAGATGGGGCATGAAGTTATTTCTAGGAGTTGGAGACATACCAAGTTTAGCTCAGTTCTGGGCATCTTTGAAATACCTATACAAACTTGTTCCTACATAGTAACTTGCAACTTTGAATGAGAATGTGCTTGCTTACAGCAACGTGCTATATGTTCTGAATGCTCGACTTGGGAATCTGTGTCAAAACTTTGTTAGGAATTATGTGATCCTTACTAGCTGGAAGTAAGGGAGATGGGGCATGAAGTTATTTCTAGTAGTTGGACACATACCAAGTTTAGCTCAGTTCTGGGCTTCTTTGAAATACCTATGCTAACTTGTTCCTACATAGCAACTTTCATCTTTGAATGAGAATGTGCTTGCTTACAGCAACGTGCTATATGTTCTGAATCCCCGAATTGGGAATCTGTGTCAAAACTTTGTTAGGAATTATGTGATCCTTACTAGCTGGAAGTAAGGGAGATGGGGCATGAAGTTATTTCTAGGAGTTGGACACATACCAAGTTTAGCTCAGTTCTGGGCATCTTTGAAATACCTATACAAACTTGTTCCTACATAGTAACTTGCAACTTTGAATGAGAATGTGCTTGCTTAGAGCAACGTGATATATGTTCTGAATGCCCGAATTGGGAATCTGTGTCAAAATTGGTTAGGAATTATGTGATCCTTACTAGCTGGAATTAAGGGAGTTGGGGCATGAAGGTATTTCTAGGAGTTGGACACATACCAATTTTAGCACAGTTCTGGGCATCTTTGAAATACCTATAGAAACTTGTTCCTACATAGTAACTTGCAACTTTGAATAAGAATGTGCTTGCTTACAGCAACGTGCTATATGTTCTGACTGCCCGAATTGGGAATCTGTGTCAAAACTTTGTTAGGAATTATGTGATCCTTACTAGCTGGAAGTAAGGGAGATGGGGCATGAAGTTACATCTAGGAGTTGGACACATACCAAGTTTAGCTCAGTTCTGAGCATCTTTGAAATACCTATACAAACTTGTTTCTACATAGTAACTTGCAACTTTGAATGAGAATGTGCTTGCTTACAGCAACGTGCTATATGTTCTGAATGTCCGAATTGGGAATCTGTGTCAAAACTTTGTTAGGAATTATGTGATCCTTACTAGATGGAAGTAAGGGAGATGGGGCATGAAGTTATTTCTAGGAGTTGGACGCATACCAAGTTTAGCTCAGTTCTGGGCATCTTTGAAAGTCCTATTCAAACTTGTTCCTACATAGTAACTTGCAACTTTGAAAGAGAATGTGCTTGCTTATAGCAACGTGCTATATGTTCTGAATGCCCGACTTGGGAATCTGTGTCAAAACTTTGTTAGGAATTATGTGATCCTTACTAGCTGGAAGTAAGGGAGTTGGGGCATGAAGTTATTTCTAGGAGTTGGACACATACCAAGTTTAGCTCAGTTCTGGGCATCTTTGAAATACCTATACTAACTTGTTCCTACATAGCAACTTGCATCTTTGAATGAGAATGTGCTTGCTTACAGCAACGTGCTATAAGTTCTGAATGCCCGAATTGGGAATCTGTGTCAAAACTTTGTTAGGAATTATGTGATCCTTACTAGCTGGAAGTAAGGGAGATGGGGCATGAAGTTATTTCTAGGAGTTGGAGACATACCAAGTTTAGCTCAGTTCTGGGCATCTTTGAAATACCTACACAAACTTGTTCCTACATAGTAACTTGCAACTTTGAATGAGAATGTGCTTGCTTACAGCAACGTGCTATATGTTCTGAATCCCCGAATTGGGAATCTGTGTCAATATTTGTTAGGAATTATGTGATCATTACTAGCTGGAAGTAAGGGAGTTGGGGCATGAAGGTATTTCTAGGAGTCGGACACATACCAAGTTTAGCACAGTTCTGGGCATCTTTGAAATACCTATACAAACTTGTTCCTACATAGTAACCTGCAACTTTGAATGAGAATGTGCTTGCTTACAGCAACGTGCTATATGTTCTGAATGCCCGAATTGGGAAGCTGTGTCAAAACTTTGTTAGGAATTATGTGATCCTTACTAGCTGGTAGTGAGGGAGTTGGGGCATGAAGTTATTTCTAGGAGTTGACACATACTAAGTTTAGCTCAGATCTGGGCATCTTTGAAATACCTATACAAACTTGTTCCTACATAGTAACTTGCAACTTTGAATGAGAATGTGCTTGCTTACAGCAACGTGCTATATGTTCTGAATGCCCGAATTGGAAATCTGTGTCAAAACTTTGTTAGGAATTATGTGATCCTTACTAGCTGGAAGTAAGGGAGATGGGGCATGAAGTTATGTCTAGGAGTTGGACACATACCAAGTTTAGCTCAGTTCTGGGCATCTTTGAAATACCTATACAAACTTGTTCCTACATAGTAACTTGCAACTTTGAATGAGAATGTGCTTGCTTACAGCAACGTGCTATATGTTCTGAATGCCCGAATTGGGAATCTGTGTCAAAACTTTGTTAGGAATTATGTGATCCTTACTAGCTGGAAGTAAGGGAGTTGGGGAATGAAGGTATTTCTAGGAGTTGGACACATACCTAGTTTAGCTAAGTTCTGGGCATCTTTGAAATACCTATACAAACTTGTTCCTACATAGTAACTTGCAACTTTGAATGAGAATGTTCTTGCTTACAGCAACGTGCTATATGTTCTGAATGCCCAAATTGGGAATCTGTGTCAAAACTTTGTTAGGAATTATGTGATCCTTACTAGCTGGAAGTAAGGGAGATGGGGCATGAAGTTATTTCTAGGAGTTGGACACATACCAAGTTTAGCTCAGTTCTGGGCATCTTTGAAATACCTATACAAACTTGTTCCTACATTGTAACTGCCAACTTTGAATGAGAATGTGCTTGCTTACAGCAAAGTGCTATATGTTCTGAATGCCCGAATTGGGAATCTGTGTCAAAACTTTGTTAGGAATTATGTGATCCTTACTAGCTGGAAGTAAGGGAGATGGGGCATGAAGTTATTTCTAGGAGTTGGAGACATACCAAGTTTAGCTCAGTTCTGGGCATATTTGAAATACCTATACAAACTTGTTCCTACATAGTAACTTGCATCTTTGAATGAGAATGTGCTTGCTTACAGCAACGTGCTATATGTTCTGAATGCCCGAATTGGGAATCTGTGTCAAAACTTTGTTAGGAGTTATGTGATCCTTACTAGCTGGAAGTAAGGGAGATGGGGCATGAAGTTATTTCTAGGAGTTGGACACATACCAAGTTTAGCTCAGTTCTGGGCATCTTTGAAATACCTATACAAACTTGTTCCTACATATTAACTTGCACCTTTAATGAGAATGTGCTTGCTTAGAGCAACGTGCTATATGTTCTGAATGCCCGAATTGGGAATCTGTGTCAAAATTTGTTAGGAATTATGTTATCCTTACTAGCTGAAAGTAAGGGAGTTGGGGCATGAAGGTATTTCTAGGAGTTGGACACATACAAAGTTTAGCACAGTTCTGGGCATCTTTGAAATACCTATACAAACTTGTTCCTACATAGTAACTTGCAACTTTGAATGAGAATGTGCTTGCTTACAGCAACGTGCTATATGTTGTGAATGCCCGAATTGGGAATCTGTGTCAAAACTTTGTTAGGAATTATGTGATCCTTACTAGATGGAAGTAAGGGAGATGGGACATGAGGTTATTTCCAGGAGTTGGAGACATACAACGCTTAACTCAGTTCTGGGCATCTTTGAAATACCTATACAAACTAGTTCCTACATAGTAACTTGCAACTTTGAATGAGAATGTGCTTGCTTACAGCAACGTGCTATATGTTCTGAATGCCCGAATAGGGAATCTGTGTCAAAACTTTGTTAGGAATTATGTGATCCTTACTAGCTGGAAGTAAGGGAGTTGGGGCATGAAGTTATTTCTAGGAGTTGGACACATACTTAGTTTAGCTCAGTTCTGGGCATCTTTGAAATACCTATACAAACTTGTTCCTACATAGTAACTTGCAACTTTGATTGAGAATGTGCTTGCTTAGAGCAACGTGATATATGTTCTGAATGCCCGAATTGGGAATCTGTGTCAAAATTGGTTAGGAATTGTGTGATCCTTACTAGCTGGAAATAAGGGAGTTGGGGCATGAAGGTATTTCTAGGAGTTTGACACATACCTAGTTTAGCTCAGTTCTGGGCATCTTTGAAATACCTATACAAACTTGTTCCTACATAGTTACTTGCAACTTTGAATGAGAATGTGCTTGCTTACAGCAACGTGCTATATGTTCTGACTGCCCGAATTGGGAATCTGTGTCAAAACTTTGTTAGGAATTATGTGATCCTTACTAGCTGGAAGTAAGGGAGATGGGGCATGAAGTTACATCTAGGAGTTGGACACATACCAAGTTTAGCTCAGTTCTGAGCATCTTTGAAATACCTATACAAACTTGTTTCTACATAGTAACTTGCAACTTTGAATGAGAATGTGCTTGCTTACAGCAACGTGCTATATGTTCTGAATGTCCGAATTGGGAATCTGTGTCAAAACTTTGTTAGGAATTATGTGATCCTTACTAGATGGAAGTAAGGGAGATGGGGCATGAAGTTATTTCTAGGAGTTGGACGCATACCAAGTTTAGCTCAGTTCTGGGCATCTTTGAAAGTCCTATTCAAACTTGTTCCTACATAGTAACTTGCAACTTTGAAAGAGAATGTGCTTGCTTATAGCAACGTGCTATATGTTCTGAATGACCGACTTGGGAATCTGTGTCAAAACTTTGTTAGGAATTATGTGATCCTTACTAGCTGGAAGTAAGGGAGTTGGGGCATGAAGTTATTTCTAGGAGTTGGACACATACCAAGTTTAGCTCAGTTCTGGGCATCTTTGAAATACCTATACTAACTTGTTCCTACATAGCAACTTGCATCTTTGAATGAGAATGTGCTTGCTTACAGCAACGTGCTATAAGTTCTGAATGCCCGAATTGGGAATCTGTGTCAAAACTTTGTTAGGAATTATGTGATCCTTACTAGCTGGAAGTAAGGGAGATGGGGCATGAAGTTATTTCTAGGAGTTGGAGACATACCAAGTTTAGCTCAGTTCTGGGCATCTTTGAAATACCTACACAAACTTGTTCCTACATAGTAACTTGCAACTTTGAATGAGAATGTGCTTGCTTACAGCAACGTGCTATATGTTCTGAATCCCCGAATTGGGAATCTGTGTCAATATTTGTTAGGAATTATGTGATCATTACTAGCTGGAAGTAAGGGAGTTGGGGCATGAAGGTATTTCTAGGAGTCGGACACATACCAAGTTTAGCACAGTTCTGGGCATCTTTGAAATACCTATACAAACTTGTTCCTACATAGTAACCTGCAACTTTGAATGAGAATGTGCTTGCTTACAGCAACGTGCTATATGTTCTGAATGCCCGAATTGGGAAGCTGTGTCAAAACTTTGTTAGGAATTATGTGATCCTTACTAGCTGGTAGTGAGGGAGTTGGGGCATGAAGTTATTTCTAGGAGTTGACACATACTAAGTTTAGCTCAGATCTGGGCATCTTTGAAATACCTATACAAACTTGTTCCTACATAGTAACTTGCAACTTTGAATGAGAATGTGCTTGCTTACAGCAACGTGCTATATGTTCTGAATGCCCGAATTGGAAATCTGTGTCAAAACTTTGTTAGGAATTATGTGATCCTTACTAGCTGGAAGTAAGGGAGATGGGGCATGAAGTTATGTCTAGGAGTTGGACACATACCAAGTTTAGCTCAGTTCTGGGCATCTTTGAAATACCTATACAAACTTGTTCCTACATAGTAACTTGCAACTTTGAATGAGAATGTGCTTGCTTACAGCAACGTGCTATATGTTCTGAATGCCCGAATTGGGAATCTGTGTCAAAACTTTGTTAGGAATTATGTGATCCTTACTAGCTGGAAGTAAGGGAGTTGGGGAATGAAGGTATTTCTAGGAGTTGGACACATACCTAGTTTAGCTAAGTTCTGGGCATCTTTGAAATACCTATACAAACTTGTTCCTACATAGTAACTTGCAACTTTGAATGAGAATGTTCTTGCTTACAGCAACGTGCTATATGTTCTGAATGCCCAAATTGGGAATCTGTGTCAAAACTTTGTTAGGAATTATGTGATCCTTACTAGCTGGAAGTAAGGGAGATGGGGCATGAAGTTATTTCTAGGAGTTGGACACATACCAAGTTTAGCTCAGTTCTGGGCATCTTTGAAATACCTATACAAACTTGTTCCTACATTGTAACTGCCAACTTTGAATGAGAATGTGCTTGCTTACAGCAAAGTGCTATATGTTCTGAATGCCCGAATTGGGAATCTGTGTCAAAACTTTGTTAGGAATTATGTGATCCTTACTAGCTGGAAGTAAGGGAGATGGGGCATGAAGTTATTTCTAGGAGTTGGAGACATACCAAGTTTAGCTCAGTTCTGGGCATATTTGAAATACCTATACAAACTTGTTCCTACATAGTAACTTGCATCTTTGAATGAGAATGTGCTTGCTTACAGCAACGTGCTATATGTTCTGAATGCCCGAATTGGGAATCTGTGTCAAAACTTTGTTAGGAGTTATGTGATCCTTACTAGCTGGAAGTAAGGGAGATGGGGCATGAAGTTATTTCTAGGAGTTGGACACATACCAAGTTTAGCTCAGTTCTGGGCATCTTTGAAATACCTATACAAACTTGTTCCTACATATTAACTTGCACCTTTAATGAGAATGTGCTTGCTTAGAGCAACGTGCTATATGTTCTGAATGCCCGAATTGGGAATCTGTCTCAAAATTTGTTAGGAATTATGTTATCCTTACTAGCTGAAAGTAAGGGAGTTGGGGCATGAAGGTATTTCTAGGAGTTGGACACATACAAAGTTTAGCACAGTTCTGGGCATCTTTGAAATACCTATACAAACTTGTTCCTACATAGTAACTTGCAACTTTGAATGAGAATGTGCTTGCTTACAGCAACGTGCTATATGTTGTGAATGCCCGAATTGGGAATCTGTGTCAAAACTTTGTTAGGAATTATGTGATCCTTACTAGATGGAAGTAAGGGAGATGGGACATGAGGTTATTTCCAGGAGTTGGAGACATACAACGCTTAACTCAGTTCTGGGCATCTTTGAAATACCTATACAAACTAGTTCCTACATAGTAACTTGCAACTTTGAATGAGAATGTGCTTGCTTACAGCAACGTGCTATATGTTCTGAATGCCCGAATAGGGAATCTGTGTCAAATCTTTGTTAGGAATTATGTGATCCTTACTAGCTGGAAGTAAGGGAGTTGGGGCATGAAGTTATTTCTAGGAGTTGGACACATACTTAGTTTAGCTCAGTTCTGGGCATCTTTGAAATACCTATACAAACTTGTTCCTACATAGTAACTTGCAACTTTGATTGAGAATGTGCTTGCTTAGAGCAACGTGATATATGTTCTGAATGCCCGAATTGGGAATCTGTGTCAAAATTGGTTAGGAATTGTGTGATCCTTACTAGCTGGAAATAAGGGAGTTGGGGCATGAAGGTATTTCTAGGAGTTTGACACATACCTAGTTTAGCTCAGTTCTGGGCATCTTTGAAATACCTATACAAACTTGTTCCTACATAGTTACTTGCAACTTTGAATGAGAATGTGCTTGCTTACAGCAACGTGCTATATGTTCTGAATGCCCGAATTGGGAATCTGTGTCAAAACTTTGTTAGAAATTATGTGATCCTTACTAGCTGGAAGTAAGGGAGATGGGGCATGAAGTTATTTCTAGGAGTTGGAGACATACCAAGTTTAGCTCAGTTCTGGGCATCTTTGAAATACCTATACAAACTTGTTCCTACATAGTAACTTGCAACTTTGAATGAGAATGTGCTTGCTTACAGCAACGTGCTATATGTTCTGAATGCTCGACTTGGGAATCTGTGTCAAAACTTTGTTAGGAATTATGTGATCCTTACTAGCTGGAAGTAAGGGAGATGGGGCATGAAGTTATTTCTAGTAGTTGGACACATACCAAGTTTAGCTCAGTTCTGGGCATCTTTGAAATACATATGCTAACTTGTTCCTACATAGCAACTTTCATCTTTGAATGAGAATGTGCTTGCTTACAGCACGTGCTATATTTTCTGAATCCCCAAATTGGGAATCTGTGTCAAAACTTTGTTAGGAATTATGTGATCCTTACTAGCTGGAAGTAAGGGAGATGGGGCATGAAGTTATTTCTAGGAGTTGGACACATACCAAGTTTAGCTCAGTTCTGGGCATCTTTGAAATACCTATACAAACTTGTTCCTACATAGTAACTTGCAACTTTGAATGAGAATGTGCTTGCTTAGAGCAACGTGATATATGTTCTGAATGCCCGAATTGGGAATCTGTGTCAAAATTGGTTAGGAATTATGTGAACCTTACTAGCTGGAATTAAGGGAGTTGGGGCATGAAGGTATTTCTATGAGTTGGACACATACCAATTTTAGCACAGTTCTGGGCATCTTTGAAATACCTATAGAAACTTGTTCCTACATAGTAACTTGCAACTTTGAATAAGAATGTGCTTGCTTACAGCAACGTGCTATATGTTCTGACTGCCCGAATTGGGAATCTGTGTCAAAACTTTGTTAGGAATTATGTGATCCTTACTAGCTGGAAGTAAGGGAGATGGGGCATGAAGTTACATCTAGGAGTTGGACACATACCAAGTTTAGCTCAGTTCTGAGCATCTTTGAAATACCTATACAAACTTGTTTCTACATAGTAACTTGCAACTTTGAATGAGAATGTGCTTGCTTACAGCAACGTGCTATATGTTCTGAATGTCCGAATTGGGAATCTGTGTCAAAACTTTGTTAGGAATTATGTGATCCTTACTAGATGGAAGTAAGGGAGATGGGGCAAGAAGTTATTTCTAGGAGTTGGACGCATACCAAGTTTAGCTCAGTTCTGGGCATCTTTGAAAGTCCTATTCAAACTTGTTCCTACATAGTAACTTGCAACTTTGAAAGAGAATGTGCTTGCTTATAGCAACGTGCTATATGTTCTGAATGCCCGACTTGGGAATCTGTGTCAAAACTTTGTTAGGAATTATGTGATCCTTACTAGCTGGAAGTAAGGGAGTTGGGGCATGAAGTTATTTCTAGGAGTTGGACACATACCAAGTTTAGCTCAGTTCTGGGCATCTTTGAAATACCTATACTAACTTGTTCCTACATAGCAACTTGCATCTTTGAATGAGAATGTGCTTGCTTACAGCAACGTGCTATAAGTTCTGAATGCCCGAATTGGGAATCTGTGTCAAAATTTGTTAGGAATTATGTGATCCTTACGAGCTGGAAGTAAGGGAGTTGGGGCATGAAGGTATTTCTAGGAGTTGGGCACATACCAATTTTAGCACAGTTCTGGGCATCTTTGAAATACCTATACAAACTTGTTCCTACATAGTAACTTGCAACTTTGAATGAGAATGTGCTTGCTTACAGCAACGTGCTATATGTTCTGAATGCCCGAATTGGGAATCTGTGTCAAAACTTTGTTAGGAATTATGTGATTCTTACTAGCTGGAAGTAAGGGAGATGGGGCATGAAGTTACTTCTAGGAGTTGGACTCATACCAAGTTTAGCTCAGTTCTGAGCATCATTGAAAAACCTATACAAACTGGTTTCTACATAGTAACTTGCAACTTTGAATGAGAATGTGCTTGCTTACAGCAACGTGCTATATGTTCTGAATGCCCGAATTGGGAATCTGTGTCAAAACTTTGTTAGAAATTATGTGATCCTTACTAGCTGGAAGTAAGGGAGATGGGGCATGAAGTTATTTCTAGGAGTTGGACACATATTAAGTTTAGCTCAGTTCTGGGCATCTTTGAAATACCTATACAAACTTGTTCCTACATAGTAACTTGCAACTTTGAATGAGAATGTGCTTGCTTAGAGCAACGTGCTATATGTTCTGAATGCCCGACTTGGGAATCTGTGTCAAATCTTTGTTAGGAATTATGTGATCCTTACTAGCTGGAAGTAAGGGAGATGGGGCATGAAGTTATTTCTAGGAGTTGGACACATACCAAGTTTAGCTCAGTTCTGGGCATCTTTGAAATACCTATACTAACTTGTTCCTACATAGCAACTTGCATCTTTGAATGAGAATGTGCTTGCTTACAGCAACGTGCTATATGTTCTGAATGCCCGAATTGGGAATCTGTGTCAAAACTTTGTTAGGAATTATGTGATCCTTACTAGCTGGAAGTAAGGGAGATGGGGCATGAAGTTATTTCTAGGAGTTGGACACATGCCAAGTTTAGCTCAGTTCTGGGCATCTTTGAAATACCTATACAAACTTGTTCCTACATAGTATCTTGCAACTTTGAATGAGAATGTGTTTGCTTAGAGCAACGTGCTATATATTCTGAATGCCCGAATTGGGAATCTGTGTCAAAATTGGTTAGGAATTATGTGATCCTTACTAGATGGTAGTAAGGGAGTTGGGGCATGAAGGTATTTCTAGGAGTTTGACACATACCAATTTTAGCACAGTTCTGGGCATCTTTGAAATACCTATACAAACTTGTTCCTACATAGTAACTTGCAACTTTGAATGAGAATGTGCTTGCTTACAGCAACGTGCTATATGTTCTGAATGCCCGAATTGGGACTCTGTGTCAAAACTTTGTTAGGAATTATGTGATCCTTACTAGCTGGAATTAAGGGAGATGGGGCATGAAGTTACTTCTAGGAGTTGGACACATACCAAGTTTAGCTCAGTTCGGAGCATCTTTGAAATACCTATACAAACTTGTTTCTACATAGTAACTTGCAACTTAGAATGAGAATGTGCTTGCTTACAGCAACGTGGTATATGTTGTGAATGCCCGATTGGGAATCTGTGTCAAAACATTGTTAGGAAGTATGTGATCCTTACTAGCTGGAAATAAGCGAGATGGGGCATGAAGTTATTTCTAGGAGTTGGACACATACCAACTTTAGCTCAGTTCTGGGCATCTTTGAAATACCTATACAAACTTGTTCCTGCATAGTAACTTGCAACTTTGAATGAGAATGAGCTTGCTTACAGCAACGTGCTATATGTTCTGAATGCCCGAATTGGGAATCTGTGTCAAAACTTTGTTAGGAATTATGTGATCCTTACTAGCTGGAAGTAAGAGAGATGGGGCATGAAGTTATTTCTAGAGGTTGGACACATACAACGTTTAGATCAGTTCTGGGCATCTTTGAAATACCTATACAAACTTGTTCCTACATAGTAACTTGCAACTTTGAAAGAGAATCTGCTTGCTTACAGCAACGTGCTATATGTTGTGAATGCCCGAATTGGTAATCTGTGTCAAAACTTTGCTAGGAAGTGTGTGATCCTTACTAGCTGGAAGTAAGCGAGATGGGGCATGAAGTTATTTCTAGGAGTTGGAGACATACAAAGTTTAGCTCAGTTGTGGGCATCTTTGAAATACCTATACAAACTTGTTCCTACATAGTAACTTGCAACTTTGAATGATAATGTGCTTACTTACAGCAACGTGCTATATGTTCTGAATGCCCGAATTGGGAATCTGTGTCAAAACTTTGTTAGGAATTATGTGATCCTTACTAGCTGGAAGTAAGGGAGATGGGGCATGAAGATATTTCTAGGATTTGGAGACATACCAAGTTTAGCTCAGTTCTGGGCATCTTTGAAATACCTATACAAACTTGTTCCTACATAGTAACTTGCAACTTTGAATGAGAATGTGCTTGCTTAGAGCAACGTGCTATATGTTCTGAATGCCCGAATTTGGAATCTGTGTCAAAATTTGTTAGGAATTATGTGATCCTTACTAGCTGGAAGTAAGGGAGATGGGGCATGAAGTTATTTCTAGGAGTTGGGACATACCAAGTTTAGCTCAGTTCTGGGCATCTTTGAAATACCTATACAAACTTGTTCCTACATAGTAACTTGCAACTTTGAATGAGAATGAGCTTGCTTACAGCAATGTGCTATATGTTCTGAATGCCCGAATTGGGAATCTGTGTCAAATCTTTGTTAGGAATTATGTGATCCTTACTAGCTGGAAGTAAGGGAGATGGGGCATGAAGTTATTTCTAGGAGTTGGACACATACCAAGTTTAGCTCATTTCTGGGCATCTTTGAAATACCTATACAAACTTGTTCCTACATAGTAACTTGCAACTTTGAATGAGAATGTGCTTGCTTACAGCAACGTGCTATATGTTCTGAATGCCCGAATTGGGAATCTGTGTCAAAACCTTGTTAGGAATTATGTGATCCTTACTAGATGGAAGTAAGGGAGATGGGGCATGAAGTTATTTCTAGGAGTTGGACACATACCAAGTTTAGCTCAGTTCTGGGCATCTTTGAAATACCTATACAAACTTGTTCCTACATAGTAACTTGCAACTTTGAATGAGAATGTGCTTGCTTACAGCAATGTGCTATATGTTCTGAATGCCCGAATTGGGAATCTGTGTCAAAACTTTGTTAGGAATTATGTGATCCTTACTAGCTGGAAGTAAGGGAGATGGGGCATGAAGTTATTTCTAGAAGTTGGAGACCTACAACTTTTAGCTCTGTTCTGGGCATCTTTGAAATACCTATACAAACTTGTTCCTACATAGTAACTTGCAACTTTGAATGAGAATGTGCTTGCTTACAGCAAAGTGCTATATGTTCTGAATGCCCCAATTGGGAATCTGTGTCAAAACTTAGTTAGGAATTATGTGATTCTTACTAGATGGAAGTAAGGGAGATGGGGCATGAAGTTATTTCTAGGAGTTGGAGACATACCAAGTTTAGCTCAGTTCTGGGCATATTTGAAATACCTATACAAACTTGTTCCTACATAGTAACTTGCATCTTTGAATGAGAATGTGCTTGCTTACAGCAACGTGCTATATGTTCTGAATGCCCGAATTGGGAATCTGTGTCAAAACTTTGTTAGGAAGTATGTGATCCTTACTAGCTGGAAGTAAGCGAGATGGGGCATGAAGTTATTTCTAGGAATGGAGACATACAACGTTTAGCCCAGTTGTGGGCATCTTTGAAATACCTATACAAACTTGTTCCTACATAGTAACTTGCAACTTTGAATGAGAATGTGCTTACTTACAGCAACGTGCTATATGTTCTGAATGCCCGAATTGGGAATCTGTGTCAAAAATTTGTTAGGAATTATGTGATCCTTACTAGCTGGAAGTAAGGGAGATGGGGCATGAAGTTATTTCTAGGAGTTGGACACATACCAAGTTTAGCGCAGTTCTGGGCATCTTTGAAATACCTATACTAACTTGTTCCTACATAGTAACTTGCAACTTTGAATGAGAATGTGCTTGCTTACAGCAAGGTGCTATATGTTCTGAATGCCCGAATTGGGAATCTGTGTCAAAACTTTGTTAGGAGGGCCGGCCCGGTGGCGCAAGCGGTTGGGTGCGCGCGCTCCGCTGCGGCGGCCCGGGGTTCACTGGTTCGGATCCCGGGCGCGCACCGACGCACTGCTTGGTAAGCCATGCTGTGGCGGCGTCCCATATAAAGTGGAGGAAGATAGGCACCGATGTTAGCCCAGGGCCGTCTTCCTCAGCAAAAAAGGAGGAGGATTGGCGGATGTTAGCTCAGGGCTGATCTCCTCACAAAAAAAAAAAAAAAAAAAAAAAAAAAAAAAAAAAAAAAGAAAATGTAAAATAAAAAAAAAAAAAAAAAAAAAAAAAAAACTTTGTTAGGAATTATGTGATCCTTACTAGCTGGAAGTAAGGGAGATGGGGCAAGAAGTTATTTCTAGGAGTTGGACACATACCAAGTTTAGCTCAGTTCTGGGCATCTTTGAAATACCTATACAAACTTGTTCCTACATAGTAACTTGCAACTTTGAATGAGAATGAACTTGCTTACAGCAACGTGCTATATGTTCTGAATGCCCGAATTGGGAATCTGTGTCAAAACTCTGTTAGGAATTATGTGATCCTTACTAGCTGGAAGTAAGGGAGATGGGGCATGAAGTTATTTCTAGGAGTTGGACACATACCAAGTTTAGCTCAGTTCTGGGCATCTTTGAAATACCTATACAAACTTGTTCCTACATAGTAACTTGCAACTTTGAATGAGAATGTGCTTGCTTACAGCAACGAGCTGTATGTTGTGAATGCCCGAATTGGGAATCTGTGTCAAAACTTTCTTAGGAATTATGTGATCCTTACTAGCTGGAAGTAAGGGAGTTGGGGCATGAAGTTATTTCTAGGAGTTGGACACATACCAAGTTTAGCTCAGTTCTGGGCATCTTTGAAATACCTATACAAACTTGTTCCTACATAATAACTAGCAACTTTGAATGAGAATGTGCTTGCTTACAGCAATGTGCTATATGTTCTGAATGCCCGAATTGGGAATCTGTGTCAAAATTTTGTTAGGAATTATGTGATCCTTACTAGCTGGAAGTAAGGGAGATGGGGCATGAAGTTATTTCTAGGAGTTGGACACATACCAAGTTTAGCTCAGTTCTGGGCATCTTTGAAATACCTATACAAACTTGTTCCTACATAGTAACTTGCAACTTTGAATGAGAATGTGCTTGCTTAGAGCAACGTGCTATATGTTCTGAATGCCCGAATTGGGAATCTGTGTCAAAACTTTGTTAGGAATTATGTGATCCTTACTAGCTGGAAGTAAGGGAGATGGGGCATGAAGTTATTTCTAGGAGTTGGAGACCTACAACTTTTAGCTCTGTTCTGGCATCTTTGAAATACCTATACAAACTTGTTCCTACATAGTAACTTGCAACATTGAATGAGAATGTGCTTGCTTACAGCAATGTGCTATATGTTCTGAATGCCCGAAGGGAATATGTGTCAAAATTGTGTTAGGAATTATGTGATCCTTACTAGCTTGAAGTAAGTGAGTTGGGGCATGAAGGTATTTCTAGGAGTTGGACACATACCAAGTTTAGCACAGTTCTGGGCATCTTTGAAATACCTATACAAACTTGTTCCTACATAGTAACTTGCAACTTTGAATGAGAATGTGCTTGCTTACAGCAACGTGCTATATGTTCTGAATGCCCGAATTGGGAATCTGTGTCAAATCTTTGTTAGGAATTATGTGATCCTTACTAGCTGGAAGTAAGGGAGATGGGGCATGAAGTTATTTCTAGGAGTTGGAGACATACCAAGTTTAGCTCAGTTCTGGGCATCTTTGAAATACCTATACAAACTTGTTCCTACATAGTAACTTGCAACTTTGAATGAGAATGTGCTTGCTTACAGCAACGTGCTATATGTTCTGAATGCCCGAATTGGGAATCTGTGTCAAAACTTTGTTAGGAATTATGTGATCCTTACTAGCTGGAAGTAAGGGAGATGGGGCATGAAGTTATTTCTACGAGTTGGACACATACCAAGTTTAGCTCAGTTCTGAGCATCTTTGAAATACCTATACGAACTTGTTCCTACATAGTAACTTGCAACTTTGAATGAGAATGAGCTTGCTTACAGCAACGTGCTATATGTTCTGAATGCCCGAATTGGGAATCTGTGTCAAATCTTTGTTAGGAATTATGTGATCCTTACTAGCTGGAAGTAAGGGAGATGGGGCATGAAGTTATTTCTAGGAGTTGGACACATACCAAGTTTAGCTCAGTTCTGGGCATCTTTGAAATACCTATACAAACTTGTTCCTACATAGTAACTTGCAAATTTGAATGAGAATGTGCTTGCTTACAGCAATGTGCTATATGTTCTGAATGCCCGAAGTGGGAATCTGTGTCAAAACTTTGTTAGGAATTATGTGATCTTTACTAGCTGGAAGTAAGGGAGATGGGGCATGAAGATATTTCTAGGAGTTGGAGACATACCAAGTTTAGCTCAGTTCTGGGCATCTTTGAAATACCTATACAAACTTGTTCCTACATAGTAACTTGCAACTTTGAATGAGAATGAGCTTGCTTACAGCAACGTGCTATATGTTGTGAATGCCCGAATTGGGAATCTGTGTCAAAACTTTGTTAGGAATTATGTGATCCTTACTAGCTGGAAGTAAGGGAGATGGGGCATGAAGTTATTTCTAGGAGTTGGAGACATACAACTTTTAGCTCTGTTCTGGGCATCTTTGAAATACCTATACAAACTTGTTCCTACATAGTAACTTGCAACTTTGAATGAGAATGTGCTTGCTTACAGCAATGTACTATATATTCTGAATGCCCGAATTGGGAATCTGTGTCAAAACTTTGTTAGGATTTATGTGATCCTTACTAGTTGGAAGTAAGGGAGTTGGGGCATGAAGGTATTTCTAGGAGTTGGACACATACCAAGTTTAGCTCAGTTCTGGGCATCTTTGAAATACCTATACAAACTTGTTCCTACATAGTAACTTGCAACTTTGAATGAGAATGTGCTTGCTTATAGCAACGTGCTATATGTTCTGAATGCCCGAATTGGGAATCTGTGTCAAAACTTTGTTAGGAATTATGTGATCCTTACTAGCTGGAAGTAAGGGAGATGGGGCATGAAGTTATTTCTAGGAGTTGGAGACATACCAAGTTTAGCTCAGTTCTGGGCATCTTTGAAATACCTATACAAACTTGTTCCTACATAGTAACTTGCAACTTTGAATGAGAATGTGCTTGCTTAGAGCAACGTGCTATATGTTCTGAATGCCCGAATTGGGAATCTGTGTCAAAACTTTGTTAGGATTTATGTGATCCTTACTAGCTGGAAGTAAGGGAGATGGGGCATGAAGTTATTTCTAGGAGTTGGAGACATACCAAGTTTAGCTCAGTTCTGGGCATCTTTGAAATACCTATACAAACTTGTTCCTACATAGTAACTTGCAACTTTGAATGAGAATGAGCTTGCTTACAGCAACGTGCTATATGATCTGAATGCCCGAATTGGGAATCTCTGTCAAATCTTTGTTAGGAATTATGTGATCCTTACTAGCTGGAAGTAAGGGAGATGGGGCATGAAGTTATTTCTAGGAGTTTGAGACATACCAAGTTTAGCTCAGTTCTGGGCATCTTTGAAATACCTATACAAACTTGTTCCTACATAGTAACTTGCAACTTTGAATGAGAATGTGCTTGCTTACAGCAACGTGCTATATGTTGTGAATGCCCGAATGGGGAATCTGTGTCAAAACCTTGTTAGGAAGTATGTGATCCTTACTAGCTGGAAGTAAGCGAGATGGGGCATGATGTTATTTCTAGGAGGTGGAGACATACAACGTTTAGCTCAGTTGTGGGCATTTTTGAAATACCTATACAAACTTGTTCCTACATAGTAACTTGCAACTTTGAATGAGAATGTGCTTGCTTACAGCAACGTGCTATATGTTCTGAATGCCCGAATAGGGAATCTGTGTCAAAACTTTGTTAGGAATTATGTGATCCTTACTAGCTGGAAGTAAGTGAGTTGGGGCATGAAGTTATTTCTAGGAGTTGGACACATACCAAGTTTAGCACAGTTCTGGGCATCTTTGAAATACCTATACAAACTTGTTCCTACACAGTAACTTGCAACTTTGAATGAGAATGTGCTTGCTTACAGCAACGTGCTATATGTTCTGAATGCCCGAATTGGGAATCTGTGTCAAAACTTTGTTAGGAATTATGTGATCCTTACTAGATGGAAGGAAGGGAGATGGGGCATGAAGTTATTTCTAGGAGTTGGAGACATACCAAGTTTAGCTCAGTTCTGGGCATCTTTGAAATACCTATACAAACTTGTTCCTACATGGTAACTTGCAACTTTGAATGAGAATGTGCTTGCTTACAGCAACGAGCTATATGTTCTGAATGCCCGAATTGGGAATCTGTGTCAAAACTTTCTTAGGAATTATGTGATCCTTACTAGCTGGAAGTAAGGGAGATGGGGCATGAAGTTACTTCTAGGAGTTGGACACATACCAAGTTTAGCTCAGTTCTGGGCATCTTTGAAATACCTATACAAACTTGTTTCTACATAGCAACTTGCAACTTTGAATGAGAATGTGCTTGCTTACAGCAACGTGCTATATGTTCTGAATGCCCGAATTGGGAATCTGAGTCAAAATTTTGTTAGGAATTATGTGATCCTTACTAGCTGGAAGTTAGGGAGATGGGGCATGAAGTTATTTCTAGGAGTTGGAGACATACAACGTTTAGCTCAGTTCTGGGCATCTTTGAAAGTCCTATTCAAAATTGTTCCTACATAGTAACTTGCAACTTTGAATGAGAATGTGCTTGCTTACAGCCACGTGCTATATGTTCTGAATGCCCGACTTGGGAATCTGTGTCAAATCTTTGTTAGGAATTATGTGATCCTTACAAGCTGGAAGTAAGTGAGATGGGGCATGAAGTTATTTCTAGGAGTTGGACACATACCAAGTTTAGCTCAGTTCTGGGCATCTTTGAAATACCTGTACTAACTTGTTCCTACATAGCAACTTGCATCTTTGAATGAGAATGTGCTTGCTTACAGCAGCGTGCTATATGTTCTGAATGCCCGAATTGGGAATCTGTGTCAAAACTTTGTTAGGAATTATGTGATCCTTACTAGCTGGAAGTAAGGGAGATGGGGCATGAAGTTATTTCTAGGAGTTGGACACATACCAAGTTTAGCTCAGTTCTGGGCATCTTTGAAATACCTATACAAACTTGTTCCTACATAGTAACTTGCAACTTTGAATGAGAATGTGCTTGCTTAGAGCAACGTGATATATGTTCTGAATGCCCGAATTGGGAATCTGTGTCAAAACTTTGTTAGGAATTATGTGATCCTTACTAGCTGGAATTAAGGGAGTTGGGGCATGAAGGTATTTCTAGGAGTTGGACACATACCAATTTTAGCACAGTTCTGGGCATCTTTGAAATACCAATACAAACTTGTTCCTACATAGTAACTTGCAACTTTGAATGAGAATGTGCTTGCTTTCAGCAACGTGCTATATGTTCTGAATGCCCGAATTGGGAATCTGTGTCAAAACTTTGTTAGGAATTATGAGATCCTTACTAGCTGGAAGTAAGGGAGATGGGGCACGAAGTTACTTCTAGGAGTTGGACACATACCAAGTTTAGCTCAGTTCTGAGCATCATTGAAATACCTATACAAACTTGTTTCTACATAGTAACTTGCAACGTTGAATGAGAATGTGCTTGCTTACAGCAACGTGCTATATGTTCTGAATGCCCGAACTGGGAATCTGTGTCAAAACTTTGTTAGGAATTATGTGATCCTTACTAGATGGAAGTCAGGGAGACGGGGCATGAAGTTATTTCTAGGAGTTGGACACATACCAAGTTTAGCTCAGTTCTGGGCATCTTTGAAAGTCCTATTCAAACTTGTTCCTACATAGTAACTTGCAACTTTGAATGAGAATGTGCTTGCTTACAGCAACGTGCTATATGTTCTGAATGCCCGAATTGGGAATCTGTGTCAAAACTTTGTTAGGAATTATGTGATCCTTACTAGCTGGAAGTAAGGGAGATGGGGCATGAAGTTATTTCTAGGAGTTGGACACATACCAAGTTTAGCTCAGTTCTGGGCATCTTTGAAATACCTATACTAACTTGTTCCTACATGGCAACTTGCATCTTTGAATGAGAATGTGCTTGCTTACAGCAACGTGCTATATGTTCTGAATGCCCGAATTGGGAATCTGTGTCAAAACTTTGTTAGGAATTATGTGATCCTTACTAGCTGGAAGTAAGGGAGATGGGGCATGAAGTTATTTCTAGGAGTTGGACACATACCAAGTTTAGCTCAGTTCTGGGCATCTTTGAAATACCTATACAAACTTGTTCCTACATAGTAACTTGCAACTTTGAATGAGAATGTGCTTGCTTAGAGCAACGTGCTATATGTTCTGAATGCCCGAATTGGGAATCTGTGTCAAAATTTGTTAGGAATTATGTGATCCTTACTAGCTGGAAGTAAGGGAGTTGGGGCATGAAGGTATTTCTAGGAGTTGGACACATACCAATTTTAGCACAGTTCTGGGCATCTTTGAAATACCTATACAAACTTGTTCCTACATAGTAACTTGCAACTTTGAATGAGAATGTGCTTGCTTACAGCAACGTGCTATATGTTCTGAATGCCCGAATTGGGACTCTGTGTCAAAACTTTGTTAGGAATTATGTGATCCTTACTAGCTGGAAGTAAGGGAGATGGGGCATGAAGTTACTTCTAGGAGTTGGACACATACCAAGTTTAGCTCAGTTCTGAGCATCTTTGAAATACCTATACAAACTTGTTTCTACATAGTAACTTGCAACTTTGAATGAGAATGTGCTTGCTTACAGCAACGTGGTATATGTTGTGAATGACCGAGTTTGGAATCTGTGTCAAAACTTTGTTAGGAAGTATGTGATCCTTACTAGCTGGAAGTAAGCGAGATGGGGCATCAAGTTATTTCTAGGAGTTGGACACATACAATGTTTAGCTCAGTTCTGGGCATCTTTGAAATACCTATACAAACTTGTTCCTACATAGTAACTTGCAACTTTGAATGAGAATGAGCTTGCTTACAGCAACGTGCTATATGTTCTGAATGCCCGAATTGGGAATCTGTGTCAAAACTTTGTTAGGAAATATGTGATCCTTACTAGCTGGAAGTAAGGGAGTTGGGGCATGAAGGTATTTCTAGGAGTTGGACACATACCAAGTTTAGCTCAGTTCTGGGCATCTTTGAAATACCTATACAAACTTGTTCCTACATAGTAAATGCCAACTTTGAATGAGAATGTGCTTGCTTACAGCAACGTGCTATATGTTCTGAATGCCCGAATTGGGAATCTGTGTCAAAACATTGTTAGGAATTATGTGATCCTTACTAGCTGGAAGTAAGGGAGTTGGGGCATGAAGTTATTTCTAGGAGTTGGACACATACCAAGTTTAGATCAGTTCTGGGCATCTTTGAAATACCTATACAAACTTGTTCCTACATAGTAACTTGCAACTTTGAATGAGAATGTGCTTGCTTACAGCAACGTGCTATATGTTCTGAATGCCCGAATTGGGAATCTGTGTCAAAACTTTGTTAGGAATTATGTGATCCTTACTAGCTGGAAGTAAGGGAGATGGGGCATGAAGTTATTTCTAGGAGTTGGAGACCTACAAATTTTAGCTCTGTTCTGGGCATCTTTGAAATACCTATACAAACTTGTTCCTACATAGTAACTTGCAACTTTGAATGAGAATGTGCTTGCTTACAGCAATGTACTATATGTTCTGAATGCCCGAATTGGGAATCTGTGTCAAAACTTTGTCAGGAATTATGTGATCCTTACTAGCTGGAAGTAAGGGAGTTGGGGCATGAAGGTATTTCTAGGAGTTGGACACATACCAAGTTTAGCACAGTTCTGGGCATCTTTGAAATACCTATACAAACTTGTTCCTACATAGTAACTTGCAACTTTGAATGAGAATGTGCTTGCTTATAGGAACGTGCTATATGTTCTGAATGCCCGAATTCGGAATCTGTGTCAAAACTTTGTTAGGAATTATGTGATCCTTACTAGCTGGAAGTAAGGGAGATGGGGCATGAAGTTATTTCTAGGAGTTGGAGACATACCAAGTTTAGCTCAGTTCTGGGCATCTTTGAAATAAGTATACAAACTTGTTCCTACATAGTAACTTGCAACTTTGAATGAGAATGTGCTTGCTTACAGCAACGTGCTATATGTTCTGAATGCCCGAATTGGGAATCTGTGTCAAAACTTTGTTAGGAATTATTTGATCCTTACTAGCTGGAAGTAAGGGAGATGGGGCATGAAGTTATTTCTAGGAGTTGGAGACATACCAAGTTTAGCTCAGTTCTGGGCATCTTTGAAATACCTATAGAAACTTGTTCCTACATAGTAACTTGCAACTTTGAGTGGGAATGTGCTTGCTTACAGCAACGTGCTATATGTTCTGAATGCCCGAATTGGGAATCTGTGTCAAAACTTTGTTAGGAATTATGTGATCCTTACTAGCTGGAAGTAAGGGAGATGGGGCATGAAGTTATTTCTAGGAGTTGGAGACATACAACGTTTAGCTCAGTTCTGGGCATCTTTGAAATACCTATACAAACTTGTTCCTACATAGTAACTTGCAACTTTGAATGAGAATGTGCTTGCTTAGAGCAACGTGCTATATGTTCTGAATGCCCGACTTGGGAATCTGTGTCAAAACTTTGTTAGGAATTATGTGATCCTTACTAGCTGGAAGTAAGGGAGATGGGTCATGAAGTTATTTCTAGGAGTTGGACACATACCAAGTTTAGCTCAGTTCTGGGCATCTTTGAAATACCTATACTAACTTGTTCCTACATAGCAACTTGCATCTTTGAATGAGAATGTGCTTGCTTACAGCAACGTGCTATATGTTCTGAATGCCCGAATTGGGAATCTGTGTCAAAACTTTGTTAGGAATTATGTGATCCTTACTAGCTGGAAGTAAGGGAGTTGGGGCATTAAGTTATTTCTAGGAGTTGGACACATACCAAGTTTAGCTCAGTTCTGGGCACCTTTGAAATACCTATACAAACTTGTTTCTACATAGTAACTTGCAACTTTGAATGAGAATGAGCTTGCTTAGAGCAACGTGATATATGTTCTGAATGCCCGAATTGGGAATCTGTGTCAAAATTGGTTAGGAATTATGTGATCCTTACTAGCTGGAATTAAGGGAGTTGGGGCATGAAGGTATTTCTAGGAGTTGGACTCATACCAAGTTTAGCTCAGTTCTGGGCATCTTTGAAATACCTATACTAACTTGTTCCTACATGGCAACTTGCATCTTTGAATGAGAATGTGCTTGCTTACAGCAACGTGCTATATGTTCTGAATGCCCGAATTGGGAATCTGTGTCAAAACTTTGTTAGGAATTATGTGATCCTTACTAGATGGAAGTAAGGGAGATGGGGCATGAAGTTATTTCTAGGAGTTGGACACATACCAAGTTTAGCTCAGTTCTGGGCATCTTTGAAATACCTATACAAACTTGTTCCTACATAGTAACTTGCAACTTTGAATGAGAATGTGCTTGCTTAGAGCAACGTGCTATATGTTCTGAATGCCCGAATTGGGAATCTGTGTCAAAATTTGTTAGGAATTATGTCATCCTTACTAGCTGGAAGTAAGGGAGTTGGGGCATGAAGGTATTTCTATGAGTTGGACACATACCATTTTTAGCACAGTTCTGGGCATCTTTGAAATACCTATACAAACGTGTTCCTACATAGTAACTTGCAACTTTGAATGAGAATGTGCTTGCTTACAGCAACGTGCTATATGTTCTGAATGCCCGAATTGGGAATCTGTGTCAAAACTTTGTTAGGAATTATGTTATCCTTACTAGCTGGAAGTAAGGGAGATGGGGCATGAAGTTACTTCTAGGAGTTGAACACATACCAAGTTTAGCTCAGTTCTGAGCATCTTTGAAATACCTATACAAACTTGTTTCTACATAGTAACTTGCAACTTTGAATGAGAATGTGCTTGCTTACAGCAACGTGGTATATGTTGTGAATGACCGAATTGGGAATCTGTGTCAAAACTTTGTTAGGAAGTATGTGATCCTTACTAGCTGGAAGTAAGCGAGATGGGGCATGAAGTTATTTCTAGGAGTTGGACACATACCAAGTTTAGCTCAGTTCTGGGCATCTTTGAAATACCTATACAAACTTGTTCCTACATAGTAACTTGCAACTTTGAATGAGAATGAGCTTGCTTACAGCAACGTGCTATATGTTCTGAATGCCCGAATTGGGAATCTGTGTCAAAACTTTGTTAGGAATTATGTGATCCTTACTAGCTGGAAGTAAGGGAGATGGGGCATGAAGTTATTTCTAGAGGTTGGACACATACAACGTTTAGCTCAGTTCTGGGCATCTTTGAAATACCTATACAAACTTGTTCCTACATAGTAACTTGCATCTTTGAATGAGAATGTGCTTGCTTACAGCAACGTGCTTTATGTTCTGAATGCCCGAATTTGGAATCTGTGTCAAAACTTTGTTAGGAATTATGTGATCCTTACTAGCTGGAAGTAAGGGAGATGGGGCATGAAGTTATTTCTAGGAGTTGGACACATACCAAGTTTAGCTCAGTTCTGGGCATCTTTGAAATACCTATACAAACTTGTTCCTACTTAGTAACTTGCAACTTTGAATGAGAATGTGCTTGCTTAGAGCAACGTGCTATATGTTCTGAATGCCCGAATTGGGAATCTGTGTCTAAATTTGTTAGGAATTATGTGATCCTTACTAGCTGGATGTAAGGGAGATGGGGCATGAAGTTATTTCTAGGAGTTGGGACATACCAAGTTTAGCTCAGTTCTGGGCATCTTTGAAATACCTATACAAACTTGTTCCTACGTAGTAACTTGCAACTTTGAATGAGAATGAGCTTGCTTACAGCAACGTGCTATATGTTCTGAATGCCCGAATTGGGAATCTGTGTCAAAACTTTGTTAGGAATTATGTGATCCTTACTAGCTGGAAGTAAGGGAGATGGGGCATGAAGTTATTTCTAGGAGTTGGACACATACAACGTTTAGCTCAGTTCTGGGCATCTTTGAAATACCTATACAAACTTGTTCCTACATAGTAACTTGCAACTTTGAATGAGAATGTGCTTGCTTACAACAACGTGCTATATGTTCTGAATGCCCGAATTGGGAATCTGTGTCAAAACCTTGTTAGGAATTACGTGATCCTTACTAGATGGAAGTAAGGGAGATGGGGCATGAAGTTATTTCTAGGAGTTGGACACATACAATGTTTAGCTCATTTCTGGGCATCTTTGAAATACCTATACAAACTTGTTCCTACATAGTAAATGCCAACATTGAATGAGAATGTGCTTGCTTACAGCAACGTGCTATATGTTGTGAATGCCCGAATTGGGAATCTGTGTCAAAACTTTGTTAGGAATTATGTGATCCTTACTAGCTGGAAGTAAGGGAGTTGGGGCATGAAGATATTTCTAGGAGTTGGAGACATACCAAGTTTAGCTCAGTTCTGGGCATCTTTGAAATACCTATACAAACTTGTTCCTACATAGTAACTTGCAAATTTGAATGAGAATGTGCTTGCTTATAGCAACGTGCTATATGTTCTGAATGCCCGAATTGGGAATCTGTGTCAAAACTTTGTTAGGAATTATGTGATCCTTACTAGTTGGAAGTAAGGGAGATGGGGCATGAAGATATATCTAGGAGTTGGACACATACCAAGTTTAGCACAGTTCTGGGCATCTTTGAAATACCTATACAAACTTGTTCCTACATAGTAAGTTGCAACTTTGAATGAGAATGTGCTTGCTTACAGCAACGTGCTATATGTTCTGAATGCCCGAATTGGGAATCTGTGTCAAAACTTTTTTAGGAATTATGTGATCCTTACTAGCTGGAAGTAAGGGAGATGGGGCATGAAGTTATTTCTAGGAGTTGGAGACCTACAACTTTTAGCTCTGTTCTGGGCATCTTTGAAATACCTATACAAACTTGTTCCTACATAGTAACTTGCAACTTTGAATGAGAATGTGCTTGCTTACAGCAATGTACTATATGTTCTGAATGCCCGAATTGGGAATCTGTGTCAAAACTTTGTTAGGAATTATGTGATCCTTACTAGCTGGAAGTAAGTGAGTTGGGGCATGAAGATATTTCTAGGAGTTGGACACATACCAAGTTTAGCACAGTTCTGGGCATCTTTGAAATACCTATACAAACTTGTTCCTACATAGTAACTTGCAACTTTGAATGAGAATGTGCTTGTTTATAGCAACGTGCTATATGTTCTGAATGCCCGAATTGGGAATCAGTGTCAAAGCTTTGTTAGGAATTATGTGATCCTTACTATCTGGAAGTAAGGGAGATGGGGCATGAAGTTATTTCTAGGAGTTGGACACATACCAAGTTTAGCTCACTTCTGAGCATCTTTGAAATACCTATACAAACTTGTTCCTACATAGTAACTTGCAACTTTGAATGAGAATGTGCTTGCTTACAGCAACGTGCTATATGTTCTGAATGCCCGAATTGGGAATCTGTTTCAAAACTTTGTTAGGAATTATGTGATCCTTACTAGCTGGAAGTAAGTGAGATGGGGCATGGAGTTATTTCTAGGAGTTGGACAAATACCAAGTTTAGCTGAGTTCCGGGCATCTTTGAAATACCTATACAAACTTGTTCCTACATAGTAACTTGCAACTTTGAATGAGAATGTGCTTGCTTACAGCAATGTGCTATATGTTCTGAATGCCCGAATTGGGAATCTGTGTCAAAACTTTGTTAGGAATTATGTGATCCTTACTAGCTGGAAGTAAGGGAGATGGGGCATGAAGTTATTTCTAGGAGTTGGAGACATACAACTTTTAGCTCTGTTCTGGGCATCTTTGAAATACCTATACAAACTTGTTCCTACATAGTAACTTGCAACTTTGAATGAGAATGTGCTTGCTTACAGCAACGTGCTATATGTTCTGAATGCCCGAATTGGGAATCTGTGTCAAAACTTTGTTCGGAATTATGTGATCCTTACTAGCTGGATGTAAGGGAGATGGGGCATGAAGTTATTTCTAGGAGTTGGACACATACCAAGTTTAGCTCACTTCTGAGCATCTTTGAAATACCTATACAAACTTGTTCCTACATAGTAACTTGCAACTTTGAATGAGAATGTGCTTGCTTACAGCAACGTGCTACATGTTCTGAATGCCCGAATTGGGAATCTGTGTCAAAACTTTGTTAGGAAGTATGTGATCCTTACTAGCTGGAAGTAAGCGAGATGGGGCATGAAGATATTTCTAGGAGTTGGACACATACCAAGTTTAGCTCAGTTCTGGGCATCTTTGAAATACCTATACAAACTTGTTCCTACATAGTAACTTGCAACTTTGAATGAGAATGTGCTTGCTTACAACAACGTGCTATATGTTCTGAATGCCCGAATTGGGAATCTGTGTCAAAACCTTGTTAGGAATTATGTGATCCTTACTAGATGGAAGTAAGGGAGATGGGGCATGAAGTTATTTCTAGGAGTTGGACACATACAATGTTTAGCTCATTTCTGGGCATCTTTGAAATACCTATACAAACTTGTTCCTACATAGTAAATGCCAACTTTGAATGAGAATGTGCTTGCTTACAGCAACGTGCTATATGTTGTGAATGCCCGAATTGGGAATCTGTGTCAAAACTTTGTTAGGAATTATGTAATCCTTACTAGCTGGAAGTAAGGGAGTTGGGGCATGAAGATATTTCTAGGAGTTGGAGACATACCAAGTTTAGCTCAGATCTGGGCATCTTTGAAATACCTATACAAACTTGTTCCTACATAGTAACTTGCAAATTTGAATGAGAATGTGCTTGCTTATAGCAACGTGCTATATGTTCTGAATGCCCGAATTGGGAATCTGTGTCAAAACTTTGTTAGGAATTATGTGATCCTTACTAGTTGGAAGTAAGGGAGATGGGGCATGAAGATATTTCTAGGAGTTGGACACATACCAAGTTTAGCACAGTTCTGGGCATCTTTGAAATACCTATACAAACTTGTTCCTACATAGTAAGTTGCAACTTTGAATGAGAATGTGCTTGCTTACAGCAACGTGCTATATGTTCTGAATGCCCGAATTGGGAATCTGTGTCAAAACTTTTTAAGGAATTATGTGATCCTTACTAGCTGGAAGTAAGGGAGATGGGGCATGAAGTTATTTCTAGGAGTTGGAGACCTACAACTTTTAGCTCTGTTCTGGGCATCTTTGAAATACCTATACAAACTTGTTCCTACATAGTAACTTGCAACTTTGAATGAGAATGTGCTTGCTTACAGCAATGTACTATATGTTCTGAATGCCCGAATTGGGAATCTGTGTCAAAACTTTGTTAGGAATTATGTGATCCTTACTAGCTGGAAGTAAGTGAGTTGGGGCATGAAGATATTTCTAGGAGTTGGACACATACCATGTTTAGCACAGTTCTGGGCATCTTTGAAATACCTATACAAACTTGTTCCTACATAGTAACTTGCAACTTTGAATGAGAATGTGCTTGTTTATAGCAACGTGCTATATGTTCTGAATGCCCGAATTGGGAATCTGTGTCAAAGCTTTGTTAGGAATTATGTGATCCTTACTAGCTGGATGTAAGGGAGATGGGGCATGAAGTTATTTCTAGGAGTTGGAGACATACCAAGTTTAGCTCAGTTCTGGGCATCTTTGAAATACCTATACAAACTTGTTCCTACATAGTAACTTGCAACTTTTATGAGAATGTGCTTGCTTACAGCAACGTGCTATATGTTCTGAATGCCCGAATTGGCAATCTGTGTCAAAACTTTGTTAGGAATTATGTGATCCTTACTAGCTGGAAGTAAGGGAGATGGGGCATGAAGTTATTTCTAGGAGTTGGAGACATACCAAGTTTAGCTCACTTCTGGGCATCTTTGAAATACCTATACAAACTTGTTCCTACATAGTAACTGGCAACTTTGAATGGGAATGTGCTTGCTTACAGCAACGTGCTATATGTTCTGAATGCCCGAATTGGGAATCTGTGTCAAAACTTTGTTAGGAATTATGTGATCCTTACTAGCTGGAAGTAAGGGAGATGGGGCATGAAGATATTTCTAGGAGTTGGAGACATACCAAGTTTAGCTCAGTTCTGGGCATCTTTGAAACACCTATACAAACTTGTTCCTACATAGTAACTTGCAACTTTGAATGAGAATGTGCTTGCTTAGAGCAACGTGCTATATGTTCTGAATGCCCGAATTGGGAATCTGTGTCAAAACTTTGTTAGGAATTATGTGATCCTTACTAGTTGGAAGTAAGTGAGTTGGGGCATGAAGGTATTTCTAGGAGTTGGACACATACCAAGTTTAGCACAGTTCTGGGCATCTTTGAAATACCTATACAAAATTGTTCCTACATAGTAACTTGCAACTTTGAATGAGAATGTGCTTGCTTATAGCAACGTGCTATATGTTCTGAATGCCAGAATTGGGAATCTGTGTCAAAACTTTGTTAGGAATTATGTGATCCTTACTAGCTGGAAGTAAGGGAGATGGGTCATGAAGTTATTACTAGGAGTTGGAGACATACCAAGTTTAGCTCAGTTCTGGGAATCTTTGAAATACCTATACAAACTTGTTCCTACATAGTAACTTGCAACTTTGAATGAGAATGTGCTTGCTTACAGCAACGTGCTATATGTTCTGAATTCCCGAATTGGGAATCTGTGTCAAAACATTGTTAGGAATTATGTGATCCTTACTAGCTGGAAGTAAGGGAGATGGGGCATGAAGTTATTTCTAGGAGTTGGACACATACCAAGTTTAGCTCACTTCTGAGCATCTTTGAAATACCTATACAAACTTGTTCCTACATAGTAACTTGCAACTTTGAATGAGAATGTGCTTGCTTACAGCAACGTGCTATATGTTCTGAATGCCCGAATTCGGAATCTGTTTCAAAACTTTGTTAGGAATTATGTGATCCTTACTAGCTGGAAGTAAGTGAGATGGGGCATGGAATTATTTCTAGGAGTTGGACAAATACCAAGTTTAGCTGAGTTCCGGGCATCTTTGAAATACCTATACAAACTTGTTCCTACATAGTAACTTGCAACTTTGAATGAGAATGTGCTTGCTTACAGCAATGTGCTATATGTTCTGAATGCCCGAATTGGGAATCTGTGTCAAAACTTTGTTAGGAATTATGTGATCCTTACTAGCTGGAAGTAAGGGAGATGGGGCATAAAGTTATTTCTAGGAGTTGGAGACATACAACTTTTAGCTCTGTTCTGGGCATCTTTGAAATACCTATACAAACTTGTTCCTACATAGTAACTTGCAACTTTGAATGAGAATGTGCTTGCTTACAGCAACGTGCTATATGTTCTGAATGCCCGAATTGGGAATCTGTGTCAAAACTTTGTTCGGAATTATGTGATCCTTACTAGCTGGAAGTAAGGGAGATGGGGCATGAAGTTATTTCTAGGAGTTGGACACATACCAAGTTTAGCTCACTTCTGAGCATCTTTGAAATACCTATACAAACTTGTTCCTACATAGTAACTTGCAACTTTGAATGAGAATGTGCTTGCTTACAGCAACGTGCTATATGTTCTGAATGCCCGAATTGGGAATCTGTGTCAAAACTTTGTTAGGAATTATGTGATCCTTACTAGCTGGAAGTAAGTGAGATGGGGCATGAAGTTATTTCTAGGAGTTGGACACATACCAAGTTTAGCTGAGTTCTGGGCATTTTTGAAATACCTATACAAACTTGTTCCTACATAGTAACTTGCAACTTTGAATGAGAATGAGCTTTCTTACAGCAACGTGCTATATGTTCTGAATGCCCGAATTGGGAATCTGTGTCAAAACTTTGTTAGGAATTATGTGATCCTTACTAGCTGGAAGTAAGAGAGATGGGGCATGAAGTTATTTATAGAAGTTGGACACATACAACGTTTGGCTCAGTTCTGGGCATCTTTTAAATACCTATACAAACTTGTTCCTACATAGTAACTTGCAACTTTGAATGAGAAATTGCTTGCTTAGAGCAACGTGCTACATGTTGTGAATGCCAGAATTGGGAATCTGTGTCAAAATTTGGTAGGAATTATGTGATCCTTACTAGCTGGATGTAAGGGAGATGGGGCATGAAGTTATTTCTAGGAGTTGGAGACATACCAATTTTAGCTCAGTTCTGGGCATCTTTGAAATACCTATACAAACTTGTTCCTACATAGTAACTTGCAACTTTGAATGAGAATGAGCTTGCTTACAGCAACGTGCTATATGTTCTGAATGCCCGAATTGGGAATCTGTGTCAAAACTTTGTTAGGAATTTTGTGATCCTTACTAGCTGGAAGTAAGGGAGATGGGGCATGAAGTTATTTCTAGGAGTTGGACATATACCAAGTTTAGCTCAGTTCTGGGCATCTTTGAAATACCTATACAAACTTGTTCCTACATAGTAACTTGCAACTTTGAATGAGAATGTGCTTGCTTACAACAACGTGCTATATGTTCTGAATGCCCGAATTGGGAATCTGTGTCAAGTCCTTGTTAGGAATTATGTGATCCTTACTAGATGGAAGTAAGGGAGATGGGGCATGAAGTTACTTCTAGGAGTTGGACACATACCAAGTTTAGCTCAGTTCTGGGCATCTTTGAAATACCTATACAAACTTGTTCCTACATAGTAACTTGCAACTTTGAATGAGAATGAGCTTGCTTACAGCAACGTGCTATATGTTCTGAATGCCCGAATTGGGAATCTGTGTCAAAACTTTGTTAGGAATTATGTGATCCTTACTAGCTGGAGGTAAGGGAGTTGGGGCATGAAGTTATTTCTAGGAGTTGGACACGTACCAAGTTTAGCTCAGTTCTGGGCATCTTTGAAATACCTATACAAACTTGTTCCTACATAGTAACTTGAAACTTTGAATGAGAATGTGCTTGCTTACAGCAACGTGCTATATGTTGTGAATGCCCGAATTGGGAATCTGTGTCAAAGCTTTGTTAGAAATTATGTGATCCTTACTAGCTCAGTTCTGGGCATCTTTGAAATACCTATACAAACTTGTTCCTACATAGTAACTTGCAACTTTGAATGAGAATGTGCTTGCTTACAGCAACGTGCTATATGTTGTGAATTCCCGAATTGGGAATCTGTGTCAAAACTTTGTTAGGAATTATGTGATCCTTACTAGATGGAAGTAAGGGAGTTGGGGCATGAAGTTATTTCTAGGAGTTGGACACATACCAAGTTTAGCTCAGTTCTGGGCATCTTTGAAATACCTATACAAACTTGTTCCTACATAGTAACTTGCAACTTTGAATGAGAATGTGCTTGCTTACAGCAATGAGCTATATGTTGTGAATGCCTGAATTGGGAATCTGTGTCAAAACTTTGTTAGGAATTTTGTGATCCTTACTAGCTGGAAGTAAGGGAGATGGGGCATGAAGTTATTTCTAGGAGTTGGACACATACCAAGTTTAGCTCAGTTCTGGGCATCTTTGAAATACCTATACAAACTTGTTCCTACATAGTAACTTGCAACTTTGAATGAGAATGTGCTTGCTTACAACAACGTGCTATATGTTCTGAATGCCCGAATTGGGAATCTGTGTCAAAACTTTGTTAGAAATTATGTGATCCTTACTAGATGGAAGTAAGGGAGATGGGGCATGAAGATATTTCTAGGAGTTGGACACATACCAAGTTTAGCTCAGTTCTGGGCATCTTTGAAATACCTATACAAACTTGTTCCTAAATAGTAACTTGCAACTTTTAATGAGAATGTGCTTGCTTACAGCAACGTGCTATATGTTCTGAATGCCCGAATTGGGAATCTGTGTCAAAACTTTGTTAGGAATTATGTGATCCTTACTAGCTGGAGGTAAGGGAGTTGGGGCATGAAGTTATTTCTAGGAGTTGGACATGTACCAAGTTTAGCTCAGTTCTGGGCATCTTTGAAATACCTATACAAACTTGTTCCTACATAGTAACTTGCAACTTTGAATGAGAATGTGCTTGCTTACAGCAACGTGCTATATGTTCTGAATGCCCGAATTGGGAATCTGTGTCTAAACTTTGTTAGGAATTATGTGATCCTTACTAGCTGGAAGTAAGTGAGATGGGGCATGAAGTTATTTCTAGGAGTTGGAGACATACCAAGTTTAGCTCAGTTCTGGGCATCTTTGAAATACCTATACAAACTTGTTCCTACATAGTAACTTGCAACTTTGAATGAGAATGTGCTTGCTTACAACAACGTGCTATATGTTCTGAATGCCCGAATTGGGAATCTGTGTCAAAACCTTGTTAGGAATTATGTGATCCTTACTAGATGGAAGTAAGGGAGATGGGGCATGAAGTTATTTCTAGGAGTTGGACACATACCAAGTTTATCTCAGTTCTGGGCATCTTTGAAATACCTATACAAACTTGTTCCTACATAGTAACTTGCAACTTTGAATGAGAATGAGCTTGCTTACAGCAACGTGCTATATGTTCTGAATGCCCGAATTGGGAATCTGTGTCAAAACTCTGTTAGGAATTATGTGATCCTTACTAGCTGGAAGTAAGGGAGTTGGGGCATGAAGTTATTTCTAGGAGTTGGACACATACCATGTTTAGCTCAGTTCTGGGCATCTTTAAAATACCTATAAAACTTGTTCCTACATAGTAACTGGCAACTTTGAATGAGAATGTGCTTGCTTACAGCAACGTGCTATATGTTGTGAATGCCCGAATTGGGAATCTGTGTCAAAACTTTGTTAGGAATTATGTGGTCCTTACTAGCTGGAAGTAAGGGAGTTGGGGCATGAAGTTATTTCTAGGAGTTGAACACATACCAAGTTTAGCTCAGTTCTGGGCATCTTTGAAATACCTATACAAACTTGTTCCTACATAGTAACTTGCAACTTTGAATGAGAATGAGCTTGCTTACAGCAACGTGCTATATGTTCTGAATGCCCGAATTGGGAATCTGTGTCAAAACTTTGTTAGGAATTATGTGATCCTTACTAGCTGGAAGTAAGGGAGATGGGGCATGAAGTTATTTCTAGGAGTTGGAGACATACCAAGTTTAGCTCAGTTCTGGGCATCTTTGAAATACCTATACAAACTTGTTCCTACATGGTAACTTGCAACTTTGAATGAGAATGTGCTTGCTTAAAGCAACGTGCTATAGGTTCTGAATGCCCGAATTGGGAATCTGTGTCAAATCTTTGTTAGGAATTATGTGATCCTTACTAGCTGGAAGTAAGGGAGATGGGGCATGAAGTTATTTCTAGGAGTTGGACACATACCAAGTTTAGCTCAGTTCTGGGCATCTTTGAAATACCTATACAAACTTGTTCCTACATAGTAACTTGCAACTTTGAATGAGAATGTGCTTGCTTACAGCAACGTGCTATATGTTCTGAACGCCCGAATTGGGAATCTGTGTCAAAACTTTGTTAGGAATTATGTGATCCTTACTAGCTGGAAGTAAGGGAGTAGGGACATGAAGATATTTCTAGGAGTTGGACACATACCAAGTTTAGTTCAGTTCTGGGCATCTTTGAAGTACCTATACAAACTTGTTCCTACATAGTAACTTGCAACTTTGAATGAGAATGTGCTTGCTTACAGCAACGTGCTATATGTTGTGAATGCCCGAATTGGGAATCTGTGTCAAAACTTTGTTAGGAAATATGTGATCCTTACTAGCTGGAAGTAAGGGAGTTGGGGCATGAAGATATTTCTAGGAGTTGGACACATACCATGTTTAGCTAAGTTCTGGGCATCTTTGAAATACCTATACAAACTTGTTCCTATATAGTAACTTGCAACTTTGAATGAGAATGTGCTTGCTTACAGCAACGTGCTATATGTTGTGAATGCCCGAATTGGGAATCTGTGTCAAAACTTTGTTAGAAATTATGTGATCCTTACTAGCTCAGTTCTGGGCATCTTTGAAATACCTATACAAACTTGTTCCTACATAGTAACTTGCAACTTTGAATGAGAATGTGCTTGCTTACAGCAACGTGCTATATGTTGTGAATTCCCGAATTGGGAATCTGTGTCAAAACTTTGTTAGGAATTATGTGATCCTTACTAGCTGGAAGTAAGGGAGTTGGGGCATGAAGTTATTTCTAGGAGTTGGACACATACCAAGATTAGCTCAGTTCTGGGCATCTTTGAAATACCTATACAAACTTGTTCCTACATAGTAACTTGCAACTATGAATGAGAATGTGCTTGCTTACAGCAATGTGCTATATGTTGTGAATGCCCGAATTGGGAATCTGTGTCAAAACTTTGTTAGGAATTATGTGATCCTTACTAGCTGGAAGTAAGGGAGATGGGGCATGAAGTTATTTCTAGGAGTTGGACACATACCATGTTTAGATCAGTTCTGGGCATCTTTGAAATACCTATACAAACTTGTTCCTACATAGTAACTTGCAACTTTGAATGAGAATGTGCTTGCTTACAGCAACGTGCTATATGTTCTGAATGCCCGAATTGGGAATCTGTGTCAAAATTTTGTTAGGAATTATGTGATCCTTACTAGCTGGAAGTAAGGGAGTTTTGGCATGAAGTTATTTCTAGGAGTTGGACACATACCAAGTTTAGCTCAGTTCTGGGCATCTTTGAAAGTCCTATTCAAACTTGTTCCTACATAGTAACTTGCAACTTTGAATGAGAATGTGCTTGCTTACAGCAACGTGCTATATGTTCTGAATGCCCGAATTGGGAATCTGTGTCAAAACATTGTTAGGAATTATGTGATCCTTACTAGCTGGAAGTAAGGGAGATGGGGCATGAAGTTATTTCTAGGAGTTGGACACATTCTAAGTTTAGCTCAGTTCTGGGCATCTTTGAAATACCTATACAAACTTGTTCCGACATAGTAACTTGCATCTTTGAATGAGAATGTGCTTGCTTCCAGCAACGTGCTATATGTTCTGAATGCCCGAATTGGGAATCTGTGTCAAAACTTTGTTAGGAATTAGGTGATCCTTACTAGCTGGAAGTAAGGGAGATGGGGCATGAAGTTATTTCTAGGAGTTGGACACATACCAAGTTTAGCTCAGTTCTGGGCATCTTTGAAATACCTATACAAACTTGTTCCTACACAGTAACTTGCAACTTTGAATGAGAATGTGCTTGCTTAGAGCAACGTGCTATATGTTCTGAATGCCCGAATTGGGAATCTGTGTCAAAATTTGTTAGGAATTATGTGATCCTTACTAGCTGGAAGTAAGGGAGTTGGGCCATGAAGGTATTTCTAGGAGTTGGACACATACCAAGTTTAGCACAGTCCTGGGCATCTTTGAAATACCTATAAAAACTTGTTCCTACATAGTAACATGCAACTTTGAATGAGAATGTGCTTGCTTACAGCAACGTGCTATATGTTGTGAATGCCCGAATTGGGAATATGTGTCAAAACTTTGTTAGGAATTATGTGATCCTTACTAGCTGGAAGTAAGGGAGATGGGGCATGAAGTTATTTCTAGGAGTTGGAGACATACCAAGTTTAGCTCAGTTCTGGGCATCTTTGAAATACCTATACAAACTTGTTCCTACATAGTAACTTGCAACTTTAAATGAGAATGTACTTGCTTACAGCAACGTGCTATATGTTCTGAATGCCCGAATTGGGAATCTGTGTCAAAACTTTGTTAGGAATTATGTGATCCTTACTAGCTGGAAGTAAGGGAGTTGGGGCATGAAGTTATTTCTAGGAGTTGGACACATACCAAGTTTAGCTCAATTCTGGGCATCTTTGAAATACCTATACAAACTTGTTCCTACATAGTAACTTGCAACTTTGAATGAGAATGTGCTTGCTTACAGCAACGTGCTATATGTTCTGAATGCCCGAATAGGGATTCTGTGTCAAAACTTTGTTAGGAATTATGTGATCCTTACTAGCTGGAAGTAAGTGAGTTGGGGCATGAAGGTATTTCTAGGAGTTGGACACATACCAAGTTTAGCACAGTTCTGGGCATCTTTGAAATACCTATACAAACTTGTTCCTACATAGTAACTTGCAACTTTGAATGAGAATGTGCTTGCTTACAGCAACGTGCTATATGTTCTGAATGCTCGAATAGGGAATCTGTGTCAAAAATTTGTTAGGAATTATGTGATCTTTACTAGCTGGAAGTAAGGGAGTTGGGGCATGAAGGTATTTCTAGGAGTTGGACACATACAAAATTTAGCACAGTTCTGGGCATCTTTGAAATACCTATACAAACTTGTTCCTACATAGTAACTTGCAACTTTGAATGAGAATGTGCTTGCTTACAGCAACGTGCTTTATGTTCTGAATGCCCGAATTGGGAATCTGTGTCAAAACTTTGTTAGAAATTATGTGATCCTTACTAGCTGGAAGTAAGGGAGATGGGGCATGAAGATATTTCTAGGAGTTGGACATATACCATGTTTAGCTCAGTTCTGGGCATCTTTGAAATACCTATACAAACTTGTTCCTATATGGTAACTTGCAACTTTGAATGAGAATGTGCTTGCTTACAGCAACGTGCTATATGTTCTGAATGCCCGAATTGGGAATCTGTGTCAAAACTTTGTTAGGAATTATGTGGTCCTTACTAGCTGGAAGTAAGGGAGATAGGGCATGAAGTTATTTCTAGGAGTTGGAGACATACAACGTTTAGCTCAGTTCTGGGCATCTTTGAAATACCTATACAATCTTGTTCCTACATAGTAACTTGCAACTTTGAATGAGAATGTGCTTGCTTACAGCAACGTGCTATATGTTCTGAATGCCCGAATAGGGAATCTGTGTCAAAACTTTGTTAGGAATTATGTGATCCTTACTAGCTGGAAGTAAGTGAGTTGGGGCATGAAGGTATTTCTAGGAGTTGGACACATACCAAGTTTAGCACAGTTCTGGGCATCTTTGAAATACCTATACAAACTTGTTCCTACATTGTAACTTGCAACTTTGAATGAGAATGTGCTTGCTTACAGCAACGTGCTATATGTTCTGAATGCCCGAATTGGGAATCTGTGTCAAAACTTTGTTAGCAATTATGTGATCCTTACTAGATGGAAGTAAGGGAGATGGGGCATGAAGTTATTTCTAGGAGTTGGACACATACCAAGTTTAGCTCAGTTCTGGGCTTCTTTGAAATACCTATACAAACTTGTTCCTACATGGTAACTTGCAACTTTGAATGAGAATGTGCTTGCTTACAGCAACGTGCTATATGTTCTGAATGCCCGAATTGGGAATATGTGTCAAAACTTTGTTAGGAATTATGTGATCCTTACTAGCTGGAAGTAAGGGAGATGGGGCATGAAGTTATTTCTAGGAGTTGGACACATACAACGTTAGCTCAGTTCTGGGCATCTTTGAAATACCTATAAAACTTGTTCCTACATAGTAACTGGCAACTTTGAATGAGAATGTGCTTGCTTACAGCAACGTGCTATATGTTGTGAATGCCCGAATTGGGAATCTGTGTCAAAACTTTGTTAGGAATTATGTGATCCTTACTAGCTGGAAGTAAGTGAGTTGGGGCATGAAGTTATTTCTAGGAGTTGAACACATACCAAGTTTAGCTCAGTTCTGGGCATCTTTGAAATACCTATACAAACTTGTTCCTACATAGTAACTTGCAACTTTGAATGAGAATGAGCTTGCTTACAGCAACGTGCTATATGTTCTGAATGCCCGAATTGGGAATCTGTGTCAAAACTTTGTTAGGAATTATGTGATCCTTACTAGCTGGAAGTAAGGGAGATGGGGCATGAAGTTATTTCTAGGAGTTGGAGACATACCAAGTTTAGCTCAGTTCTGGGCATCTTTGAAATACCTATACAAACTTGTTCCTACATGGTAACTTGCAACATTGAATGAGAATGTGCTTGCTTACAGCAACGTGCTATATGTTCTGAACGCCCGAATTGGGAATCTGTGTCAAAACTTTGTTAGGAATTATGTGATCCTTACTAGCTGGAAGTAAGGGAGTAGGGACATGAAGATATTTCTAGGAGTTGGACACATACCAAGTTTAGTTCAGTTCTGGGCATCTTTGAAGTACCTATACAAACTTGTTCCTACATAGTAACTTGCAACTTTGAATGAGAATGTGCTTGCTTACAGCAACGTGCTATATGTTGTGAATGCCCGAATTGGGAATCTGTGTCAAAACTTTGTTAGGAAATATGTGATCCTTACTAGCTGGAAGTAAGGGAGTTGGGGCATGAAGATATTTCTAGGAGTTGGACACATACCATGTTTAGCTAAGTTCTGGGCATCTTTGAAATACCTATACAAACTTGTTCCTATATAGTAACTTGCATCTTTGAATGAGAATGTGCTTGCTTACAGCAACGTGCTATATGTTGTGAATGCCCGAATTGGGAATCTGTGTCAAAACTTTGTTAGAAATTATGTGATCCTTACTAGCTCAGTTCTGGGCATCTTTGAAATACCTATACAAACTTGTTCCTACATAGTAACTTGCAACTTTGAATGAGAATGTGCTTGCTTACAGCAACGTGCTATATGTTCTGAATGCCCGAATTGGGAATCTGTGTCAAAACTTTGTTAGGAATTATGTGATCCTTACTAGCTGGAAGTAAGGGAGATGGGGCATGAAGTTATTTCTAGGAGTTGGACACATACCAAGTTTAGATCAGTTCTGGGCATCTTTGAAATACCTATACAAACTTGTTCCTACATAGTAACTTGCAACTTTGAATGAGAATGTGCTTGCTTACAGCAACGTGCTATATGTTCTGAATGCCCGTATTGGGAATCTGTGTCAAAATTTTGTTAGGAATTATGTGATCCTTACTAGCTGGAAGTAAGGGAGTTTTGGCATGAAGTTATTTCTAGGAGTTGGACACATACCAAGTTTAGCTCAGTTCTGGGCATCTTTGAAAGTCCTATTCAAACTTGTTCCTACATAGTAACTTGCAACTTTGAATGAGAATGTGCTTGCTTACAGCAACGTGCTATATGTTCTGAATGCCCGAATTGGGAATCTGTGTCAAAACATTGTTAGGAATTATGTGATCCTTACTAGCTGGAAGTAAGGGAGATGGGGCATGAAGTTATTTCTAGGAGTTGGACACATTCTAAGTTTAGCTCAGTTCTGGGCATCTTTGAAATACCTATACAAACTTGTTCCGACATAGTAACTTGCATCTTTGAATGAGAATGTGCTTGCTTCCAGCAACGTGCTATATGTTCTGAATGCCCGAATTGGGAATCTGTGTCAAAACTTTGTTAGGAATTAGGTGATCCTTACTAGCTGGAAGTAAGGGAGATGGGGCATGAAGTTATTTCTAGGAGTTGGACACATACCAAGTTTAGCTCAGTTCTGGGCATCTTTGAAATACCTATACAAACTTGTTCCTACATAGTAACTTGCAACTTTGAATGAGAATGTGCTTGCTTAGAGCAACGTGCTATATGTTCTGAATGCGCGAATTGGGAATCTGTGTCAAAATTTGTTAGGAATTATGTGATCCTTACTAGCTGGAAGTAAGGGAGTTGGGCCATGAAGGTATTTCTAGGAGTTGGACACATACCAAGTTTAGCACAGTCCTGGGCATCTTTGAAATACCTATAAAAACTTGTTCCTACATAGTAACATGCAACTTTGAATGAGAATGTGCTTGCTTACAGCAACGTGCTATATGTTGTGAATGCCCGAATTGGGAATATGTGTCAAAACTTTGTTAGGAATTATGTGATCCTTACTAGCTGGAAGTAAGGGAGATGGGGCATGAAGTTATTTCTAGGAGTTGGAGACATACCAAGTTTAGCTCAGTTCTGGGCATCTTTGAAATACCTATACAAACTTGTTCCTACATAGTAACTTGCAACTTTAAATGAGAATGTACTTGCTTACAGCAACGTGCTATATGTTCTGAATGCCCGAATTGGGAATCTGTGTCAAAACTTTGTTAGGAATTATGTGATCCTTACTAGCTGGAAGTAAGGGAGTTGGGGCATGAAGTTATTTCTAGGAGTTGGACACATACCAAGTTTAGCTCAATTCTGGGCATCTTTGAAATACCTATACAAACTTGTTCCTACATAGTAACTTGCAACTTTGAATGAGAATGTGCTTGCTTACAGCAACGTGCTATATGTTCTGAATGCCCGAATAGGGATTCTGTGTCAAAACTTTGTTAGGAATTATGTGATCCTTACTAGCTGGAAGTAAGTGAGTTGGGGCATGAAGGTATTTCTAGGAGTTGGACACATACCAAGTTTAGCACAGTTCTGGGCATCTTTGAAATACCTATACAAACTTGTTCCTACATAGTAACTTGCAACTTTGAATGAGAATGTGCTTGCTTACAGCAACGTGCTATATGTTCTGAATGCTCGAATAGGGAATCTGTGTCAAAAATTTGTTAGGAATTATGTGATCTTTACTAGCTGGAAGTAAGGGAGTTGGGGCATGAAGGTATTTCTAGGAGTTGGACACATACAAAATATAGCACAGTTCTGGGCATCTTTGAAATACCTATACAAACTTGTTCCTACATAGTAACTTGCAACTTTGAATGAGAATGTGCTTGCTTACAGCAACGTGCTTTATGTTCTGAATGCCCGAATTGGGAATCTGTGTCAAAACTTTGTTAGAAATTATGTGATCCTTACTAGCTGGAAGTAAGGGAGATGGGGCATGAAGATATTTCTAGGAGTTGGACATATACCATGTTTAGCTCAGTTCTGGGCATCTTTGAAATACCTATACAAACTTGTTCCTATATGGTAACTTGCAACTTTGAATGAGAATGTGCTTGCTTACAGCAACGTGCTATATGTTCTGAATGCCCGAATTGGGAATCTGTGTCAAAACTTTGTTAGGAATTATGTGGTCCCTACTAGCTGGAAGTAAGGGAGATAGGGCATGAAGTTATTTCTAGGAGTTGGAGACATACAATGTTTAGCTCAGTTCTGGGCATCTTTGAAATACCTATACAATCTTGTTCCTACATAGTAACTTGCAACTTTGAATTAGAATGTGCTTGCTTACAGCAACGTGCTATATGTTCTGAATGCCCGAATAGGGAATCTGTGTCAAAACTTTGTTAGGAATTATGTGATCCTTACTAGCTGGATGTAAGTGAGTTGGGGCATGAAGGTATTTCTAGGAGTTGGACACATACCAAGTTTAGCACAGTTCTGGGCATCTTTGAAATACCTATACAAACTTGTTCCTACATAGTAACTTGCAACTTTGAATGAGAATGTGCTTGCTTACAGCAACGTGCTATATGTTGTGAATGCCCGAATTGGGAATCTGTGTCAAAACTTTGTTAGGAATTATGTGATCCTTACTAGCTGGAAGTAAGGGAGATGGGGCATGAAGTTATTTCTAGGAGTTGGACACATACCAAGTTTAGATCAGTTCTGGGCATCTTTGAAATACCTATACAAACTTGTTCCTACATAGTAACTTGCAACTTTGAATGAGAATGTGCTTGCTTACAGCAACGTGCTATATGTTCTGAATGCCCGAATTGGGAATCTGTGTCAAAATTTTGTTAGGAATTATGTGATCCTTACTAGCTGGAAGTAAGGTAGTTTTGGCATGAAGTTATTTCTAGGAGTTGGACACATACCAAGTTTAGCTCAGTTCTGGGCATCTTTGAAAGTCCTATTCAAACTTGTTCCTACATAGTAACTTGCAACTTTGAATGAGAATGTGCTTGCTTACAGCAACGTGCTATATGTTCTGAATGCCCGAATTGGGAATCTGTGTCAAAACATTGTTAGGAATTATGTGATCCTTACTAGCTGGAAGTAAGGGAGATGGGGCATGAAGTTATTTCTAGGAGTTGGACACATTCTAAGTTTAGCTCAGTTCTGGGCATCTTTGAAATACCTATACAAACTTGTTCCGACATAGTAACTTGCATCTTTGAATGAGAATGTGCTTGCTTCCAGCAACGTGCTATATGTTCTGAATGCCCGAATTGGGAATCTGTGTCAAAACTTTGTTAGGAATTAGGTGATCCTTACTAGCTGGAAGTAAGGGAGATGGGGCATGAAGTTATTTCTAGGAGTTGGACACATACCAAGTTTAGCTCAGTTCTGGGCATCTTTGAAATACCTATACAAACTTGTTCCTACATAGTAACTTGCAACTTTGAATGAGAATGTGCTTGCTTAGAGCAACGTGCTATATGTTCTGAATGCCCGAATTGGGAATCTGTGTCAAAACTTTGTTAGGAATTATGTGATCCTTACTAGCTGGAAGTAAGGGAGTTGGGCCATGAAGGTATTTCTAGGAGTTGGACACATACCAAGTTTAGCACAGTCCTGGGCATCTTTGAAATACCTATAAAAACTTGTTCCTACATAGTAACATGCAACTTTGAATGAGAATGTGCTTGCTTACAGCAACGTGCTATATGTTGTGAATGCCCGAATTGGGAATACGTGTCAAAACTTTGTTAGGAATTATGTGATCCTTACTAGCTGGAAGTAAGGGAGATGGGGCATGAAGTTATTTCTAGGAGTTGGAGACATACCAAGTTTAGCTCAGTTCTGGGCATCTTTGAAATACCTATACAAACTTGTTCCTACATAGTAACTTGCAACTTTAAATGAGAATGTACTTGCTTACAGCAACGTGCTATATGTTCTGAATGCCTGAATTGGGAATCTGTGTCAAAACTTTGTTAGGAATTATGTGATCCTTACTAGCTGGAAGTAAGGGAGTTGGGGCATGAAGTTATTTCTAGGAGTTGGACACATACCAAGTTTAGCTCAATTCTGGGCATCTTTGAAATACCTATACAAACTTGTTCCTACATAGTAACTTGCAACTTTGAATGAGAATGTGCTTGCTTACAGCAACGTGCTATATGTTCTGAATGCCCGAATAGGGATTCTGTGTCAAAACTTTGTTAGGAATTATGTGATCCTTACTAGCTGGAAGTAAGTGAGTTGGGGCATGAAGGTATTTCTAGGAGTTGGACACATACCAAGTTTAGCACAGTTCTGGGCATCTTTGAAATACCTATACAAACTTGTTCCTACATAGTAACTTGCAACTTTGAATGAGAATGTGCTTGCTTACAGCAACGTGCTATATGTTCTGAATGCTCGAATAGGGAATCTGTGTCAAAAATTTGTTAGGAATTATGTGATCTTTACTAGCTGGAAGTAAGGGAGTTGGGGCATGAAGGTATTTCTAGGAGTTGGACACATACAAAATTTAGCACAGTTCTGGGCATCTTTGAAATACCTATACAAACTTGTTCCTACATAGTAACTTGCAACTTTGAATGAGAATGTGCTTGCTTACAGCAACGTGCTTTATGTTATGAATGCCCGAATTGGGAATCTGTGTCAAAACTTTGTTAGAAATTATGTGATCCTTACTAGCTGGAAGTAAGGGAGATGGGGCATGAAGATATTTCTAGGAGTTGGACATATACCATGTTTAGCTCAGTTCTGGGCATCTTTGAAATACCTATACAAACTTGTTCCTATATGGTAACTTGCAACTTTGAATGAGAATGTGCTTGCTTACAGCAACGTGCTATATGTTCTGAATGCCCGAATTGGGAATCTGTGTCAAAACTTTGTTAGGAATTATGTGGTCCCTACTAGCTGGAAGTAAGGGAGATAGGGCATGAAGTTATTTCTAGGAGTTGGAGACATACAACGTTTAGCTCAGTTCTGGGCATCTTTGAAATACCTATACAATCTTGTTCCTACATAGTAACTTGCAACTTTGAATGAGAATGTGCTTGCTTACAGCAACGTGCTATATGTTCTGAATGCCCGAATAGGGAATCTGTGTCAAAACTTTGTTAGGAATTATGTGATCCTTACTAGCTGGAAGTAAGTGAGTTGGGGCATGAAGGTATTTCTAGGAGTTGGACACATACCAAGTTTAGCACAGTTCTGGGCATCTTTGAAATACCTATACAAACTTGTTCCTACATAGTAACTTGCAACTTTGAATGAGAATGTGCTTGCTTACAGCAACGTGCTATATGTTCTGAATGCCCGAATTGGGAATCTGTGTCAAAACTTTGTTAGCAATTATGTGATCCTTACTAGATGGAAGTAAGGGAGATGGGGCATGAAGTTATTTCTAGGAGTTGGACACATACCAAGTTTAGCTCAGTTCTGGGCTTCTTTGAAATACCTATACAAACTTGTTCCTACATGGTAACTTGCAACTTTGAATGAGAATGTGCTTGCTTACAGCAACGTGCTATATGTTGTGAATGCCCGAATTGGGAATCTGTGTCAAAACTTTGTTAGGAATTATGTGATCCTTACTAGCTGGAAGTAAGGGAGTAGGGACATGAAGATATTTCTAGGAGTTGGACACATACCAAGTTTAGTTCAGTTCTGGGCATCTTTGAAGTACCTATACAAACTTGTTCCTACATAGTAACTTGCAACTTTGAATGAGAATGTGCTTGCTTACAGCAACGTGCTATATGTTGTGAATGCCCGAATTGGGAATCTGTGTCAAAACTTTGTTAGGAAATATGTGATCCTTACTAGCTGGAAGTAAGGGAGTTGGGGCATGAAGATATTTCTAGGAGTTGGACACATACCATGTTTAGCTAAGTTCTGGGCATCTTTGAAATACCTATACAAACTTGTTCCTATATAGTAACTTGCAACTTTGAATGAGAATGTGCTTGCTTACAGCAACGTGCTATATGTTGTGAATGCCCGAATTGGGAATCTGTGTCAAAACTTTGTTAGAAATTATGTGATCCTTACTAGCTCAGTTCTGGGCATCTTTGAAATACCTATACAAACTTGTTCCTACATAGTAACTTGCAACTTTGAATGAGAATGTGCTTGCTTACAGCAACGTGCTATATGTTGTGAATTCCCGAATTGGGAATCTGTGTCAAAACTTTGTTAGGAATTATGTGATCCTTACTAGCTGGAAGTAAGGGAGTTGGGGCATGAAGTTATTTCTAGGAGTTCGACACATACCAAGATTAGCTCAGTTCTGGGCATCTTTGAAATACCTATACAAACTTGTTCCTACATAGTAACTTGCAACTATGAATGAGAATGTGCTTGCTTACAGCAATGTGCTATATGTTGTGAATGCCCGAATTGGGAATCTGTGTCAAAACTTTGTTAGGAATTATGTGATCCTTACTAGCTGGAAGTAAGGGAGATGGGGCATGAAGTTATTTCTAGGAGTTGGACACATACCAAGTTTAGATCAGTTCTGGGCATCTTTGAAATACCTATACAAACTTGTTCCTACATAGTAACTTGCAACTTTGAATGAGAATGTGCTTGCTTACAGCAACGTGCTATATGTTCTGAATGCCCGAATTGGGAATCTGTGTCAAAATTTTGTTAGGAATTATGTGATCCTTACTAGCTGGAAGTAAGGGAGTTTTGGCATGAAGTTATTTCTAGGAGTTGGACACATACCAAGTTTAGCTCAGTTCTGGGCATCTTTGAAAGTCCTATTCAAACTTGTTCCTACATAGTAACTTGCAACTTTGAATGAGAATGTGCTTGCTTACAACAACGTGCTATATGTTCTGAATGCCCGAATTGGGAATCTGTGTCAAAACATTGTTAGGAATTATGTGATCCTTACTAGCTGGAAGTAAGGGAGATGGGGCATGAAGTTATTTCTAGGAGTTGGACACATTCTAAGTTTAGCTCAGTTCTGGGCATCTTTGAAATACCTATACAAACTTGTTCCGACATAGTAACTTGCATCTTTGAATGAGAATGTGCTTGCTTCCAGCAACGTGCTATATGTTCTGAATGCCCGAATTGGGAATCTGTGTCAAAACTTTGTTAGGAATTAGGTGATCCTTACTAGCTGAAAGTAAGGGAGTTGGTGCATGAAGTTATGTCTAGGAGTTGGACACATACCAAGTTTAGCTCAGTTCTGGGCATCTTTGAAATACCTATACAAACTTGTTCCTACATAGTAACTTGCAACTTTGAATGAGAATGTGCTTGCTTACAGCAATGTGCTATATGTTGTGAATGCGCGAATTGGGAATCTGTGTCAAAACTTTGTTAGGAATTATGTGATCCTTACTAGCTGGAAGTAAGGGAGATGGGGCATGAAGTTATTTCTAGGAGTTGGACACATACCAAGTTTAGCTCAGTTCTGGGCATCTTTGAAGTACCTATACAAACTTGTTCCTACATAGTAACTTGCAACTTTGAATGAGAATGTGCTTGCTTACAGCAACGTGCTATATGTTGTGAATGCCCGAATTGGGAATCTGTGTCAAAACTTTGTTAGGAATTATGTGATCCTTACTAGCTGGAAGTAAGGGAGTTGGGGCATGAAAATATTTCTAGGAGTTGGAAACATACCATGTTTAGCTCAGTTCTGGGCATCTTTGAAATACCTATACAAACTTGTTCCTATATAGTAACTTGCAACTTTGAATGAGAATGTGCTTGCTTACAGCAACGTGCTATATGTTCTGAATGCCCGAATTGGGAATCTGTGTCAAAACTTTGTTAGGAATTATGTGGTCCTTACTAGATGGAAGTAAGGGAGATGGGGCATGAAGTTATTTCTAGGAGTTGGAGACATACAACGTTTAGCTCAGTTCTCGGCATCTTTGAAATACCTATACAATCTTGTTCCTACATAGTAACTCTCAACTTTGAATGAGAATGTGCTTGCTTACAGCAACGTGCTATATGTTCTGAATGCCCGAATTGGGAATCTGTGTCAAATCTTTGTTAGAAATTATGTGATCCTTACTAGCTGGAAGTAAGGGAGATGGGGCATGAAGTTATTTCTAGGAGTTGGAGACATAAGAAGTTTAGCTCATTTCTGGGCATCTTTGAAATACCTATACAAACTTGTTCCTACATAGTAACTTGCAACTTTGAATGAGAATGTGCTTGCTTACAGCAACGTGCTATATGTTCTGAATGCCCGAATTGGGAATCTGTGTCAAAACTTTGTTAGGAATTATGTGATCCTTACTAGATGGAAGTAAGGGAGATGGGGCATGAAGTTATTTGTAGGAGTTGGACACATTCCAAGTTTAGCTCAGTTCTGGGCATCGTTGAAATACCTATACAAACTTGTTCCTACATAGTAACTTGCATCCTTGAATGAGAATGTGCTTGCTTCCAGCAACGTGCTATATGTTCTGAATGCCCGAATTGGGAATCTGTGTCAAAACTTTGTTAGGAATTATGTGATCCTTACTAGCTGGAAGAAAGGGAGATGGGGCATGAAGTTATTTCTAGGAGTTGGACACATACCAAGTTTAGCTCAGTTCTGGGCATCTTTGAAATACCTATACAAACTTGTTCCTACATAGTAACTTGCAACTTTGAATGAGAATGTGCTTGCTTAGAGCAACGTGCTATATGTTCTGAATGCCCGAATTGTGAATCTGTGTCAAAATTTGTTAGGAATTACGTGATCCTTACTAGCTGGAAGTAAGGGAGTTGGGGCATGAAGGTATTTCTAGGAGTTGGACACATACCAAGTTTAGCACAGTCCTGGGCATCTTTGATATACCTATCCAAACTTGTTCCTACATAGTAACTTGCAACTTTGAATGAGAATGTGCTTGCTTACAGCAACGTGCTATATGTTCTGAATGCCAGAATTGGGAATCTGTGTCAAAACTTTGTTAGGAATTATGTGATCCTTACTAGCTGGAAGTAAGGGAGATGGGGCATGAAGTTATTTCTAGGAGTTGGACACATACCAAGTTTAGCTCAGTTCTGGGCATCTTTGAAATACCTATACAAACTTGTTCCTACATCGTAACTTGCAACTTTGAATGAGAATGTGATTGCTTACAGCAACGTGCTATATGTTCTGAATGCCCGAATTGAGAATCTGTGTCAAAACTTTGTTAGGAATTATGTGATCCTTACTAGCTGGAAGTAAGGGAGTTGGGGCATGAAGTTATTTCTAGGAGTTGGACACATACCAAGTTTAGCTCAGTTCTGGGCATCTTTGAAATACCTATACAAACTTGTTTCTACATAGTAACTTGCAACTTTTAATGAGAATGTGCTTGCTTACAGCAACATGCTATATGTTCTTAATGCCCGAATTGGGAATCTGTGTCAAAACTTTGTTAGGAATTATGTGATCCTTACTAGCTGGAAGTAAGGGAGTTGGGGCATGAAGTTATTTCTAGGAGTTGGAGACATACCAAGTTTAGTTCAGTTCTGGGCATCTTTGAAATACCTATACAAACTTGTTCCTACATAGTAACTTGCAACTTTGAATGAGAATGTGCTTGCTTACAGCAACGTGCTATATGTTCTGAATGCCCGAATTGGGAATCTGTGTCAAAACTTTGTTAGGAATTATGTGATCCTTACTAGCTGGAAGTAAAGGAGTTGGGGCATGAAGTTATTTCTAGGAGTTGGGCACATACCATGTTTAGCTCAGTTCTGGGCATCTTTGAAATACCTATACAAACTTGTTCCTATATAGTAACTAGCAACTTTGAATGAAAATGTGCTTGCTTACAGCAACGTGCTATATGTTCTGAATGCCCGAATTGGGAATCTGTGTCAAAACTTTGTTAGGAATTATGTGATCCTTACTAGCTGAAAGTAAGGGAGTTGGGGCATGAAGATATTTCTAGGAGTTGGACACATACCATGTTTAGCTCAGTTCTGGGCATCTTTGAAATACCTATACAAACTTGTTCCTATATAGTAACTTGCAACTTTGAATGAGAATGTGCTTGCTTACAGCAACGTGCTATATGTTCTGAATGCCCGAATTGGGAATCTGTGTCAAAACTTTGTTAGGAATTATGTGATCCTTACTAGCTGGAAGTAAGGGAGATGGGGCATGAAGTTATTTCTAGGAGTTAGACACATACCAAGTTTAGCTCAGTTCTGGGCATCTTTGAAATACCTATACAAACTTGTTCCTACATAGTAACTTGCAACTTTGAATGAGAATGTGCTTGCTTCCAGCAACGTGCTATATGTTCTGAATGCCCGAATTGGGAATCTGTGTCAAAACTTTGTTAGGAATTATGTGATCCTTACTAGCTGGAAGTAAGGGAGATGGGGCATGAAGTTACTTCTAGGAGTTGGACACATACAACGTTTAGCTCAGTTCTGGGCATCTTTGAAATACCTATATAAACTTGTTCCTACATAGTAACTTGCAACTTTGAATGAGAATGTGCTTGCTTACAGCAACGTGCTATATGTTCTGAATGCCCGAATTGGGAATCTGTGTCAAAACTTTGTTAGGAATTATGTGATCCTTACTGGCTGGAAGTAAGGGAGATGGGGAATGAAGTTATTTCTAGGAGTTGGAGACATACCAAGTTTAGCTCAGTTCTGGGCATCTTTGAAATACCTATACAAACTTGTTCCTACATAGTAACTTGCAACTTTGAATGAGAATGAGCTTGCTTACAGCAACGTGCTATATGTTCTGAATGCCCGAATTGGGAAACTGTGTCAAAGCTTTGTTAGGAATTATGTGATCCTTACTAGCTGGAAGAAAGGGAGATGGGGCATGAAGTTATTTCTAGAGGTTGGACACATACAACGTTTAGCTCAGTTCTGGGCATCTTTGAAATACCTACACAAACTTGTTCCTACATAGTAACTTGCAACTTTGAATGAGAATGTGCTTGCTTACAGCAACGTGCTATATGTTCTGAATGCCCGAATTGGGAATCTGTGTCAAAACTTTGTTAGGAATTATGTGATCCTTACTAGCTGGAAGTAAAGGAGTTGGGGCATGAAGTTATTTCTAGGAGTTGGGCACATACCATGTTTAGCTCAGTTCTGGGCATCTTTGAAATACCTATACAAACTTGTTCCTATATAGTAACTAGCAACTTTGAATGAAAATGTGCTTGCTTACAGCAACGTGCTATATGTTCTGAATGCCCGAATTGGGAATCTGTGTCAAAACTTTGTTAGGAATTATGTGATCCTTACTAGCTGAAAGTAAGGGAGTTGGGGCATGAAGATATTTCTAGGAGTTGGACACATACCATGTTTAGCTCAGTTCTGGGCATCTTTGAAATACCTATACAAACTTGTTCCTATATAGTAACTTGCAACTTTGAATGAGAATGTGCTTGCTTACAGCAACGTGCTATATGTTCTGAATGCCCGAATTGGGAATCTGTGTCAAATCTTTGTTAGGAATTATGTGATCCTTACTAGCTGGAAGTAAGGGAGATGGGGCATGAAGTTATTTCTAGGAGTTAGACACATACCAAGTTTAGCTCAGTTCTGGGCATCTTTGAAATACCTATACAAACTTGTTCCTACATAGTAACTTGCAACTTTGAATGAGAATGTGCTTGCTTCCAGCAACGTGCTATATGTTCTGAATGCCCGAATTGGGAATCTGTGTCAAAACTTTGTTAGGAATTATGTGATCCTTACTAGCTGGAAGTAAGGGAGATGGGGCATGAAGTTACTTCTAGGAGTTGGACACATACAACGTTTAGCTCAGTTCTGGGCATCTTTGAAATACCTATATAAACTTGTTCCTACATAGTAACTTGCAACTTTGAATGAGAATGTGCTTGCTTACAGCAACGTGCTATATGTTCTGAATGCCCGAATTGGGAATCTGTGTCAAAACTTTGTTAGGAATTATGTGATCCTTACTGGCTGGAAGTAAGGGAGATGGGGAATGAAGTTATTTCTAGGAGTTGGAGACATACCAAGTTTAGCTCAGTTCTGGGCATCTTTGAAATACCTATACAAACTTGTTCCTACATAGTAACTTGCAACTTTGAATGAGAATGTGCTTGCTTACAGCAACGTGCTATATGTTCTGAATGCTCGAATAGGGAATCTGTGTCAAAAATTTGTTAGGAATTATGTGATCTTTACTAGCTGGAAGTAAGGGAGTTGGGGCATGAAGGTATTTCTAGGAGTTGGACACATACAAAATTTAGCACAGTTCTGGGCATCTTTGAAATACCTATACAAACTTGTTCCTACATAGTAACTTGCAACTTTGAATGAGAATGTGCTTGCTTACAGCAACGTGCTTTATGTTCTGAATGCCCGAATTGGGAATCTGTGTCAAAACTTTGTTAGAAATTATGTGATCCTTACTAGCTGGAAGTAAGGGAGATGGGGCATGAAGATATTTCTAGGAGTTGGACATATACCATGTTTAGCTCAGTTCTGGGCATCTTTGAAATACCTATACAAACTTGTTCCTATATGGTAACTTGCAACTTTGAATGAGAATGTGCTTGCTTACAGCAACGTGCTATATGTTCTGAATGCCCGAATTGGGAATCTGTGTCAAAACTTTGTTAGGAATTATGTGGTCCTTACTAGCTGGAAGTAAGGGAGATAGGGCATGAAGTTATTTCTAGGAGTTGGAGACATACAACGTTTAGCTCAGTTCTGGGCATCTTTGAAATACCTATACAATCTTGTTCCTACATAGTAACTTGCAACTTTGAATGAGAATGTGCTTGCTTACAGCAACGTGCTATATGTTCTGAATGCCCGAATAGGGAATCTGTGTCAAAACTTTGTTAGGAATTATGTGATCCTTACTAGCTGGAAGTAAGTGAGTTGGGGCATGAAGGTATTTCTAGGAGTTGGACACATACCAAGTTTAGCACAGTTCTGGGCATCTTTGAAATACCTATACAAACTTGTTCCTACATTGTAACTTGCAACTTTGAATGAGAATGTGCTTGCTTACAGCAACGTGCTATATGTTCTGAATGCCCGAATTGGGAATCTGTGTCAAAACTTTGTTAGCAATTATGTGATCCTTACTAGATGGAAGTAAGGGAGATGGGGCATGAAGTTATTTCTAGGAGTTGGACACATACCAAGTTTAGCTCAGTTCTGGGCTTCTTTGAAATACCTATACAAACTTGTTCCTACATGGTAACTTGCAACTTTGAATGAGAATGTGCTTGCTTACAGCAACGTGCTATATGTTCTGAATGCCCGAATTGGGAATATGTGTCAAAACTTTGTTAGGAATTATGTGATCCTTACTAGCTGGAAGTAAGGGAGATGGGGCATGAAGTTATTTCTAGGAGTTGGACACATACAACGTTAGCTCAGTTCTGGGCATCTTTGAAATACCTATAAAACTTGTTCCTACATAGTAACTGGCAACTTTGAATGAGAATGTGCTTGCTTACAGCAACGTGCTATATGTTGTGAATGCCCGAATTGGGAATCTGTGTCAAAACTTTGTTAGGAATTATGTGATCCTTACTAGCTGGAAGTAAGTGAGTTGGGGCATGAAGTTATTTCTAGGAGTTGAACACATACCAAGTTTAGCTCAGTTCTGGGCATCTTTGAAATACCTATACAAACTTGTTCCTACATAGTAACTTGCAACTTTGAATGAGAATGAGCTTGCTTACAGCAACGTGCTATATGTTCTGAATGCCCGAATTGGGAATCTGTGTCAAAACTTTGTTAGGAATTATGTGATCCTTACTAGCTGGAAGTAAGGGAGATGGGGCATGAAGTTATTTCTAGGAGTTGGAGACATACCAAGTTTAGCTCAGTTCTGGGCATCTTTGAAATACCTATACAAACTTGTTCCTACATGGTAACTTGCAACATTGAATGAGAATGTGCTTGCTTACAGCAACGTGCTATATGTTCTGAACGCCCGAATTGGGAATCTGTGTCAAAACTTTGTTAGGAATTATGTGATCCTTACTAGCTGGAAGTAAGGGAGTAGGGACATGAAGATATTTCTAGGAGTTGGACACATACCAAGTTTAGTTCAGTTCTGGGCATCTTTGAAGTACCTATACAAACTTGTTCCTACATAGTAACTTGCAACTTTGAATGAGAATGTGCTTGCTTACAGCAACGTGCTATATGTTGTGAATGCCCGAATTGGGAATCTGTGTCAAAACTTTGTTAGGAAATATGTGATCCTTACTAGCTGGAAGTAAGGGAGTTGGGGCATGAAGATATTTCTAGGAGTTGGACACATACCATGTTTAGCTAAGTTCTGGGCATCTTTGAAATACCTATACAAACTTGTTCCTATATAGTAACTTGCATCTTTGAATGAGAATGTGCTTGCTTACAGCAACGTGCTATATGTTGTGAATGCCCGAATTGGGAATCTGTGTCAAAACTTTGTTAGAAATTATGTGATCCTTACTAGCTCAGTTCTGGGCATCTTTGAAATACCTATACAAACTTGTTCCTACATAGTAACTTGCAACTTTGAATGAGAATGTGCTTGCTTACAGCAACGTGCTATATGTTCTGAATGCCCGAATTGGGAATCTGTGTCAAAACTTTGTTAGGAATTATGTGATCCTTACTAGCTGGAAGTAAGGGAGATGGGGCATGAAGTTATTTCTAGGAGTTGGACACATACCAAGTTTAGATCAGTTCTGGGCATCTTTGAAATACCTATACAAACTTGTTCCTACATAGTAACTTGCAACTTTGAATGAGAATGTGCTTGCTTACAGCAACGTGCTATATGTTCTGAATGCCCGTATTGGGAATCTGTGTCAAAATTTTGTTAGGAATTATGTGATCCTTACTAGCTGGAAGTAAGGGAGTTTTGGCATGAAGTTATTTCTAGGAGTTGGACACATACCAAGTTTAGCTCAGTTCTGGGCATCTTTGAAAGTCCTATTCAAACTTGTTCCTACATAGTAACTTGCAACTTTGAATGAGAATGTGCTTGCTTACAGCAACGTGCTATATGTTCTGAATGCCCGAATTGGGAATCTGTGTCAAAACATTGTTAGGAATTATGTGATCCTTACTAGCTGGAAGTAAGGGAGATGGGGCATGAAGTTATTTCTAGGAGTTGGACACATTCTAAGTTTAGCTCAGTTCTGGGCATCTTTGAAATACCTATACAAACTTGTTCCGACATAGTAACTTGCATCTTTGAATGAGAATGTGCTTGCTTCCAGCAACGTGCTATATGTTCTGAATGCCCGAATTGGGAATCTGTGTCAAAACTTTGTTAGGAATTAGGTGATCCTTACTAGCTGGAAGTAAGGGAGATGGGGCATGAAGTTATTTCTAGGAGTTGGACACATACCAAGTTTAGCTCAGTTCTGGGCATCTTTGAAATACCTATACAAACTTGTTCCTACATAGTAACTTGCAACTTTGAATGAGAATGTGCTTGCTTAGAGCAACGTGCTATATGTTCTGAATGCGCGAATTGGGAATCTGTGTCAAAATTTGTTAGGAATTATGTGATCCTTACTAGCTGGAAGTAAGGGAGTTGGGCCATGAAGGTATTTCTAGGAGTTGGACACATACCAAGTTTAGCACAGTCCTGGGCATCTTTGAAATACCTATAAAAACTTGTTCCTACATAGTAACATGCAACTTTGAATGAGAATGTGCTTGCTTACAGCAACGTGCTATATGTTGTGAATGCCCGAATTGGGAATATGTGTCAAAACTTTGTTAGGAATTATGTGATCCTTACTAGCTGGAAGTAAGGGAGATGGGGCATGAAGTTATTTCTAGGAGTTGGAGACATACCAAGTTTAGCTCAGTTCTGGGCATCTTTGAAATACCTATACAAACTTGTTCCTACATAGTAACTTGCAACTTTAAATGAGAATGTACTTGCTTACAGCAACGTGCTATATGTTCTGAATGCCCGAATTGGGAATCTGTGTCAAAACTTTGTTAGGAATTATGTGATCCTTACTAGCTGGAAGTAAGGGAGTTGGGGCATGAAGTTATTTCTAGGAGTTGGACACATACCAAGTTTAGCTCAATTCTGGGCATCTTTGAAATACCTATACAAACTTGTTCCTACATAGTAACTTGCAACTTTGAATGAGAATGTGCTTGCTTACAGCAACGTGCTATATGTTCTGAATGCCCGAATAGGGATTCTGTGTCAAAACTTTGTTAGGAATTATGTGATCCTTACTAGCTGGAAGTAAGTGAGTTGGGGCATGAAGGTATTTCTAGGAGTTGGACACATACCAAGTTTAGCACAGTTCTGGGCATCTTTGAAATACCTATACAAACTTGTTCCTACATAGTAACTTGCAACTTTGAATGAGAATGTGCTTGCTTACAGCAACGTGCTATATGTTCTGAATGCTCGAATAGGGAATCTGTGTCAAAAATTTGTTAGGAATTATGTGATCTTTACTAGCTGGAAGTAAGGGAGTTGGGGCATGAAGGTATTTCTAGGAGTTGGACACATACAAAATATAGCACAGTTCTGGGCATCTTTGAAATACCTATACAAACTTGTTCCTACATAGTAACTTGCAACTTTGAATGAGAATGTGCTTGCTTACAGCAACGTGCTTTATGTTCTGAATGCCCGAATTGGGAATCTGTGTCAAAACTTTGTTAGAAATTATGTGATCCTTACTAGCTGGAAGTAAGGGAGATGGGGCATGAAGATATTTCTAGGAGTTGGACATATACCATGTTTAGCTCAGTTCTGGGCATCTTTGAAATACCTATACAAACTTGTTCCTATATGGTAACTTGCAACTTTGAATGAGAATGTGCTTGCTTACAGCAACGTGCTATATGTTCTGAATGCCCGAATTGGGAATCTGTGTCAAAACTTTGTTAGGAATTATGTGGTCCCTACTAGCTGGAAGTAAGGGAGATAGGGCATGAAGTTATTTCTAGGAGTTGGAGACATACAATGTTTAGCTCAGTTCTGGGCATCTTTGAAATACCTATACAATCTTGTTCCTACATAGTAACTTGCAACTTTGAATTAGAATGTGCTTGCTTACAGCAACGTGCTATATGTTCTGAATGCCCGAATAGGGAATCTGTGTCAAAACTTTGTTAGGAATTATGTGATCCTTACTAGCTGGATGTAAGTGAGTTGGGGCATGAAGGTATTTCTAGGAGTTGGACACATACCAAGTTTAGCACAGTTCTGGGCATCTTTGAAATACCTATACAAACTTGTTCCTACATAGTAACTTGCAACTTTGAATGAGAATGTGCTTGCTTACAGCAACGTGCTATATGTTGTGAATGCCCGAATTGGGAATCTGTGTCAAAACTTTGTTAGGAATTATGTGATCCTTACTAGCTGGAAGTAAGGGAGATGGGGCATGAAGTTATTTCTAGGAGTTGGACACATACCAAGTTTAGATCAGTTCTGGGCATCTTTGAAATACCTATACAAACTTGTTCCTACATAGTAACTTGCAACTTTGAATGAGAATGTGCTTGCTTACAGCAACGTGCTATATGTTCTGAATGCCCGAATTGGGAATCTGTGTCAAAATTTTGTTAGGAATTATGTGATCCTTACTAGCTGGAAGTAAGGTAGTTTTGGCATGAAGTTATTTCTAGGAGTTGGACACATACCAAGTTTAGCTCAGTTCTGGGCATCTTTGAAAGTCCTATTCAAACTTGTTCCTACATAGTAACTTGCAACTTTGAATGAGAATGTGCTTGCTTACAGCAACGTGCTATATGTTCTGAATGCCCGAATTGGGAATCTGTGTCAAAACATTGTTAGGAATTATGTGATCCTTACTAGCTGGAAGTAAGGGAGATGGGGCATGAAGTTATTTCTAGGAGTTGGACACATTCTAAGTTTAGCTCAGTTCTGGGCATCTTTGAAATACCTATACAAACTTGTTCCGACATAGTAACTTGCATCTTTGAATGAGAATGTGCTTGCTTCCAGCAACGTGCTATATGTTCTGAATGCCCGAATTGGGAATCTGTGTCAAAACTTTGTTAGGAATTAGGTGATCCTTACTAGCTGGAAGTAAGGGAGATGGGGCATGAAGTTATTTCTAGGAGTTGGACACATACCAAGTTTAGCTCAGTTCTGGGCATCTTTGAAATACCTATACAAACTTGTTCCTACATAGTAACTTGCAACTTTGAATGAGAATGTGCTTGCTTAGAGCAACGTGCTATATGTTCTGAATGCCCGAATTGGGAATCTGTGTCAAAATTTGTTAGGAATTATGTGATCCTTACTAGCTGGAAGTAAGGGAGTTGGGCCATGAAGGTATTTCTAGGAGTTGGACACATACCAAGTTTAGCACAGTCCTGGGCATCTTTGAAATACCTATAAAAACTTGTTCCTACATAGTAACATGCAACTTTGAATGAGAATGTGCTTGCTTACAGCAACGTGCTATATGTTGTGAATGCCCGAATTGGGAATACGTGTCAAAACTTTGTTAGGAATTATGTGATCCTTACTAGCTGGAAGTAAGGGAGATGGGGCATGAAGTTATTTCTAGGAGTTGGAGACATACCAAGTTTAGCTCAGTTCTGGGCATCTTTGAAATACCTATACAAACTTGTTCCTACATAGTAACTTGCAACTTTAAATGAGAATGTACTTGCTTACAGCAACGTGCTATATGTTCTGAATGCCCGAATTGGGAATCTGTGTCAAAACTTTGTTAGGAATTATGTGATCCTTACTAGCTGGAAGTAAGGGAGTTGGGGCATGAAGTTATTTCTAGGAGTTGGACACATACCAAGTTTAGCTCAATTCTGGGCATCTTTGAAATACCTATACAAACTTGTTCCTACATAGTAACTTGCAACTTTGAATGAGAATGTGCTTGCTTACAGCAACGTGCTATATGTTCTGAATGCCCGAATAGGGATTCTGTGTCAAAACTTTGTTAGGAATTATGTGATCCTTACTAGCTGGAAGTAAGTGAGTTGGGGCATGAAGGTATTTCTAGGAGTTGGACACATACCAAGTTTAGCACAGTTCTGGGCATCTTTGAAATACCTATACAAACTTGTTCCTACATAGTAACTTGCAACTTTGAATGAGAATGTGCTTGCTTACAGCAACGTGCTATATGTTCTGAATGCTCGAATAGGGAATCTGTGTCAAAAATTTGTTAGGAATTATGTGATCTTTACTAGCTGGAAGTAAGGGAGTTGGGGCATGAAGGTATTTCTAGGAGTTGGACACATACAAAATTTAGCACAGTTCTGGGCATCTTTGAAATACCTATACAAACTTGTTCCTACATAGTAACTTGCAACTTTGAATGAGAATGTGCTTGCTTACAGCAACGTGCTTTATGTTATGAATGCCCGAATTGGGAATCTGTGTCAAAACTTTGTTAGAAATTATGTGATCCTTACTAGCTGGAAGTAAGGGAGATGGGGCATGAAGATATTTCTAGGAGTTGGACATATACCATGTTTAGCTCAGTTCTGGGCATCTTTGAAATACCTATACAAACTTGTTCCTATATGGTAACTTGCAACTTTGAATGAGAATGTGCTTGCTTACAGCAACGTGCTATATGTTCTGAATGCCCGAATTGGGAATCTGTGTCAAAACTTTGTTAGGAATTATGTGGTCCCTACTAGCTGGAAGTAAGGGAGATAGGGCATGAAGTTATTTCTAGGAGTTGGAGACATACAACGTTTAGCTCAGTTCTGGGCATCTTTGAAATACCTATACAATCTTGTTCCTACATAGTAACTTGCAACTTTGAATGAGAATGTGCTTGCTTACAGCAACGTGCTATATGTTCTGAATGCCCGAATAGGGAATCTGTGTCAAAACTTTGTTAGGAATTATGTGATCCTTACTAGCTGGAAGTAAGTGAGTTGGGGCATGAAGGTATTTCTAGGAGTTGGACACATACCAAGTTTAGCACAGTTCTGGGCATCTTTGAAATACCTATACAAACTTGTTCCTACATAGTAACTTGCAACTTTGAATGAGAATGTGCTTGCTTACAGCAACGTGCTATATGTTCTGAATGCCCGAATTGGGAATCTGTGTCAAAACTTTGTTAGCAATTATGTGATCCTTACTAGATGGAAGTAAGGGAGATGGGGCATGAAGTTATTTCTAGGAGTTGGACACATACCAAGTTTAGCTCAGTTCTGGGCTTCTTTGAAATACCTATACAAACTTGTTCCTACATGGTAACTTGCAACTTTGAATGAGAATGTGCTTGCTTACAGCAACGTGCTATATGTTGTGAATGCCCGAATTGGGAATCTGTGTCAAAACTTTGTTAGGAATTATGTGATCCTTACTAGCTGGAAGTAAGGGAGATGGGGCATGAAGTTATTTCTAGGAGTTGGACACATACAACGTTTAGCTCAGTTCTGGGCATCTTTGAAATACCTATAAAACTTGTTCCTACATAGTAACTGGCAACTTTGAATGAGAATGTGCTTGCTTACAGCAACGTGCTATATGTTGTGAATGCCCGAATTGGGAATCTGTGTCAAAACTTTGTTAGGAATTATGTGATCCTTACTAGCTGGAAGTAAGGGAGTTGGAGCATGAAGTTATTTCTAGGAGTTGAACACATACCAAGTTTAGCTCAGTTCTGGGCATCTTTGAAATACCTATACAAACTTGTTCCTACATAGTAACTTGCAACTTTGAATGAGAATGAGCTTGCTTACAGCAACGTGCTATATGTTCTGAATGCCCGAATTGGGAATCTGTGTCAAAACTTTGTTAGGAATTATGTGATCCTTACTAGCTGGAAGTAAGGGAGATGGGGCATTAAGTTATTTCTAGGAGTTGGAGACATAACAAGTTTAGCTCAGTTCTGGGCATCATTGAAATACCTATACAAACTTGTTCCTACATGGTAACTTGCAACTTTGAATGAGAATGTGCTTGCTTACAGCAACGTGCTATATGTTCTGAACGCCCGAATTGGGAATCTGTGTCAAAACGTTGTTAGGAATTATGTGATCCTTACTAGCTGGAAGTAAGGGAGTAGGGACATGAAGATATTTCTAGGAGTTGGACACATACCAAGTTTAGTTCAGTTCTGGGCATCTTTGAAGTACCTATACAAACTTGTTCCTACATAGTAACTTGCAACTTTGAATGAGAATGTGCTTGCTTACAGCAACGTGCTATATGTTGTGAATGCCCGAATTGGGAATCTGTGTCAAAACTTTGTTAGGAAATATGTGATCCTTACTAGCTGGAAGTAAGGGAGTTGGGGCATGAAGATATTTCTAGGAGTTGGACACATACCATGTTTAGCTAAGTTCTGGGCATCTTTGAAATACCTATACAAACTTGTTCCTATATAGTAACTTGCAACTTTGAATGAGAATGTGCTTGCTTACAGCAACGTGCTATATGTTGTGAATGCCCGAATTGGGAATCTGTGTCAAAACTTTGTTAGAAATTATGTGATCCTTACTAGCTCAGTTCTGGGCATCTTTGAAATACCTATACAAACTTGTTCCTACATAGTAACTTGCAACTTTGAATGAGAATGTGCTTGCTTACAGCAACGTGCTATATGTTGTGAATTCCCGAATTGGGAATCTGTGTCAAAACTTTGTTAGGAATTATGTGATCCTTACTAGCTGGAAGTAAGGGAGTTGGGGCATGAAGTTATTTCTAGGAGTTCGACACATACCAAGATTAGCTCAGTTCTGGGCATCTTTGAAATACCTATACAAACTTGTTCCTACATAGTAACTTGCAACTATGAATGAGAATGTGCTTGCTTACAGCAATGTGCTATATGTTGTGAATGCCCGAATTGGGAATCTGTGTCAAAACTTTGTTAGGAATTATGTGATCCTTACTAGCTGGAAGTAAGGGAGATGGGGCATGAAGTTATTTCTAGGAGTTGGACACATACCAAGTTTAGATCAGTTCTGGGCATCTTTGAAATACCTATACAAACTTGTTCCTACATAGTAACTTGCAACTTTGAATGAGAATGTGCTTGCTTACAGCAACGTGCTATATGTTCTGAATGCCCGAATTGGGAATCTGTGTCAAAATTTTGTTAGGAATTATGTGATCCTTACTAGCTGGAAGTAAGGGAGTTTTGGCATGAAGTTATTTCTAGGAGTTGGACACATACCAAGTTTAGCTCAGTTCTGGGCATCTTTGAAAGTCCTATTCAAACTTGTTCCTACATAGTAACTTGCAACTTTGAATGAGAATGTGCTTGCTTACAACAACGTGCTATATGTTCTGAATGCCCGAATTGGGAATCTGTGTCAAAACATTGTTAGGAATTATGTGATCCTTACTAGCTGGAAGTAAGGGAGATGGGGCATGAAGTTATTTCTAGGAGTTGGACACATTCTAAGTTTAGCTCAGTTCTGGGCATCTTTGAAATACCTATACAAACTTGTTCCGACATAGTAACTTGCATCTTTGAATGAGAATGTGCTTGCTTCCAGCAACGTGCTATATGTTCTGAATGCCCGAATTGGGAATCTGTGTCAAAACTTTGTTAGGAATTAGGTGATCCTTACTAGCTGAAAGTAAGGGAGTTGGTGCATGAAGTTATGTCTAGGAGTTGGACACATACCAAGTTTAGCTCAGTTCTGGGCATCTTTGAAATACCTATACAAACTTGTTCCTACATAGTAACTTGCAACTTTGAATGAGAATGTGCTTGCTTACAGCAATGTGCTATATGTTGTGAATGCGCGAATTGGGAATCTGTGTCAAAACTTTGTTAGGAATTATGTGATCCTTACTAGCTGGAAGTAAGGGAGATGGGGCATGAAGTTATTTCTAGGAGTTGGACACATACCAAGTTTAGCTCAGTTCTGGGCATCTTTGAAGTACCTATACAAACTTGTTCCTACATAGTAACTTGCAACTTTGAATGAGAATGTGCTTGCTTACAGCAACGTGCTATATGTTGTGAATGCCCGAATTGGGAATCTGTGTCAAAACTTTGTTAGGAATTATGTGATCCTTACTAGCTGGAAGTAAGGGAGTTGGGGCATGAAAATATTTCTAGGAGTTGGAAACATACCATGTTTAGCTCAGTTCTGGGCATCTTTGAAATACCTATACAAACTTGTTCCTATATAGTAACTTGCAACTTTGAATGAGAATGTGCTTGCTTACAGCAACGTGCTATATGTTCTGAATGCCCGAATTGGGAATCTGTGTCAAAACTTTGTTAGGAATTATGTGGTCCTTACTAGATGGAAGTAAGGGAGATGGGGCATGAAGTTATTTCTAGGAGTTGGAGACATACAACGTTTAGCTCAGTTCTCGGCATCTTTGAAATACCTATACAATCTTGTTCCTACATAGTAACTCTCAACTTTGAATGAGAATGTGCTTGCTTACAGCAACGTGCTATATGTTCTGAATGCCCGAATTGGGAATCTGTGTCAAATCTTTGTTAGAAATTATGTGATCCTTACTAGCTGGAAGTAAGGGAGATGGGGCATGAAGTTATTTCTAGGAGTTGGAGACATAAGAAGTTTAGCTCATTTCTGGGCATCTTTGAAATACCTATACAAACTTGTTCCTACATAGTAACTTGCAACTTTGAATGAGAATGTGCTTGCTTACAGCAACGTGCTATATGTTCTGAATGCCCGAATTGGGAATCTGTGTCAAAACTTTGTTAGGAATTATGTGATCCTTACTAGATGGAAGTAAGGGAGATGGGGCATGAAGTTATTTGTAGGAGTTGGACACATTCCAAGTTTAGCTCAGTTCTGGGCATCGTTGAAATACCTATACAAACTTGTTCCTACATAGTAACTTGCATCCTTGAATGAGAATGTGCTTGCTTCCAGCAACGTGCTATATGTTCTGAATGCCCGAATTGGGAATCTGTGTCAAAACTTTGTTAGGAATTATGTGATCCTTACTAGCTGGAAGAAAGGGAGATGGGGCATGAAGTTATTTCTAGGAGTTGGACACATACCAAGTTTAGCTCAGTTCTGGGCATCTTTGAAATACCTATACAAACTTGTTCCTACATAGTAACTTGCAACTTTGAATGAGAATGTGCTTGCTTAGAGCAACGTGCTATATGTTCTGAATGCCCGAATTGTGAATCTGTGTCAAAATTTGTTAGGAATTACGTGATCCTTACTAGCTGGAAGTAAGGGAGTTGGGGCATGAAGGTATTTCTAGGAGTTGGACACATACCAAGTTTAGCACAGTCCTGGGCATCTTTGATATACCTATCCAAACTTGTTCCTACATAGTAACTTGCAACTTTGAATGAGAATGTGCTTGCTTACAGCAACGTGCTATATGTTCTGAATGCCAGAATTGGGAATCTGTGTCAAAACTTTGTTAGGAATTATGTGATCCTTACTAGCTGGAAGTAAGGGAGATGGGGCATGAAGTTATTTCTAGGAGTTGGACACATACCAAGTTTAGCTCAGTTCTGGGCATCTTTGAAATACCTATACAAACTTGTTCCTACATCGTAACTTGCAACTTTGAATGAGAATGTGATTGCTTACAGCAACGTGCTATATGTTCTGAATGCCCGAATTGAGAATCTGTGTCAAAACTTTGTTAGGAATTATGTGATCCTTACTAGCTGGAAGTAAGGGAGTTGGGGCATGAAGTTATTTCTAGGAGTTGGACACATACCAAGTTTAGCTCAGTTCTGGGCATCTTTGAAATACCTATACAAACTTGTTTCTACATAGTAACTTGCAACTTTTAATGAGAATGTGCTTGCTTACAGCAACATGCTATATGTTCTTAATGCCCGAATTGGGAATCTGTGTCAAAACTTTGTTAGGAATTATGTGATCCTTACTAGCTGGAAGTAAGGGAGTTGGGGCATGAAGTTATTTCTAGGAGTTGGAGACATACCAAGTTTAGTTCAGTTCTGGGCATCTTTGAAATACCTATACAAACTTGTTCCTACATAGTAACTTGCAACTTTGAATGAGAATGTGCTTGCTTACAGCAACGTGCTATATGTTCTGAATGCCCGAATTGGGAATCTGTGTCAAAACTTTGTTAGGAATTATGTGATCCTTACTAGCTGGAAGTAAAGGAGTTGGGGCATGAAGTTATTTCTAGGAGTTGGGCACATACCATGTTTAGCTCAGTTCTGGGCATCTTTGAAATACCTATACAAACTTGTTCCTATATAGTAACTAGCAACTTTGAATGAAAATGTGCTTGCTTACAGCAACGTGCTATATGTTCTGAATGCCCGAATTGGGAATCTGTGTCAAAACTTTGTTAGGAATTATGTGATCCTTACTAGCTGAAAGTAAGGGAGTTGGGGCATGAAGATATTTCTAGGAGTTGGACACATACCATGTTTAGCTCAGTTCTGGGCATCTTTGAAATACCTATACAAACTTGTTCCTATATAGTAACTTGCAACTTTGAATGAGAATGTGCTTGCTTACAGCAACGTGCTATATGTTCTGAATGCCCGAATTGGGAATCTGTGTCAAAACTTTGTTAGGAATTATGTGATCCTTACTAGCTGGAAGTAAGGGAGATGGGGCATGAAGTTATTTCTAGGAGTTAGACACATACCAAGTTTAGCTCAGTTCTGGGCATCTTTGAAATACCTATACAAACTTGTTCCTACATAGTAACTTGCAACTTTGAATGAGAATGTGCTTGCTTCCAGCAACGTGCTATATGTTCTGAATGCCCGAATTGGGAATCTGTGTCAAAACTTTGTTAGGAATTATGTGATCCTTACTAGCTGGAAGTAAGGGAGATGGGGCATGAAGTTACTTCTAGGAGTTGGACACATACAACGTTTAGCTCAGTTCTGGGCATCTTTGAAATACCTATATAAACTTGTTCCTACATAGTAACTTGCAACTTTGAATGAGAATGTGCTTGCTTACAGCAACGTGCTATATGTTCTGAATGCCCGAATTGGGAATCTGTGTCAAAACTTTGTTAGGAATTATGTGATCCTTACTGGCTGGAAGTAAGGGAGATGGGGAATGAAGTTATTTCTAGGAGTTGGAGACATACCAAGTTTAGCTCAGTTCTGGGCATCTTTGAAATACCTATACAAACTTGTTCCTACATAGTAACTTGCAACTTTGAATGAGAATGAGCTTGCTTACAGCAACGTGCTATATGTTCTGAATGCCCGAATTGGGAAACTGTGTCAAAGCTTTGTTAGGAATTATGTGATCCTTACTAGCTGGAAGAAAGGGAGATGGGGCATGAAGTTATTTCTAGAGGTTGGACACATACAACGTTTAGCTCAGTTCTGGGCATCTTTGAAATACCTACACAAACTTGTTCCTACATAGTAACTTGCAACTTTGAATGAGAATGTGCTTGCTTACAGCAACGTGCTATATGTTCTGAATGCCCGAATTGGGAATCTGTGTCAAAACTTTGTTAGGAATTATGTGATCCTTACTAGCTGGAAGTAAAGGAGTTGGGGCATGAAGTTATTTCTAGGAGTTGGGCACATACCATGTTTAGCTCAGTTCTGGGCATCTTTGAAATACCTATACAAACTTGTTCCTATATAGTAACTAGCAACTTTGAATGAAAATGTGCTTGCTTACAGCAACGTGCTATATGTTCTGAATGCCCGAATTGGGAATCTGTGTCAAAACTTTGTTAGGAATTATGTGATCCTTACTAGCTGAAAGTAAGGGAGTTGGGGCATGAAGATATTTCTAGGAGTTGGACACATACCATGTTTAGCTCAGTTCTGGGCATCTTTGAAATACCTATACAAACTTGTTCCTATATAGTAACTTGCAACTTTGAATGAGAATGTGCTTGCTTACAGCAACGTGCTATATGTTCTGAATGCCCGAATTGGGAATCTGTGTCAAATCTTTGTTAGGAATTATGTGATCCTTACTAGCTGGAAGTAAGGGAGATGGGGCATGAAGTTATTTCTAGGAGTTAGACACATACCAAGTTTAGCTCAGTTCTGGGCATCTTTGAAATACCTATACAAACTTGTTCCTACATAGTAACTTGCAACTTTGAATGAGAATGTGCTTGCTTCCAGCAACGTGCTATATGTTCTGAATGCCCGAATTGGGAATCTGTGTCAAAACTTTGTTAGGAATTATGTGATCCTTACTAGCTGGAAGTAAGGGAGATGGGGCATGAAGTTACTTCTAGGAGTTGGACACATACAACGTTTAGCTCAGTTCTGGGCATCTTTGAAATACCTATATAAACTTGTTCCTACATAGTAACTTGCAACTTTGAATGAGAATGTGCTTGCTTACAGCAACGTGCTATATGTTCTGAATGCCCGAATTGGGAATCTGTGTCAAAACTTTGTTAGGAATTATGTGATCCTTACTGGCTGGAAGTAAGGGAGATGGGGAATGAAGTTATTTCTAGGAGTTGGAGACATACCAAGTTTAGCTCAGTTCTGGGCATCTTTGAAATACCTATACAAACTTGTTCCTACATAGTAACTTGCAACTTTGAATGAGAATGAGCTTGCTTACAGCAACGTGCTATATGTTCTGAATGCCCGAATTGGGAAACTGTGTCAAAACTTTGTTAGGAATTATGTGATCCTTACTAGCTGGAAGAAAGGGAGATGGGGCATGAAGTTATTTCTAGAGGTTGGACACATACAACGTTTAGCTCAGTTCTGGGCATCTTTGAAATACCTACACAAACTTGTTCCTACATAGTAACTTGCAACTTTGAATGAGAATGTGCTTGCTTACAGCAACGTGCTATATGTTCTGAATGCCCGAATAGGGATTCTGTGTCAAAATTTTGTTAGGAATTATGTGATCCTTACTAGCTGGAAGTAAGTGAGTTGGGGCATGAAGGTATTTCTAGGAGTTGGACACATACCAAGTTTAGCACAGTTCTGGGCATCTTTGAAATACCTATACAAACTTGTTCCTACATAGTAACTTGCAACTTTGAATGAGAATGTGCTTGCTTACAGCAACGTGCTACATGTTCTGAATGCTCGAATAGGGAATCTGTGTCAAAAATTTGTTAGGAATTATGTGATCTTTACTAGCTGGAAGTAAGGGAGTTGGGGCATGAAGGTATTTCTAGGAGTTGGTCACATACAAAGTTTAGCACAGTTCTGGGCATCTTTGAAATACCTATACAAACTTGTTCCTACATAGTAACTTGCAACTTTGAATGAGAATGTGCTTGCTTACAGCAACGTGCTTTATGTTCTGAATGCCCGAATTGGGAATCTGTGTCAAAACTTTGTTAGAAATTATGTGATCCTTACTAGCTGGAAGTAAGGGAGATGGGGCATGAAGATATTTCTAGGAGTTGGACACATACCAAGTTTAGCTCAGTTCTGGGCATCTTTGAAATACCTATACAAACTTGTTCCTATATAGTAACTTGCAACTTTGAATGAGAATGTGCTTGCTTACAGCAACGTGCTATATGTTCTGAATGCCCGAATTGGGAATCTGTGTCAAAAGTTTGTTAGGAATTATGTGGTCCTTACTAGCTGGAAGTAAGGGAGATAGGGCATGAAGTTATTTTTGGGAGTTGGAGACATACAACGTTTAGCTCAGTTCTGGGCATCTTTGAAATACCTATACAATCTTGTTCCTACATAGTAACTTGCAACTTTGAATGAGAATGTGCTTGCTTACAGCAACGTGCTATATGTTCTGAATGCCCATATTGGGAATATGTGTCAAAACTTTGTTAGGAATTATGTGATCCTTACTAGCTGGAAGTAAGGGAGATGGGGCATGAAGTTATTTCTAGGAGTTGGACACATACCAAGTTTAGCTCAGTTCTGGGCATCTTTGAAAGTCCTATTCAAACTTGTTCCTACATAGTAACTTGCGACTTTGAATGAGAATGTGCTTGCTTACAGCAACGTGCTATATGTTCTGAATGCCCGAATTGGGAATCTGTGTCAAAACTTTGTTAGCAATTATGTGATCCTTACTAGCTGGAAGTAAGGGAGATGGGGCATGAAGTTATTTCTAGGAGTTGGACACATACCAAGTTTAGCTCAGTTCTGGGCATCTTTGAAATACCTATACAAACTTGTTCCTACATAGTAACTTGCAACTTTGAATGAGAATGTGCTTGCTTACAGCAACGTGCTATATGTTCTGAATGCCCGAATTGAGAATCTGTGTCAAAACTTTGTTAGGAATTATGTGATCCTTACTAGCTGGAAGTAAGGGAGTTGAGGCATGAAGTTATTTCTAGGAGTTGGACACATACCAAGTTTAGCTCAGTTCTGGGCATCTTTGAAATACCTATACAAACTTGTTCCTACATAGTAACTTGCAACTTTGAATGAGAATGTGCTTGCTTACAGCAACGTGCTATATGTTCTGAATGCCCGAATTGGGAATCTGTGTCAAAACTTTGTTAGGAATTATGTGATCCTTACTAGCTGGAAGTAAGGGAGTTGGGGCATGAAGTTATTTCTAGGAGTTGGAGACATACCAAGTTTAGTTCAGCTCTGGGCATCTTTGAAATACCTATACAAACTTGTTCCTACATAGTAACTTGCAACTTTGAATGAGAATGTGCTTGCTTACAGCAACGTGCTATATGTTCTGAATGGCCGAATTGGGATCTGTGTCAAAACTTTGTTAGGAATTATGTGATCCTTACTAGCTGGAAGTAAGGGAGTTGGGGCATGAAGTTATTTCTAGGAGTTGGACAACTACCATGTTTAGCTCAGTTCTGGGCATCTTTGAAATACCTATACAAACTTGTTCCTACATAGTAACTTGCAACTTTGAATGAGAATGTGCTTGCTTACAGCAACGTGCTATATGTTCTGAATGCCCGAATTGGGAATCTGTGTCAAAACTTTGTTAGGAATTATGTGATCCTTACAAGCTGGAAGTAAGGGAGATGGGGCATGAAGTTATTTCTAGGAGTTGAACACATACTAAGTTTAGCTCAGTTCTGGGCATCTTTGAAATACCTATACAAACTTGTTCCTACATAGTAACTTGCCACTTTGAATAAGAATGTGCTTGCTTACAGCAACGTGTTATATGTTCTGAATTCCCGAATTGGGAATCTGTGTCAAAACTTTGTTAGGAATTATGTGATCCTTACTAGATGGAAGTAAGGGAGATGGGGCATGAAGTTATTTCTAGGAGTTGGAGACATACCAAGTTTAGCTCAGTTCTGGGCATCTTTGAAATACCTCTACAAACTTGTTCCTACATAGTAACTTGCATCTTTGAATGAGAATGTGCTTGCTTACAGCAACGTGCTATATGTTCTGAATGCCCGAATTGGGAATCTGTGTCAAAAATTTGTTAGGAATTATGTGATCTTTACTAGCTGGAAGTAAGGGAGTTGGGGCATGAAGTTATTTCTAGGAGTTGGACACATACCAAGTTTAGCTCAGTTCTGGGCATCTTTGAAAGTCTTATTCAAACTTGTTCCTACATAGTAACTTGCAACTTTGAATGAGAATGTGCTTTCTTACAGCAACGTGCTATATGTTCTGAATGCCCGAATTGGGAATCTGTGTCAAAACTTTGTTAGGAATTATGTGATCCTTACTAGCTGGAAGTAAGGGAGTTGGGGCATGAAGTTATTTCTAGGAGTTGGACACATACCATGTTTAGCTCAGTTCTGGGCATCTTTGAAATACCTATACAAACTTGTTCCTACATAGTAACTTGCAACTTTGAATGAGAATGTGCTTGCTTACAGCAACGTGCTATATGTTCTGAATGCCCGAATTGGGAATCTGTGTCAAAACTTTGTTAGGAATTATGTGATCCTTACTAGCTGGAAGAAAGGGAGATGGGGCATGAAGTTATTTCTAGGAGTTGGACACATACCAAGTTTAGCTCAGTTCTGGGCATCTTTGAAAATCCTATACAAAGTTGTTCCTACATAGTAACTTGCAACTTTGAATGAGAATGTGCTTGCTTACAGGAACGTGCTATATGTTCTGAATGCCCGAATTGGGAATCTGTGTCAAAACTTTGTTAGGAATTATGTGATCCTTACTAGCTGGAAGTAAGGGAGATGGGGCATGAAGTTATTTCTAGGAGTTGGACACATACCAAGTTTTGCTCAGTTCTGGGCATCTTTGAAATACCTATACAAACTTGTTCCTACATAGTAACTTGCAAAATTGAATGAGAATGTGCTTGCTTACAGCAACGTGCTATATGTTCTGAATGCCCGAATTGGGAATCTGTGTCAAAACTTTGTTAGGAATTATGTGATCCTTACTAGCTGGAAGTAAGGGAGTTGGGGCATGAAGTTATTTCTAGGAGTTGGACACATACCAAGTTTAGCTCAGTTCTGGGCATCTTTGAAAGTCTTATTCAAACTTGTTCCTACATAGTAACTTGCAACTTTGAATGAGAATGTGCTTTCTTACAGCAACGTGCTATATGTTCTGAATGCCCGAATTGGGAATCTGTGTCAAAACTTTGTTAGGAATTATGTGATCCTTACTAGCTGGAAGTAAGGGAGTTGGGGCATGAAGTTATTTCTAGGAGTTGGGCACATACCATGTTTAGCTCAGTTCTGGGCATCTTTGAAATACCTATACAAACTTGTTCCTACATAGTAACTTGCAACTTTGAATGAGAATGTGCTTGCTTACAGCAACGTGCTATATGTTCTGAATGCCCGAATTGGGAATCTGTGTCAAAACTTTGTTAGGAATTATGTGATCCTTACTAGCTGGAAGAAAGGGAGATGGGGCATGAAGTTATTTCTAGGAGTTGGACACATACCAAGTTTAGCTCAGTTCTGGGCATCTTTGAAAATCCTATACAAAGTTGTTCCTACATAGTAACTTGCAACTTTGAATGAGAATGTGCTTGCTTACAGGAACGTGCTATATGTTCTGAATGCCCGAATTGGGAATCTGTGTCAAAACTTTGTTAGGAATTATGTGATCCTTACTAGATGGAAGTAAGGGAGATGGGGCATGAAGTTATTTCTAGGAGTTGGACACATACCAAGTTTTGCTCAGTTCTGGGCATCTTTGAAATACCTATACAAACTTGTTCCTACATAGTAACTTGCAAAATTGAATGAGAATGTGCTTGCTTACAGCAACGTGCTATATGTTCTGAATGCCCGAATTGGGAATCTGTGTCAAAACTTTGTTAGGAATTATGTGATCCTTACTAGCTGGAAGTAAGGGAGTTGGGGCATGAAGTTATTTCTAGGAGTTGGACACATACCAAGTTTAGCTCAGTTCTGGGCATCTTTGAAAGTCTTATTCAAACTTGTTCCTACATAGTAACTTGCAACTTTGAATGAGAATGTGCTTTCTTACAGCAACGTGCTATATGTTCTGAATGCCCGAATTGGGAATCTGTGTCAAAACATTGTTAGGAATTATGTGATCCTTACTAGCTGGAAGTAAGGGAGTTGGGGCATGAAGTTATTTCTAGGAGTTGGACAACTACCATGTTTAGCTCAGTTCTGGGCATCTTTGAAATACCTATACAAACTTGTTCCTACATAGTAACTTGCAACTTTGAATGAGAATGTGCTTGCTTACAGCAACGTGCTATATGTTCTGAATGCCCGAATTGGGAATCTGTGTCAAAACTTTGTTAGGAATTATGTGATCCTTACTAGCTGGAAGAAAGGGAGATGGGGCATGAAGTTATTTCTAGGAGTTGGACACATACCAAGTTTAGCTCAGTTCTGGGCATCTTTGAAAAACCTATACAAAGTTGTTCCTACATAGTAACTTGCAACTTTGAATGAGAATGTGCTTGCTTACAGGAACGTGCTATATGTTCTGAATGCCCGAATTGGGAATCTGTGTCAAAACTTTGTTAGGAATTATGTGATCCTTACTAGATGGAAGTAAGGGAGATGGGGCATGAAGTTATTTCTAGGAGTTGGACACATACCAAGTTTTGCTCAGTTCTGGGCATCTTTGAAATACCTATACAAACTTGTTCCTACATAGTAACTTGCAAAATTGAATGAGAATGTGCTTGCTTACAGCAACGTGCTATATGTTCTGAATGCCCGAATTGGGAATCTGTGTCAAAACTTTGTTAGGAATTATGTGATCCTTACTAGCTGGAAGTAAGGGAGTTGGGGCATGAAGTTATTTCTAGGAGTTGGAGACATACCAAGTTTAGCTCAGTTCTGGGCATCTTTGAAATACCTATACAAACTTGATCCTACATAGTAACTTGCAACTTTGAATGAGATTGTGCTTGCTTAGAGCAACGTGCTATATGTTCTGAATGCCCGAATTGGGAATCTGTGTCAAAATTTGTTAGGAATTATGTGATCCTTACTAGCTGGAAGTAAGGGAGTTGGGGCATGAAGGTATTTCTAGGAGTTGGACACATACCAAGTTTAGCACAGTTCTGGGCATCTTTGAAATACCTATACAAACTTGTTCCTACATAGTAGCTTGCAACTTTGAATGAGAATGTGCTTGCTTACAGCAACGTGCTATATGCTCTGAATGCCCGAATTTGGAATCTGTGTCAAAACTTTGTTAGGAAGTATGTGATTCTTACTAGATGGAAGTAAGGGAGATGGGGCATGACGTTATTTCTAGGAGTTGGACACATACCAATTTTAGCTCAGTTCTGGGCATCTTTGAAATACCTATACAAACTTGTTCCTACATAGTAACTTGCAACTATGAATGAGAATGTGCTTGCTTACAGCAACGTGCTATATGTTCTGAATGCCCGAATTGGGAATCTGTGTCAAAACTTTGTTAGGAATTATGTGATCCTTACTAGCTGGAAGTAAGGGAGATGGGGCATGAAGTTATTTCTAGGAGTTGGACACATACCAAGTTTAGCTCAGTTCTGGGCATCTTTGAAATACCTATACAAACTTGTTCCTACATAGTAACTTGCAACTTTGAATGAGAATGTGCTTGCTTACAGCAACGTGCTATATGTTCTGAAAGCCCGAATTGGGAATCTGTTTCAAAACTTTGTTAGGAATTATGTGATCCTTACTAGCTGGAAGTAAGGGAGATGGGGCATGAAGTTATTTCTAGGAGTTGGACACATACCAAGTTTAGCTCAGTTCTGGGCATCTTTGAAATACCTATACAAACTTGTTCCTACATAGTAACTTGCATCTTTGAATGAGAATGTGCTTGCTAACAGCAACGTGCTATATGTTCTGAATGCCCGAATTGGGAATCTGTGTCAAAACTTTGTTAGGAATTACGTGATCCTTACTAGCTAGAAGTAAGGGAGTTGCGGCATGAAGTTATTTCTAGGAGTTGGACACATACCAAGTTTAGCTCAGTACTGGGCATCTTTGAAATTCCTCTTCAAACTTGTTCCTACATAGTAACTTACAACTTTGAATGAGAATGTGCTTTCTTACAGCAACGTGCTATATGTTCTGAATGCTCGAATTGGGAATCTGTGTCAAAACTTTGTTAGGAATTATGTGATCCTTACTAGCTGGAAGTAAGCGAGTTGGGGCATGAAGTTATTTCTAGGAGTTGGAGACATACCAAGTTTAGCTCAGTTCTGGGCATCTTTGAAATACCTATACAAACTTGATCCTACATAGTAACTTGCAACTTTGAATGAGATTGTGCTTGCTTAGAGCAACGTGCTATATGTTCTGAATGCCCGAATTGGGAATCTGTGTCAAAATTTGTTAGGAATTATGTGATCCTTACTAGCTGGAAGTAAGGGAGTTGGGGCATGAAGGTATTTCTAGGAGTTGGACACATACCAAGTTTAGCACAGTTCTGGGCATCTTTGAAATACCTATACAAACTTGTTCCTACATAGTAGCTTGCAACTTTGAATGAGAATGTGCTTGCTTACAGCAACGTGCTATATGCTCTGAATGCCCGAATTTGGAATCTGTGTCAAAACTTTGTTAGGAAGTATGTGATTCTTACTAGATGGAAGTAAGGGAGATGGGGCATGACGTTATTTCTAGGAGTTGGACACATACCAATTTTAGCTCAGTTCTGGGCATCTTTGAAATACCTATACAAACTTGTTCCTACATAGTAACTTGCAACTATGAATGAGAATGTGCTTGCTTACAGCAACGTGCTATATGTTCTGAATGCCCGAATTGGGAATCTGTGTCAAAACTTTGTTAGGAATTATGTGATCCTTACTAGCTGGAAGTAAGGGAGATGGGGCATGAAGTTATTTCTAGGAGTTGGACACATACCAAGTTTAGCTCAGTTCTGGGCATCTTTGAAATACCTATACAAACTTGTTCCTACATAGTAACTTGCAACTTTGAATGAGAATGTGCTTGCTTACAGCAACGTGCTATATGTTCTGAAAGCCCGAATTGGGAATCTGTTTCAAAACTTTGTTAGGAATTATGTGATCCTTACTAGCTGGAAGTAAGGGAGATGGGGCATGAAGTTATTTCTAGGAGTTGGACACATACCAAGTTTAGCTCAGTTCTGGGCATCTTTGAAATACCTATACAAACTTGTTCCTACATAGTAACTTGCATCTTTGAATGAGAATGTGCTTGCTAACAGCAACGTGCTATATGTTCTGAATGCCCGAATTGGGAATCTGTGTCAAAACTTTGTTAGGAATTACGTGATCCTTACTAGCTAGAAGTAAGGGAGTTGCGGCATGAAGTTATTTCTAGGAGTTGGACACATACCAAGTTAAGCTCAGTTCTGGGCATCTTTGAAATACCTATTCAAACTTGTTCCTAGATAGTAACTTGCAACTTTGAATGAGAATGTGCTTGCTTACAGCAACGTGCTATATGTTGTGAATGCCCGAATTGGGAATCTGTGTCAAAACTTTGTTAGGAATTATGTGATCCTTACTAGCTGGAAGTAAGGGAGTTGGGGCATGAAGTTATTTCTAGGAGTTGGACACATACCATGTTTAGCTCAGTTCTGGGCATCTTTGAAATACCTATACAAACTTGTTCCTACATAGTAACTTGCAACTTTGAATGAGAACGTGCTTGCTTACAGCAACGTGCTATATGTTCTGAATGCCCGAATGGGAATCTGTGTCAAAATTTGTTAGGAATTATGTGATCCTTACTATCTGGAAGTAAGGGAGATGGGGCATGGAGTTATTTCTAGGAGTTGGAGACATACCAAGTTTAGCTCAGTTCTGGGCATCTTTGAAATACCTATACAAACTTGTTCCTACATAGTAACTTGCAACTTTGAATGAGAATGTGCTTGCTTGCAGCGACGTGCTATATGTTCTGAATGCCCGAATTGGGAATCTGTGTCAAAACTTTGTTAGGAATTATGTGATCCTTACTAGCTGGAAGTAAGGGAGATGGGGCCTGAAGTTATTTCTAGGAGTCGGAGACCTACAACATTTAGCTCTGTTCTGGGCATCTTTGAAATACCTATACAAACTTGTTCCTACATAATAACTTGCAACTTTGAATGAGAATGTGCTTGCTTACAGCAATGTGCTATATGTTCTGAATGCCCGAATAGGGAATCTGTGTCAAAACTTTGTTAGAAATTACGTGATCCTTACTAGCTGGAAGTAAGGGAGATGGGGCATGAAGTTATTTCTAGGAGTTGGAGACATACCAAGTTTAGCTCAGTTCTGGGCATCTTTGAAATACCTATACAAACTTGTTCCTACATAGTAACTTGCAACTTTGAATGAGAATGAGCTTGCTTACAACAACGTGCTATATGTTCTGAATGCCCGAATTGGGAATCTGTGTCAAAACTTTTTTAGGAATTATGTGATCCTTACTAGCTGGAAGTAAGGGAGATGGGGCATGAAGTTATTTCTAGAGGTTGGACACATACAACGTTTAGCTCTGTTCTGGGCATCTTTGAAAGTCCTATTCTAACTTGTTCCTACATAGTAACTTGCAACTTTGAATGAGAATGTGCTTGCTTACAGCAACGTGCTATATGTTCTGAATGGCCGAATTGGGATCTGTGTCAAAACTTTGTTAGGAATTATGTGATCCTTACTAGCTGTAAGTAAGGGAGTTGGGGCATGAAGTTATTTCTAGGAGTTGGACAACTACCATGTTTAGCTCAGTTCTGGGCATCTTTGAAATACCTATACAAACTTGTTCCTACATAGTAACTTGCAACTTTGAATGAGAATGTGCTTGCTTACAGCAACGTGCTATATGTTCTGAATGCCCGAATTGGGAATCTGTGTCAAAACTTTGTTAGGAATTACGTGATCCTTACTAGCTGGAAGTAAGGGAGATTGGGCATGAAGTTATTTCTAGGAGTTGGACACATACCAAGTTTAGCTCAGTTCTGGGCATCTTTTAAATACCTATACAAACTTGTTCCTACATAGTAACTTGCAACTTTGAATGAGAATGTGCTTGCTTACAGCAACGTGCTATATGTTCTGAATGCCCGAATTGGGAATCTGTGTCAAAACTTTGTTAGGAATTATGTGATCCTTACTAGATGGAAGTAAGGGAGATGGGGCATGAAGTTATTTCTAGGAGTTGGAGACATACCAAGTTTAGCTCAGTTCTGGGCATCTTTGAAATACCTATACAAACTTGATCCTACATAGTAACTTGCAACTTTGAATGAGAATGTGCTTTCTTACAGCAACGTGCTATATGTTCTGAATGCCCGAATTGGGAATCTTTGTCAAATCTTTGTTAGGAATTATGTGATCCTTACTAGCTGGAAGTAAGGGAGTTGGGGCATGAAGTTATTTCTAGGAGTTGGACACATACCAAGTTTAGCTCAGTTCTGGGCATCTTTGAAAGTCTTATTCAAACCTGTTCCTACATAGTAACTTGCAACTTTGAATGAGAATGTGCTTTCTTACAGCAACGTGCTATATGTTCTGAATGCCCGAATTGGGAATCTGTGTCAAAACTTTGTTAGGAATTATGTGATCCTTACTAGCTGGAAGTAAGGGAGTTGGGGCATGAAGTTATTTCTAGGAGTTGGACACATACCATGTTTAGCACAGTTCTGGGCATCTTTGAAATTCCTATTCAAACTTGTTCCTACATAGTAACTTACAACTTTGAATGAGAATGTGCTTTCTTACAGCAACGTGCTATATGTTCTGAATGCTCGAATTGGGAATCTGTGTCAAAACTTTGTTAGGAATTATGTGATCCTTACTAGCTGGAAGTAAGGGAGTTGGGGCATGAAGTTATTTCTAGGAGTTGGAGACATACCAAGTTTAGCTCAGTTCTGGGCATCTTTGAAATACCTATACAAACTTGTTCCTACATAGTAACTTGCAACTTTGAATGAGAATGTGCTTGCTTACAGCAACGTGCTATATGTTCTGAATGCCCGAATTGGGAATCTGTGTCAAAACTTTGTTAGGAATTATGTGATCCTTACTAGCTGGAAGTAAGGGAGTTGGGGCATGAAGTTATTTCTAGGAGTTGGACACATACCATGTTTAGCTCAGTTCTGGGCATCTTTGAAAGTCTTATTCAAACTTGTTCCTACATAGTAACTTGCAACTTTGAATGAGAATGTGCTTTCTTACAGCAACGTGCTATATGTTCTGAATGCCCGAATTGGGAATCTGTGTCAAAACTTTGTTAGGAATTATGTGATCCTTACTAGCTGGAAGTAAGGGAGTTGGGGCATGAAGTTATTTCTAGGTGTTCGAGACATACCAAGTTTAGCACAGTTCTGGGCATCTTTGAAATACCTATACAAACTTTTTCCTACATAGTAACTTGCAACTTTGAATGAGAATGTGCTTGCTTACAGCAACGTGCTATATGTTCTGAATGCCCGAATTGGGAATCTGTGTCAAAACTTTGTTAGGAATTATGTGATCCTTACTAGATGGAAGTAAGGGAGTTGCGGCATGAAGTTATTTCTAGGAGTTGGACACATACCAAGTATTGCTCAGTTCTGGGCATCTTTGAAATACCTATACAAACTTGTTCCTACATAGTAACTTGCAACTTTGAATGAGAATGTGCTTGCTTACAGCAACGTGCTATATGTTCTGAATGCCCGAATTGGGAATCTGTGTCAAAACTTTGTTAGGAATTATGTGATCCTTACTAGCTGGAAGTAAGGGAGATGGGGCATGAAGTTATTTCTAGGAGTTGGACACATACCAAGTTTAGCTCAGTTCTGGGCATCTTTGAAATACCTATACAAACTTGTTCCTACATAGTAACTTGCAACTTTGAATGAGAATGTGCTTGCTTACAGCAACGTGCTATATGTTCTGAATGCCCGAATTGGGAATCTGTGTCAAAACTTTGTTAGGAATTATGTGATCCTTACTAGCCGGAAGTAAGGGAGATGGGGCATGAAGTTATTTCTAGGAGTTGGAGACATACAACGTTTAGGTCAGTTCTGGGCATCTTTGAAATACCTATACAAACTTGTTCCTACATAGTAATTTGCATCTTTGAGTGAGAATGTGCTTGCTTACAGCAACGTGCTATATGTTCTGAATGCCCGAATTGGGAATCTGTGTCAAAACTTTGTTAGGAATTATGTGATCCTTACTAGCTGGAAGTAAGGGAGTTGGGGCATGAAGTTATTTCTAGGAGTTGGACACATACCAAGTTTAGCTCAGTTCTGGACATCTTTGAAATACCTATACAAACTTGTTCCTACATAGTAACTTGCAACTTTGAATGAGAATGTGCTTGCTTACAGCAACGTGCTATATGTTCTGAATGCCCGAATTGGGAATCTGTGTCAAACCTTTGTTAGGAATTATGTGATCCTTACTATCTGGAAGTAAGGGAGATGGGGCATGGAGTTATTTCTAGGAGTTGGAGACATACCAAGTTTAGCTCAGTTCTGGGCATCTTTGAAATACCTATACAAACTTGTTCCTACATAGTAACTTGCAACTTTGAATGAGAACGTGCTTGCTTACAGCAACGTGCTATATGTTCTGAATGCCCGAATGGGAATCTGTGTCAAAACTTTGTTAGGAATTATGTGATCCTTACTATCTGGAAGTAAGGGAGATGGGGCATGGAGTTATTTCTAGGAGTTGGAGACATACCAAGTTTAGCTCAGTTCTGGGCATCTTTGAAAGTCTTATTCAAACCTGTTCCTACATAGTAACTTGCAACATTGAATGAGAATGTGCTTTCTTACAGCAACGTGCTATATGTTCTGAATGCCCGAATTGGGAATCTGTGTCAAAACTTTGTTAGGAATTATGTGATCCTTACTAGCTGGAAGTAAGGGAGTTGGGGCATGAAGTTATTTCTAGGAGTTGGACACATACCATGTTTAGCACAGTTCTGGGCATCTTTGAAATTCCTATTCAAACTTGTTCCTACATAGTAACTTACAACTTTGAATGAGAATGTGCTTTCTTACAGCAACGTGCTATATGTTCTGAATGCTCGAATTGGGAATCTGTGTCAAAACTTTGTTAGGAATTATGTGATCCTTACTAGCTGGAAGTAAGGGAGTTGGGGCATGAAGTTATTTCTAGGAGTTGGAGACATACCAAGTTTAGCTCAGTTCTGGGCATCTTTGAAATACCTATACAAACTTGTTCCTACATAGTAACTTGCAACTTTGAATGAGAATGTGCTTGCTTACAGCAACGTGCTATATGTTCTGAATGCCCGAATTGGGAATCTGTGTCAAAACTTTGTTAGGAATTATGTGATCCTTACTAGCTGGAAGTAAGGGAGTTGGGGCATGAAGTTATTTCTAGGAGTTGGACACATACCATGTTTAGCTCAGTTCTGGGCATCTTTGAAAGTCTTATTCAAACTTGTTCCTACATAGTAACTTGCAACTTTGAATGAGAATGTGCTTTCTTACAGCAACGTGCTATATGTTCTGAATGCCCGAATTGGGAATCTGTGTCAAAACTTTGTTAGGAATTATGTGATCCTTACTAGCTGGAAGTAAGGGAGTTGGGGCATGAAGTTATTTCTAGGAGTTGGACACATACAACTTTTATCTCTGTTCTGGGCATCTTTGAAATACCTATACAAACTTGTTCCTACATAGTAACTTGCAACTTTGAATGAGAATGTGCTTGCTTACAGCAACGTGCTATATGTTCTGAATGCCGGAATTGGGAATCTGTGTCAAAACTTTGTTAGGAATTATGTGATCCTTACTAGCTGGAAGAAAGGGAGATGGGGCATGAAGTTATTTCTAGGAGTTGGACACATACCAAGTTTAGCTCAGTTCTGGGCATCTTTGAAATACCTATACAAAGTTGTTCCTACATAGTAACTTGCAACTTTGAATGAGAATGTGCTTGCTTACAGGAACGTGCTATATGTTCTGAATGCCCGAATTGGGAATCTGTGTCAAAACATTGTTAGGAATTATGTGATCCTTACTAGCTGGAAGTAAGGGAGTTGGGGCATGAAGTTATTTCTAGGAGTTGGACACATACCAAGTTTAGCACAGTTCTGGGCATCTTTGAAATTCCTATTCAAACTTGCTCCTACATAGTAACTTACAACTTTGAATGAGAATGTGCTTTCTTACAGCAACGTGCTATATGTTCTGAATGCTCGAATTGGGAATCTGTGTCAAAACTTTGTTAGGAATTATGTGATCCTTACTAGCTGGAAGTAAGGGAGTTGGGGCATGAAGTTATTTCTAGGTGTTCGAGACATACCAAGTTTAGCACAGTTCTGGGCATCTTTGAAATACCTATACAAACTTGTTCCTACATAGTAACTTGCAACTTTGAATGAGAATGTGCTTGCTTAGAGCAACGTGCTATATGTTCTGAATGCCCGAATTGGGAATCTGTGTCAAAACTTTGTTAGGAATTATGTGATCCTTACTAGATGGAAGTAAGGGAGTTGCGGCATGAAGTTATTTCTAGGAGTTGGACACATACCAAGTATTGCTCAGTTCTGGGCATCTTTGAAATACCTATACAAACTTGTTCCTACATAGTAACTTGCAACTTTGAATGAGAATGTGCTTGCTTACAGCAACGTGCTATATGTTCTGAATGCCCGAATTGGGAATCTGTGTCAAAACTTTGTTAGGAATTATGTGATCCTTACTAGCTGGAAGTAAGGGAGATGGGGCATGAAGTTATTTCTAGGAGTTGGACACATACCAAGTTTAGCTCAGTTCTGGGCATCTTTGAAATACCTATACAAACTTGTTCCTACATAGTAACTTGCAACTTTGAATGAGAATGTGCTTGCTTACAGCAACGTGCTATATGTTCTGAATGCCCGAATTGGGAATCTGTGTCAAAACTTTGTTAGGAATTATGTGATCCTTACTAGCCGGAAGTAAGGGAGATGGGGCATGAAGTTATTTCTAGGAGTTGGAGACATACAACGTTTAGCTCAGTTCTGGGCATCTTTGAAATACCTATACAAACTTGTTCCTACATAGTAATTTGCATCTTTGAATGAGAATGTGCTTGCTTACAGCAACGTGCTATATGTTCTGAATGCCCGAATTGGGAATCTGTGTCAAAACTTTGTTAGGAATTATGTGATCCTTACTAGCTGGAAGAAGGGAGTTGGGGCATGAAGTTATTTCTAGGAGTTGGACACATACCAAGTTTAGCTCAGTTCTGGGCATCTTTGAAATACCTATACAAACTTGTTCCTACATAGTAACTTGCAACTTTGAATGAGAATGTGCTTGCTTACAGCAACGTGCTATATGTTCTGAATGCCCGAATTGGGAATCTGTGTCAAACCTTTGTTAGGAATTATGTGATCCTTATTATCTGGAAGTAAGGGAGATGGGGCATGGAGTTATTTCTAGGAGTTGGAGACATACCAAGTTTAGCTCAGTTCTGGGCATCTTTGAAATACCTATACAAACTTGTTCCTACATAGTAACTTGCAACTTTGAATGAGAACGTGCTTGCTTACAGCAACGTGCTATATGTTCTGAATGCCCGAATGGGAATCTGTGTCAAAACTTTGTTAGGAATTATGTGATCCTTACTATCTGGAAGTAAGGGAGATGGGGCATGGAGTTATTTCTAGGAGTTGGAGACATACCAAGTTTAGCTCAGTTCTGGGCATCTTTGAAATACCTATACAAACTTGTTCCTACATAGTAACTTGCAACTTTGAATGAGAATGTGCTTGCTTGCAGCGACGTGCTATATATTCTGAATGCCCGAATTGGGAATCTGTGTCAAAACTTTGTTAGGAATTATGTGATCCTTACTAGCTGGAAGTAAGGGAGATGGGGCCTGAAGTTATTTCTAGGAGTCGGAGACCTACAACATTTAGCTCTGTTCTGGGCATCTTTGAAATACCTATACAAACTTGTTCCTACATAATAACTTGCAACTTTGAATGAGAATGTGCTTGCTTACAGCAATGTGCTATATGTTCTGAATGCCCGAATAGGGAATCTGTGTCAAAACTTTGTTAGAAATTACGTGATCCTTACTAGCTGGAAGTAAGGGAGATGGGGCATGAAGTTATTTCTAGGAGTTGGAGACATACCAAGTTTAGCTCAGTTCTGGGCATCTTTGAAATACCTATACAAACTTGTTCCTACATAGTAACTTGCAACTTTGAATGAGAATGAGCTTGCTTACAACAACGTGCTATATGTTCTGAATGCCCGAATTGGGAATCTGTGTCAAAACTTTGTTAGGAATTATGTGATCCTTACTAGCTGGAAGTAAGGGAGATGGGGCATGAAGTTATTTCTAAGGTTGGACACATACAACGTTTAGCTCTGTTCTGGGCATCTTTGAAAGTCCTATTCTAACTTGTTCCTACATAGTAACTTGCAACTTTGAATGAGAATGTGCTTGCTTACAGCAACGTGCTATATGTTCTGAATGGCCGAATTGGGATCTGTGTCAAAACTTTGTTAGGAATTATGTGATCCTTACTAGCTGTAAGTAAGGGAGTTGGGGCATGAAGTTATTTCTAGGAGTTGGACAACTACCATGTTTAGCTCAGTTCTGGGCATCTTTGAAATACCTATACAAACTTGTTCCTACATAGTAACTTGCAACTTTGAATGAGAATGTGCTTGCTTACAGCAACGTGCTATATGTTCTGAATGCCCGAATTGGGAATCTGTGTCAAAACTTTGTTAGGAATTATGTGATCCTTACTAGCTGGAAGTAAGGGAGATTGGGCATGAAGTTATTTCTAGGAGTTGGACACATACCAAGTTTAGCTCAGTTCTGGGCATCTTTGAAATACCTATACAAACTTGTTCCTACATAGTAACTTGCAACTTTGAATGAGAATGTGCTTGCTTACAGCAACGTGCTATATGTTCTGAATGCCCGAATTGGGAATCTGTGTCAAAACTTTGTTAGGAATTATGTGATCCTTACTAGATGGAAGTAAGGGAGATGGGGCATGAAGTTATTTCTAGGAGTTGGAGACATACCAAGTTTAGCTCAGTTCTGGGCATCTTTGAAATACCTATACAAACTTGATCCTACATAGTAACTTGCAACTTTGAATGAGAATGTGCTTTCTTACAGCAACGTGCTATATGTTCTGAATGCCCGAATTGGGAATCTGTGTCAAAACTTTGTTAGGAATTATGTCATCCTTACTAGCTGGAAGTAAGGGAGTTGGGGCATGAAGTTATTTCTAGGAGTTGGACACATACCAAGTTTAGCTCAGTTCTGGGCATCTTTGAAAGTCTTATTCAAACCTGTTCCTACATAGTAACTTGCAACTTTGAATGAGAATGTGCTTTCTTACAGCAACGTGCTATATGTTCTGAATGCCCGAATTGGGAATCTGTGTCAAAACTTTGTTAGGAATTATGTGATCCTTACTAGCTGGAAGTAAGGGAGTTGGGGCATGAAGTTATTTCTAGGAGTTGGACACATACCATGTTTAGCACAGTTCTGGGCATCTTTGAAATTCCTATTCAAACTTGTTCCTACATAGTAACTTACAACTTTGAATGAGAATGTGCTTTCTTACAGCAACGTGCTATATGTTCTGAATGCTCGAATTGGGAATCTGTGTCAAAACATTGTTAGGAATTATGTGATGCTTACTAGCTGGAAGTAAGGGAGTTGGGGCATGAAGTTATTTCTAGGAGTTGGAGACATACCAAGTTTAGCACAGTTCTGGGCATCTTTGAAATTCCTATTCAAACTTGCTCCTACATAGTAACTTACAACTTTGAATGAGAATGTGCTTTCTTACAGCAACGTGCTATATGTTCTGAATGCTCGAATTGGGAATCTGTGTCAAAACTTTGTTAGGAATTATGTGATCCTTACTAGATGGAAGTAAGGGAGATGTGGCATGAAGTTATTTCTAGGAGTTGGACACATACCAAGTATTGCTCAGTTCTGGGCATCTTTGAAATACCTATACAAACTTGTTCCTACATAGTAACTTGCAACTTTGAATGAGAATGTGCTTGCTTACAGCAACGTGCTATATGTTCTGAATGCCCGAATTGGGAATCTGTGTCAAAACTTTGTTAGGAATTATGTGATCCTTACTAGCTGGAAGTAAGGGAGATGGGGCATGAAGTTATTTCTAGGAGTTGGACACATACCAAGTTTAGCTCAGTTCTGGGCATCTTTGAAATACCTATACAAACTTGTTCCTACATAGTAACTTGCAACTTTGAATGAGAATGTGCTTGCTTACAGCAACGTGCTATATGTTCTGAATGCCCGAATTGTTAATCTGTGTCAAAACTTTGTTAGGAATTATGTGATCCTTACTAGCTGGAAGTAAGGGAGTTGGGGCATGAAGTTATTTCTAGGAGTTGGACACATACCATGTTTAGCTCAGTTCTGGGCATCTTTGAAAGTCTTATTCAAACTTGTTCCTACATAGTAACTTGCAACTTTGAATGAGAATGTGCTTTCTTACAGCATCGTGCTATATGTTCTGAATGCCCGAATTGGGAATCTGTGTCAAAATTTGGTAGGAATTATGTGATCCTTACTAGCTGGAAGTAAGGGAGTTGGGGCATGAAGTTATTTCTAGGAGTTGGACACATACAACTTTTAGCTCAGTTCTGGGCATCTTTGAAATACCTATACAAACTTGTTCCTACATAGTAACTTGCAACTTTGAATGAGAATGTGCTTGCTTACAGCAACGTGCTATATGTTCTGAATGCCGGAATTGGGAATCTGTGTCAAAACTTTGTTAGGAATTATGTGATCCTTACTAGCTGGAAGAAAGGGAGATGGGGCATGAAGTTATTTCTAGGAGTTGGACACATACCAAGTTTAGCTCAGTTCTGGGCATCTTTGAAATACCTATACAAAGTTGTTCCTACATAGTAACTTGCAACTTTGAATGAGAATGTGCTTGCTTACAGGAACGTGCTATATGTTCTGAATGCCCGAATTGGGAATCTGTGTCAAAACATTGTTAGGAATTATGTGATCCTTACTAGCTGGAAGTAAGGGAGATGGGGCATGAAGTTATTTCTAGGAGTTGGACACATACCAAGTTTAGCTCAGTTCTGGGCATGTTTGAAATACCTATACAAACTTGTTCCTACATAGTAACTTGCAACTTTGAATGAGAATGTGCTTGCTTACAGCAACTAGCTATATGTTCTGAATGCCCGAATTGGGAATCTGTGTCAAAACTTTGTTAGGAATTATGTGATCCTTACTAGCTGGAAGTAAGGGAGATGGGGCATGAAGTTATTTCTAGGAGTTGGAGACATACAACTTTTAGCTCTGTTCTGGGCATCTTTGAAATACCTATACAAACTTGTTTCTACATAGTAACTTGCAACTTTGAATGAGAATGTGCTTGCTTACAGCAACGTGCTATATGTTCTGAATGCCCGAATTGGGAATCTGTGTCAAAACTTTGTTAGGAATTATGTGATCCTTACTAGCTGGAAGTAAGGGAGATGGGGCATGAAGTTATTTCTAGGAGTTGGACACATACCAAGTTTAGCTCAGTCTGGGCATCTTTGAAATACCTATACAAACTTGTTCCTACATAGTAACTTGCAACTTTGAATGAGAATGTGCTTGCTTACAGCAACGTGCTATATGTTCTGAATGCCCGAATTGGGAATCTGTGTCAAAACTTTGTTAGGAATTATGTGATCCTTACTAGCTGGAAGTAAGGGAGATGGGGCATGAAGTTATTTCTAGAGGTTGGACACATACAACGTTTAGCTCAGTTCTGGGCATCTTTGAAATACCTATACAAACTTGTTCCTACATAGTAACTTGCAACTTTGAATGAGAATGTGCTTGCTTACAGCAACGTGCTATATGTTCTGAATGCCCGAATAGGGAAACTGTGTCAAAACTTTGTTAGGAATTATGTGATCCTTACTAGCTGGAAGTAAGCGAGATGGGGCATGAAGTTATTTCTAGGAGTTGGACACATACCAAGTTTAGCACAGTTCTGGGCATCTTTGAAATACCTATACAAACTTGTTCCTACATAGTAACTTGCAACTTTGAATGACGATGTGCTTGCTTACAGCAACGTGCTATATGTTCTGAATGCCCGAATTGGGAATCTGTGTCAAAACTTTGTTAGGAATTATGTGATCCTTACTAGCTGTAAGTAAAGGAGTTGGGGCATGAAGTTATTTCTAGGAGTTGGACACATACCAAGTTTAGCTCAGTTCTGGGCATTGTTGAAATACCTATACAAACTTGTTCCTACATAGTAACTTGCAACTTTGAATGAGAATGTGCTTGCTTACAGCAACGTGCTATATGTTCTGAATGCCCGAATTGGGAATCTGTGTCAAAATTTGTTAGGAATTATGTGATCCTTACTAGCTGGAAGTAAGGGAGATGGGGCATGAAGTTATTTCTAGGAGTTGGAGACATACCAAGTTTAGCTCAGTTCTGGGCATCTTTGAAATACCTATACAAACTTGTTCCTACATAGTAACTTGCAACTTTGAATGAGAATGAACTTGCTTACAGCAACGTGCTATATGTTCTGAATGCCCGAATTGGGAATCTGTGTCAAAACTTTGTTAGGAATTATGTGATCCTTACTAGCTGGAAGTAAGGGAGATGGGGCATGAAGTTATTTCTAGAGGTTGGACACATACAACGTTTAGCTCAGTTCTGGGCATCTTTGAAATACCTATACAATCTTGTTCCTACATAGTAACTTGCAACTTTGAATGAGAATGTGCTTGCTTACAGCAACGTGCTATATGTTCTGAATGCCCGAATAGGGAATCAGTGTCAAAACTTTGTTAGGAATTATGTGATCCTTACTAGCTGGAAGTAAGCGAGATGGGGCATGAAGGTATTTCTAGGAGTTGGACACATACCAAGTTTAACACAGTTCTGGGCATCTTTGAAATACCTATACAAACTTGTTCCTACATAGTAACTTGCAACTTTGAATGACGATGTGCTTGCTTACAGCAACGTGCTATATGTTCTGAATGCCCGAATTGGGAATCTGTGTCAAAACTTTGTTAGGAATTATGTGATCCTTACTAGCTGTAAGTAAAGGAGTTGGGGCATGAAGTTATTTCTAGGAGTTGGACACATACCAAGTTTAGCTCAGTTCTGGGCATCGTTGAAATACCTATACAAACTTGTTCCTACATAGTAACTTGCAACTTTGAATGAGAATGTGCTTGCTTACAGCAACGTGCTATATGTTCTGAATGCCCGAATTGGAAATCTGTGTCAAAACTTTGTTAGGAATTATGTGATCCTTACTAGCTGGAAGTAAGGGAGTTGGGGCATGAAGTTATTTCTAGGAGTTGGACACATACCAAGTTTAGCTCAGTACTGGGCATCTTTGAAATTCCTATTCTAACTTGTTCCTACATAGTAACTTACAACTTTGAATGAGAATGTGCTTTCTTACAGCAACGTGCTATATGTTCTGAATGCTCGAATTGGGAATCTGTGTCAAAACTTTGTTAGGAATTATGTGATCCTTACTAGCTGGAAGTAAGGGAGTTGGGGCATGAAGTTATTTCTAGGAGTTGGAGACATACCAAGTTTAGCTCAGTTCTGGGCATCTTTGAAATACCTATACAAACTTGTTCCTACATAGTAACTTGCAACTTTGAATGAGAATGTGCTTGCTTAGAGCAACGTGCTATATGTTCTGAATGCCCGAATTGGGAATCTGTGTCAAAACTTTGTTAGGAATTATGTGATCCTTACTAGCTGGAAGTAAGGGAGATGGGGCATGAAGTTATTTCTAGGAGTTGGACACATACCAAGTTTAGCTCAGTTCTGGGCATCTTTGAAATACCTATACAAACTTGTTCCTACATAGTAACTTGCAACTTTGAATGAGAATGTGCTTGCTTACAGCAACGTGCTATATGTTCTGAAAGCCCGAATTGGGAATCTGTGTCAAAACTTTGTTAGGAATTATGTGATCCTTACTAGATGGAAGTAAGGGAGATGGGGCATGAAGTTATTTCTAGGAGTTGGACACATACCAAGTTTAGCTCAGTTCTGGGCATCTTTGAAATACCTATACAAACTTGTTCCTACATAGTAACTTACATCTTTGAATGAGAATGTGCTTGCTTACAGCAACGTGCTATATGTTCTGAATGCCCGAATTGGGAATCTGTGTCAAAACTTTGTTAGGAATTACGTGATCCTTACTAGCTGGAAGTAAGGGAGTTGCGGCATGAAGTTATTTCTAGGAGTTGGACACATACCAAGTTAAGCTCAGTTCAGGGCATCTTTGAAATACCTATTCAAACTTGTTCCTAGATAGTAACTTGCAACTTTGAATGAGAATGTGCTTGCTTACAGCAACGTGCTATATGTTGTGAATGCCCGAATTGGGAATCTGTGTCAAAACTTTGTTAGGAATTATGTGATCCTTACTAGCTGGAAGTAAGGGAGTTGGGGCATGAAGTTATTTCTAGGAGTTGGACACATACCATGTTTAGCTCAGTTCTGGGCATCTTTGAAATACCTATACAAACTTGTTCCTACATAGTAACTTGCAACTTTGAATGAGAACGTGCTTGCTTACAGCAACGTGCTATATGTTCTGAATGCCCGAATGGGAATCTGTGTCAAAACTTTGTTAGGAATTATGTGATCCTTACTATCTGGAAGTAAGGGAGATGGGGCATGGAGCTATTTCTAGGAGTTGGAGACATACCAAGTTTAGCTCAGTTCTGGGCATCTTTGAAATACCTATACAAACTTGTTCCTACATGGTAACTTGCAACTTTGAATGAGAATGTGCTTGCTTGCAGCGACGTGCTATATGTTCTGAATGCCCGAATTGGAAATCTGTGTCAAAACTTTGTTAGGAATTATGTGATCCTTACTAGCTGGAAGTAAGGGAGATGGAGCCTGAAGTTATTTCTAGGAGTTGGAGACCTACAACATTTAGCTCTGTTCTGGGCATCTTTGAAATACCTATACAAACTTGTTCCCACATAATAACTTGCAACTTTGAATGAGAATTTGCTTGCTTACAGCAATGTGCTATATGTTCTGAATGCCCGAATAGGGAATCTGTGTCAAAACTTTGTTAGGAATTACGTGATCCTTACTAGCTGGAAGTAAGGGAGATGGGTTATGAAGTTATTTCTAGGAGTTGGAGACATACCAAGTTTAGCTCAGTTCTGGGCATCTTTGAAATACCTATACAAACTTGTTCCTACATAGTAACTTGCAACTTTGAATGAGAATGAGCTTGCTTACAACAACGTGCTATATGTTCTGAATGCCCGAATTGGGAATCTGTGTCAAAACTTTGTTAGGAATTATGTGATCCTTACTAGCTGGAAGTAAGGGAGATGGGGCATGAAGTTATTTCTAGAGGTTGGATACATACAACATTTAGCTCTGTTCTGGGCATCTTTGAAATACCTATACAAACTTGTTCCTACATAGTAACTTGCAACTTTGAATGAGAATGAGCTTGCTTACAACAACGTGCTATATGTTGTGAATGCCCGAATTGGGAATCTGTGTCAAAACTTTGTTAGGAATTATGTGATCCTTACTAGCTGGAAGTAAGCGAGATGGGGCATGAAGTTATTTCTAGGAGTTGGAAACATACAACGTTTAGCTCAGTTCTGGGCATCTTTGAAATACCTATACAAACTTGTTCCTACATAGTAACTTGCAACTTTGAATGAGAATGAGCTTCCTTACAGCAACGTGCTATATGTTCTGAATGCCCGAATTGGGAATCTGTGTCAAAACTTTGTTAGGAATTATGTGATCCTTACTAGCTGGAAGTAAGGGAGATGGGGCATGAAGTTATTTCTAGGAGTTGGACACATACGAAGTTTAGCTCAGTCTGGGCATCTTTGAAATACCTATACAAACTTGTTCCTACATAGTAACTTGCAACTTTGAATGAGAATGTGCTTGCTTACAGCAACGTGCTATATGTTCTGAATGCCCGAATTGGGAATCTGTGTCAAAACTTTGTTAGGAATTATGTGATCCTTACTAGCTGGAAGTAAGGGAGTTGGGGCATGAAGTTATTTCTAGGAGTTGGACACATACCAAGTTTAGCTCAGTTCTGGGCATCTTTGAAATACCTATACAAACTTGTTCCTACATAGTAACTTGCATCTTTGAATGAGAATGTGCTTGCTTACAGCAACGTGCTATATGTTCTGAATGCCCGAATTGGGAATCTGTGTCAAAACTTTGTTAGGAATTATGTGATCCTTACTAGCTGGAAGTAAGGGAGATGGGGCATGAAGTTATTTCTAGGAGTTGGACACATACCAAGTTTAGCTCAGTTCTGGGCATCTTTGAAATACCTATACAAACTTGTTCCTACATAGTAACTTGCAACTTTGAATGAGAATGTGCTTGCTTACAACAACGTGCTATATGTTCTGAAAGCCCGAATTGGGAATCTGTGTCAAAACTTTGTTAGGAATTATGTGATCCTTACTAGATGGAAGTAAGGGAGATGGGGCATGAAGTTATTTCTAGGAGTTGGACACATACCAAGTTTAGCTCAGTTCTGGGCATCTTTGAAATACCTATACAAACTTGTTCCTACATAGTAACTTGCATCTTTGAATGAGAATGTGCTTGCTTACAGCAACGTGCTATATGTTCTGAATGCCCGAATTGGGAATCTGTGTCAAAACTTTGTTAGGAATTATGTGATCCTTACTAGCTGGAAGTAAGGGAGTTGCGGCATGAAGTTATTTCTAGGAGTTGGACACATACCAAGTTAAGCTCAGTTCTGGGCATCTTTGAAATACCTATTCAAACTTGTTCCTAGATAGTAACTTGCAACTTTGAATGAGAATGTGCTTGCTTACAGCAACGTGCTATATGTTCTGAATGCCCAAATTGGGAATCTGTGTCAAAACTTTGTTAGGAATTATGTGATCCTTACTAGCTGGAAGTAAGGGAGTTGGGGCATGAAGTTATTTCTAGGAGTTGGACACATACCATGTTTATTTGAGTTCTGGGCATCTTTGAAATACCTATACAAACTTGTTCCTACATAGTAACTTGCAACTTTGAATGAGAATGTGCTTTCTTACAGCAACGTGCTATATGTTGTGAATGCCCGAATTGGGTATCTGTGTCAAAACTTTGTTAGGAATTATGTGATCCTTACTAGCTGGAAGTAAGGGAGTTGGGGCATGAAGTTATTTCTAGGAGTTGGACACATACCATGTTTAGCTCAGTTCTGGGCATCTTTGAAATACCTATACAAACTTGTTCCTACATAGTAACTTGCAACTTTGAATGAGAACGTGCTTGCTTACAGCAACGTGCTATATGTTCTGAATGCCCGAATGGGAATCTGTGTCAAAACTTTGTTAGGAATTATGTGATCCTTACTATCTGGAAGTAAGGGAGATGGGGCATGGAGTTATTTCTAGGAGTTGGAGACATACCAAGTTTAGCTCAGTTCTGGGCATCTTTGAAATACCTATACAAACTTGTTCCTACATAGTAACTTGCAACTTTGAATGAGAATGTGCTTGCTTGCAGCGACGTGTTATATGTTCTGAATGCCCGAATTGGGAATCTGTGTCAAAACTTTGTTAGGAATTATGTGATCCTTACTAGCTGGAAGTAAGGGAGATGGGGCCTGAAGTTATTTCTAGGAGTTGGAGACCTACAACTTTTAGCTCTGTTCTGGGCATCTTTGAAATACCTATACAAACTTGTTCCTACATAGTAACTTGCAACTTTGAATGAGAATGTGCTTGCTTACAGCAACGTGCTATATGTTCTGAATGCCCGAATTGGGAATCTGTGTCAAAATTTGGTAGGAATTATGTGATCCTTACTAGCTGGAAGTAAGGGAGATGGGGCATGAAGTTATTTCTAGAGGTTGGACACATACAACGTTTAGCTCAGTTCTGGGCATCTTTGAAATAGCTATACAAACTTGTTCCTACATAGTAACTTGCAACTTTGAATGAGAATGTGCTTGCTTACAGCAACGTGCTATATGTTGTGAATGCCCGAATTGGGAATCTGTGTCAAAACTTTTTTAGGAATTATGTGATCCTTACTAGCTGGAAGTAAGCGAGATGGGGCATGAAGTTATTTCTAGGAGTTGGAAACAAACAAAGTTTAGCTCAGTTCTGGGCATCTTTGAAATACCTATACAAACTTGTTCCTACATAGTAACTTGCAACTTTGAATGAGAATGTGCTTGCTTACAGCAACGTGCTATATGTTCTGAATGCCCGAATTGGGAATCTGTGTCAAAACTTTGTTAGGAATTATGTGATCCTTACTAGCTGGAAGTAAGGGAGATGGGGCATGAAGTTATTTCTAGGAGTTGGACACATACCAAGTTTAGCTCAGTTCTGGGCATCTTTGAAATACCTATACAAACTTGTTCCTACATAGTAACTTGCAACTTTGAATGAGAATGTGCTTGCTTACAGCAACGTGCTATATGTTCTGAATGCCCGAATTGGGAATCTGTGTCAAAACTTTGTTAGGAATTATGTGATCCTTACTAGATGGAAGTAAGGGAGATGGGGCATGAAGTTATTTCTAGGATTTGGACACATACCAAGTTTAGCTCAGTTCTGGGCATCTTTGAAATACCTATACAAACTTGTTCCTACATAGTAACTTACATCTTTGAATGAGAATGTGCTTGCTTACAGCAACGTGCTATAGGTTCTTAATGCCCGAATTGGGAATCTGTGTCAAAACTTTGTTAGGAATTACGTGATCCTTACTAGCTGGAAGTAAGGGAGTTGCGGCATGAAGTTATTTCTAGGAGTTGGACACATACCAAGTTAAGCTCAGTTCAGGGCATCTTTGAAATACCTATTCAAACTTGTTCCTAGATAGTAACTTGCAACTTTGAATGAGAATGTGCTTGCTTACAGCAACGTGCTATATGTTGTGAATGCCCGAATTGGGAATCTGTGTCAAAACTTTGTTAGGAATTATGTGATCCTTACTAGCTGGAAGTAAGGGAGATGGGGCATGAAGTTATTTCTAGAGGTTGGACACATACAACGTTTAGCTCAGTTCTGGGCATCTTTGAAATACCTATACAAACTTGTTCCTACATAGTAACTTGCAACTTTGAATGAGAATGTGCTTGCTTACAGCAACGTGCTATATGTTCTGAATGCCCGAATAGGGAAACTGTGTCAAAACTTTGTTAGGAATTATGTGATCCTTACTAGCTGGAAGTAAGCGAGATGGGGCATGAAGTTATTTCTAGGAGTTGGACACATACCAAGTTTAGCACAGTTCTGGGCATCTTTGAAATACCTATACAAACTTGTTCCTACATAGTAACTTGCAACTTTGAATGACGATGTGCTTGCTTACAGCAACGTGCTATATGTTCTGAATGCCCGAATTGGGAATCTGTGTCAAAACTTTGTTAGGAATTATGTGATCCTTACTAGCTGTAAGTAAAGGAGTTGGGGCATGAAGTTATTTCTAGGAGTTGGACACATACCAAGTTTAGCTCAGTTCTGGGCATTGTTGAAATACCTATACAAACTTGTTCCTACATAGTAACTTGCAACTTTGAATGAGAATGTGCTTGCTTACAGCAACGTGCTATATGTTCTGAATGCCCGAATTGGGAATCTGTGTCAAAATTTGTTAGGAATTATGTGATCCTTACTAGCTGGAAGTAAGGGAGATGGGGCATGAAGTTATTTCTAGGAGTTGGAGACATACCAAGTTTAGCTCAGTTCTGGGCATCTTTGAAATACCTATACAAACTTGTTCCTACATAGTAACTTGCAACTTTGAATGAGAATGAACTTGCTTACAGCAACGTGCTATATGTTCTGAATGCCCGAATTGGGAATCTGTGTCAAAACTTTGTTAGGAATTATGTGATCCTTACTAGCTGGAAGTAAGGGAGATGGGGCATGAAGTTATTTCTAGAGGTTGGACACATACAACGTTTAGCTCAGTTCTGGGCATCTTTGAAATACCTATACAATCTTGTTCCTACATAGTAACTTGCAACTTTGAATGAGAATGTGCTTGCTTACAGCAACGTGCTATATGTTCTGAATGCCCGAATAGGGAATCAGTGTCAAAACTTTGTTAGGAATTATGTGATCCTTACTAGCTGGAAGTAAGCGAGATGGGGCATGAAGGTATTTCTAGGAGTTGGACACATACCAAGTTTAACACAGTTCTGGGCATCTTTGAAATACCTATACAAACTTGTTCCTACATAGTAACTTGCAACTTTGAATGACGATGTGCTTGCTTACAGCAACGTGCTATATGTTCTGAATGCCCGAATTGGGAATCTGTGTCAAAACTTTGTTAGGAATTATGTGATCCTTACTAGCTGTAAGTAAAGGAGTTGGGGCATGAAGTTATTTCTAGGAGTTGGACACATACCAAGTTTAGCTCAGTTCTGGGCATCGTTGAAATACCTATACAAACTTGTTCCTACATAGTAACTTGCAACTTTGAATGAGAATGTGCTTGCTTACAGCAACGTGCTATATGTTCTGAATGCCCGAATTGGAAATCTGTGTCAAAACTTTGTTAGGAATTATGTGATCCTTACTAGCTGGAAGTAAGGGAGTTGGGGCATGAAGTTATTTCTAGGAGTTGGACACATACCAAGTTTAGCTCAGTACTGGGCATCTTTGAAATTCCTATTCTAACTTGTTCCTACATAGTAACTTACAACTTTGAATGAGAATGTGCTTTCTTACAGCAACGTGCTATATGTTCTGAATGCTCGAATTGGGAATCTGTGTCAAAACTTTGTTAGGAATTATGTGATCCTTACTAGCTGGAAGTAAGGGAGTTGGGGCATGAAGTTATTTCTAGGAGTTGGAGACATACCAAGTTTAGCTCAGTTCTGGGCATCTTTGAAATACCTATACAAACTTGTTCCTACATAGTAACTTGCAACTTTGAATGAGAATGTGCTTGCTTAGAGCAACGTGCTATATGTTCTGAATGCCCGAATTGGGAATCTGTGTCAAAACTTTGTTAGGAATTATGTGATCCTTACTAGCTGGAAGTAAGGGAGATGGGGCATGAAGTTATTTCTAGGAGTTGGACACATACCAAGTTTAGCTCAGTTCTGGGCATCTTTGAAATACCTATACAAACTTGTTCCTACATAGTAACTTGCAACTTTGAATGAGAATGTGCTTGCTTACAGCAACGTGCTATATGTTCTGAAAGCCCGAATTGGGAATCTGTGTCAAAACTTTGTTAGGAATTATGTGATCCTTACTAGATGGAAGTAAGGGAGATGGGGCATGAAGTTATTTCTAGGAGTTGGACACATACCAAGTTTAGCTCAGTTCTGGGCATCTTTGAAATACCTATACAAACTTGTACCTACATAGTAACTTACATCTTTGAATGAGAATGTGCTTGCTTACAGCAACGTGCTATATGTTCTGAATGCCCGAATTGGGAATCTGTGTCAAAACTTTGTTAGGAATTACGTGATCCTTACTAGCTGGAAGTAAGGGAGTTGCGGCATGAAGTTATTTCTAGGAGTTGGACACATACCAAGTTAAGCTCAGTTCAGGGCATCTTTGAAATACCTATTCAAACTTGTTCCTAGATAGTAACTTGCAACTTTGAATGAGAATGTGCTTGCTTACAGCAACGTGCTATATATTGTGAATGCCCGAATTGGGAATCTGTGTCAAAACTTTGTTAGGAATTATGTGATCCTTACTAGCTGGAAGTAAGGGAGTTGGGGCATGAAGTTATTTCTAGGAGTTGGACACATACCATGTTTAGCTCAGTTCTGGGCATCTTTGAAATACCTATACAAACTTGTTCCTACATAGTAACTTGCAACTTTGAATGAGAACGTGCTTGCTTACAGCAACGTGCTATATGTTCTGAATGCCCGAATGGGAATCTGTGTCAAAACTTTGTTAGGAATTATGTGATCCTTACTATCTGGAAGTAAGGGAGATGGGGCATGGAGCTATTTCTAGGAGTTGGAGACATACCAAGTTTAGCTCAGTTCTGGGCATCTTTGAAATACCTATACAAACTTGTTCCTACATGGTAACTTGCAACTTTGAATGAGAATGTGCTTGTTTGCAGCGACGTGCTATATGTTCTGAATGCCCGAATTGGAAATCTGTGTCAAAACTTTGTTAGGAATTATGTGATCCTTACTAGCTGGAAGTAAGGGAGATGGAGCCTGAAGTTATTTCTAGGAGTTGGAGACCTACAACATTTAGCTCTGTTCTGGGCATCTTTGAAATACCTATACAAACTTGTTCCTACATAATAACTTGCAACTTTGAATGAGAATTTGCTTGCTTACAGCAATGTGCTATATGTTCTGAATGCCCGAATAGGGAATCTGTGTCAAAACTTTGTTAGGAATTACGTGATCCTTACTAGCTGGAAGTAAGGGAGATGGGTTATGAAGTTATTTCTAGGAGTTGGAGACATACCAAGTTTAGCTCAGTTCTGGGCATCTTTGAAATACCTATACAAACTTGTTCCTACATAGTAACTTGCAACTTTGAATGAGAATGAGCTTGCTTACAACAACGTGCTATATGTTCTGAATGCCCGAATTGGGAATCTGTGTCAAAACTTTGTTAGGAATTATGTGATCCTTACTAGCTGGAAGTAAGGGAGATGGGGCATGAAGTTATTTCTAGAGGTTGGATACATACAACATTTAGCTCTGTTCTGGGCATCTTTGAAATACCTATACAAACTTGTTCCTACATAGTAACTTGCAACTTTGAATGAGAATGAGCTTGCTTACAACAACGTGCTATATGTTGTGAATGCCCGAATTGGGAATCTGTGTCAAAACTTTGTTAGGAATTATGTGATCCTTACTAGCTGGAAGTAAGCGAGATGGGGCATGAAGTTATTTCTAGGAGTTGGAAACATACAACGTTTAGCTCAGTTCTGGGCATCTTTGAAATACCTATACAAACTTGTTCCTACATAGTAACTTGCAACTTTGAATGAGAATGAGCTTCCTTACAGCAACGTGCTATATGTTCTGAATGCCCGAATTGGGAATCTGTGTCAAAACTTTGTTAGGAATTATGTGATCCTTACTAGCTGGAAGTAAGGGAGATGGGGCATGAAGTTATTTCTAGGAGTTGGACACATACGAAGTTTAGCTCAGTCTGGGCATCTTTGAAATACCTATACAAACTTGTTCCTACATAGTAACTTGCAACTTTGAATGAGAATGTGCTTGCTTACAGCAACGTGCTATATGTTCTGAATGCCCGAATTGGGAATCTGTGTCAAAATTTGGTAGGAATTATGTGATCCTTACTAGCTGGAAGTAAGGGAGATGGGGCATGAAGTTATTTCTAGAGGTTGGACACATACAACGTTTAGCTCAGTTCTGGGCATCTTTGAAATAGCTATACAAACTTGTTCCTACATAGTAACTTGCAACTTTGAATGAGAATGTGCTTGCTTACAGCAACGTGCTATATGTTGTGAATGCCCGAATTGGGAATCTGTGTCAAAACTTTTTTAGGAATTATGTGATCCTTACTAGCTGGAAGTAAGGGAGATGGGGCATGAAGTTATTTCTAGGAGTTGGACACATACCAAGTTTAGCTCAGTTCTGGGCATCTTTGAAATACCTATACAAACTTGTTCCTACATAGTAACTTGCAACTTTGAATGAGAATGTGCTTGCTTACAACAACGTGCTATATGTTCTGAAAGCCCGAATTGGGAATCTGTGTCAAAACTTTGTTAGGAATTATGTGATCCTTACTAGCTGGAAGTAAGGGAGATGGGGCATGAAGTTATTTCTAGGAGTTGGACACATACCAAGTTTAGCTCAGTTCTGGGCATCTTTGAAATACCTATACAAACTTGTTCCTACATAGTAACTTGCATCTTTGAATGAGAATGTGCTTGCTTACAGCAACGTGCTATATGTTCTGAATGCCCGAATTGGGAATCTGTGTCAAAACTTTGTTAGGAATTATGTGATCCTTACTAGCTGGAAGTAAGGGAGTTGCGGCATGAAGTTATTTCTAGGAGTTGGACACATACCAAGTTAAGCTCAGTTCTGGGCATCTTTGAAATACCTATTCAAACTTGTTCCTAGATAGTAACTTGCAACTTTGAATGAGAATGTGCTTGCTTACAGCAACGTGCTATATGTTCTGAATGCCCAAATTGGGAATCTGTGTCAAAACTTTGTTAGGAATTATGTGATCCTTACTAGCTGGAAGTAAGGGAGTTGGGGCATGAAGTTATTTCTAGGAGTTGGACACATACCATGTTTATTTGAGTTCTGGGCATCTTTGAAATACCTATACAAACTTGTTCCTACATAGTAACTTGCAACTTTGAATGAGAATGTGCTTTCTTACAGCAACGTGCTATATGTTGTGAATGCCCGAATTGGGTATCTGTGTCAAAACTTTGTTAGGAATTATGTGATCCTTACTAGCTGGAAGTAAGGGAGTTGGGGCATGAAGTTATTTCTAGGAGTTGGACACATACCATGTTTAGCTCAGTTCTGGGCATCTTTGAAATACCTATACAAACTTGTTCCTACATAGTAACTTGCAACTTTGAATGAGAACGTGCTTGCTTACAGCAACGTGCTATATGTTCTGAATGCCCGAATGGGAATCTGTGTCAAAACTTTGTTAGGAATTATGTGATCCTTACTATCTGGAAGTAAGGGAGATGGGGCATGGAGTTATTTCTAGGAGTTGGAGACATACCAAGTTTAGCTCAGTTCTGGGCATCTTTGAAATACCTATACAAACTTGTTCCTACATAGTAACTTGCAACTTTGAATGAGAATGTGCTTGCTTGCAGCGACGTGCTATATGTTCTGAATGCCCGAATTGGGAATCTGTGTCAAAACTTTGTTAGGAATTATGTGATCCTTACTAGCTGGAAGTAAGGGAGATGGGGCCTGAAGTTATTTCTAGGAGTTGGAGACCTACAACTTTTAGCTCTGTTCTGGGCATCTTTGAAATACCTATACAAACTTGTTCCTACATAGTAACTTGCAACTTTGAATGAGAATGTGCTTGCTTACAGCAACGTGCTATATGTTCTGAATGCCCGAATTGGGAATCTGTGTCAAAATTTGGTAGGAATTATGTGATCCTTACTAGCTGGAAGTAAGGGAGATGGGGCATGAAGTTATTTCTAGAGGTTGGACACATACAACGTTTAGCTCAGTTCTGGGCATCTTTGAAATAGCTATACAAACTTGTTCCTACATAGTAACTTGCAACTTTGAATGAGAATGTGCTTGCTTACAGCAACGTGCTATATGTTGTGAATGCCCGAATTGGGAATCTGTGTCAAAACTTTTTTAGGAATTATGTGATCCTTACTAGCAGGAAGTAAGCGAGATGGGGCATGAAGTTATTTCTAGGAGTTGGAAACAAACAAAGTTTAGCTCAGTTCTGGGCATCTTTGAAATACCTATACAAACTTGTTCCTACATAGTAACTTGCAACTTTGAATGAGAATGTGCTTGCTTACAGCAACGTGCTATATGTTCTGAATGCCCGAATTGGGAATCTGTGTCAAAACTTTGTTAGGAATTATGTGATCCTTACTAGCTGGAAGTAAGGGAGATGGGGCATGAAGTTATTTCTAGGAGTTGGACACATACCAAGTTTAGCTCAGTTCTGGGCATCTTTGAAATACCTATACAAACTTGTTCCTACATAGTAACTTGCAACTTTGAATGAGAATGTGCTTGCTTACAGCAACGTGCTATATGTTCTGAATGCCCGAATTGGGAATCTGTGTCAAAACTTTGTTAGGAATTATGTGATCCTTACTAGATGGAAGTAAGGGAGATGGGGCATGAAGTTATTTCTAGGATTTGGACACATACCAAGTTTAGCTCAGTTCTGGGCATCTTTGAAATACCTATACAAACTTGTTCCTACATAGTAACTTACATCTTTGAATGAGAATGTGCTTGCTTACAGCAACGTGCTATAGGTTCTTAATGCCCGAATTGGGAATCTGTGTCAAAACTTTGTTAGGAATTACGTGATCCTTACTAGCTGGAAGTAAGGGAGTTGCGGCATGAAGTTATTTCTAGGAGTTGGACACATACCAAGTTAAGCTCAGTTCAGGGCATCTTTGAAATACCTATTCAAACTTGTTCCTAGATAGTAACTTGCAACTTTGAATGAGAATGTGCTTGCTTACAGCAACGTGCTATATGTTGTGAATGCCCGAATTGGGAATCTGTGTCAAAACTTTGTTAGGAATTATGTGATCCTTACTAGCTGGAAGTAAGGGAGTTGGGGCATGAAGTTATTTCTAGGAGTTGGACACATACCATGTTTAGCTCAGTTCTGGGCATCTTTGAAATACCTATACAAACTTGTTCCTACATAGTAACTTGCAACTTTGAATGAGAACGTGCTTGCTTACAGCAACGTGCTATATGTTCTGAATGCCCGAATGGGAATCTGTGTCAAAACTTTGTTAGGAATTATGTGATCCTTACTATGTGGAAGTAAGGGAGATGGGGCATGGAGCTATTTCTAGGAGTTGGAGACATACCAAGTTTAGCTCAGTTCTGGGCATCTTTGAAATACCTATACAAACTTGTTCCTACATGGTAACTTGCAACTTTGAATGAGAATGTGCTTGCTTGCAGCGACGTGCTATATGTTCTGAATGCCCGAATTGGAAATCTGTGTCAAAACTTTGTTAGGAATTATGTGATCCTTACTAGCTGGAAGTAAGGGAGATGGAGCCTGAAGTTATTTCTAGGAGTTGGAGACCTACAACATTTAGCTCTGTTCTGGGCATCTTTGAAATACCTATACAAACTTGTTCCTACATAATAACTTGCAACTTTGAATGAGAATTTGCTTGCTTACAGCAATGTGCTATATGTTCTGAATGCCCGAATAGGGAATCTGTGTCAAAACTTTGTTAGGAATTACGTGATCCTTATTAGCTGGAAGTAAGGGAGATGGGTTATGAAGTTATTTCTAGGAGTTGGAGACATACCAAGTTTAGCTCAGTTCTGGGCATCTTTGAAATACCTATACAAACTTGTTCCTACATAGTAACTTGCAACTTTGAATGAGAATGAGCTTGCTTACAACAACGTGCTATATGTTCTGAATGCCCGAATTGGGAATCTGTGTCAAAACTTTGTTAGGAATTATGTGATCCTTACTAGCTGGAAGTAAGGGAAATGGGGCATGAAGTTATTTCTAGAGGTTGGATACATACAACATTTAGCTCTGCTCTGGGCATCTTTGAAATACCTATACAAACTTGTTCCTACATAGTAACTTGCAACTTTGAATGAGAATGAGCTTGCTTACAACAACGTGCTATATGTTGTGAATGCCCGAATTGGGAATCTGTGTCAAAACTTTGTTAGGAATTATGTGATCCTTACTAGCTGGAAGTAAGCGAGATGGGGCATGAAGTTATTTCTAGGAGTTGGAAACATACAACGTTTAGCTCAGTTCTGGGCATCTTTGAAATACCTATACAAACTTGTTCCTACATAGTAACTTGCAACTTTGAATGAGAATGAGCTTGCTTACAGCAACGTGCTATATGTTCTGAATGCCCGAATTGGGAATCTGTGTCAAAACTTTGTTAGGAATTATGTGATCCTTACTAGCTGGAAGTAAGGGAGATGGGGCATGAAGTTATTTCTAGGAGTTGGACACATACGAAGTTTAGCTCAGTCTGGGCATCTTTGAAATACCTATACAAACTTGTTCCTACATAGTAACTTGCAACTTTGAATGAGAATGTGCTTGCTTACAGCAACGTGCTATATGTTCTGAATGCCCGAATTGGGAATCTGTGTCAAAACTTTGTTAGGAATTATGTGATCCTTACTAGCTGGAAGTAAGGGAGTGGGGCATGAAGTTATTTCTAGGAGTTGGACACATACCAAGTTTAGCTCAGTTCTGGGCATCTTTGAAATACCTATACAAACTTGTTCCTACATAGTAACTTGCATCTTTGAATGAGAATGTGCTTGCTTACAGCAACGTGCTATATGTTCTGAATGCCCGAATTGGGAATCTGTGTCAAAACTTTGTTAGGAATTATGTGATCCTTACTAGCTGGAAGTAAGGGAGATGGGGCATGAAGTTATTTCTAGGAGTTGGACACATACCAAGTTTAGCTCAGTTCTGGGCATCTTTGAAATACCTATACAAACTTGTTCCTACATAGTAACTTGCAACTTTGAATGAGAATGTGCTTGCTTACAGCAACGTGCTGTATGTTCTGAAAGCCCGAATTGGGAATCTGTGTCAAAACTTTGTTAGGAATTATGTGATCCTTACTAGCTGGAAGTAAGGGAGATGGGGCATGAAGTTATTTCTAGGAGTTGGACACATACCAAGTTTAGCTCAGTTCTGGGCATCTTTGAAATACCTATACAAACTTGTTCCTACATAGTAACTTGCATCTTTGAATGAGAATGTGCTTGCTTACAGCAACGTGCTATATGTTCTGAATGCCCGAAATGGGAATCTGTGTCAAAACTTTGTTAGGAATTATGTGATCCTTACTAGCTGGAAGTAAGGGAGTTGCGGCATGAAGTTATTTCTAGGAGTTGGACACATACCAAGTTAAGCTCAGTTCTGGGCATCTTTGAAATACCTATTCAAACTTGTTCCTAGATAGTAACTTGCAACTTTGAATGAGAATGTGCTTGCTTACAGCAACGTGCTATATGTTCTGAATGCCCAAATTGGGAATCTGTGTCAAAACTTTGTTAGGAATTATGTGATCCTTACTAGCTGGAAGTAAGGGAGTTGGGGCATGAAGTTATTTCTAGGAGTTGGACACATACCATGTTTATTTGAGTTCTGGGCATCTTTGAAATACCTATACAAACTTGTTCCTACATAGTAACTTGCAACTTTGAATGAGAATGTGCTTTCTTATAGCAACGTGCTATATGTTGTGAATGCCCGAATTGGGTATCTGTGTCAAAACTTTGTTAGGAATTATGTGATCCTTACTAGCTGGAAGTAAGGGAGTTGGGGCATGAAGTTATTTCTAGGAGTTGGACACATACCATGTTTAGCTCAGTTCTGGGCATCTTTGAAATACCTATACAAACTTGTTCCTACATAGTAACTTGCAACTTTGAATGAGAACGTGCTTGCTTACAGCAACGTGCTATATGTTCTGAATGCCCGAATGGGAATCTGTGTCAAAACTTTGTTAGGAATTATGTGATCCTTACTATCTGGAAGTAAGGGAGATGGGGCATGGAGTTATTTCTAGGAGTTGGAGACATACCAAGTTTAGCTCAGTTCTGGGCATCTTTGAAATACCTATACAAACTTGTTCCTACATAGTAACTTGCAACTTTGAATGAGAATGTGCTTGCTTGCAGCGACGTGCTATATGTTCTGAATGCCCGAATTGGGAATCTGTGTCAAAACTTTGTTAGGAATTATGTGATCCTTACTAGCTGGAAGTAAGGGAGATGGGGCCTGAAGTTATTTCTAGGAGTTGGAGACCTACAACTTTTAGCTCTGTTCTGGGCATCTTTGAAATACCTATACAAACTTGTTCCTACATAGTAACTTGCAACTTTGAATGAGAATGTGCTTGCTTACAGCAACGTGCTATATGTTCTGAATGCCCGAATTGGGAATCTGTGTCAAAATTTGGTAGGAATTATGTGATCCTTACTAGCTGGAAGTAAGGGAGATGGGGCATGAAGTTATTTCTAGAGGTTGGACACATACAACGTTTAGCTCAGTTCTGGGCATCTTTGAAATACCTATACAAACTTGTTCCTACATAGTAACTTGCAACTTTGAATGAGAATGTGCTTGCTTACAGCAACGTGCTATATGTTCTGAATGCCCGAATTGGGAATCTGTGTCAAAACTTTGTTAGGAAGTATATGATCCTTACTAGCTGGAAGTAAGCGAGATGGGGCATGAAGTTATTTCTAGGAGTTGGAAACAAACAAAGTTTAGCTCAGTTCTGGGCATCTTTGAAATACCTATACAAACTTGTTCCTACATAGTAACTTGCAACTTTGAATGAGAATGAGCTTGCTTACAACAACGTGCTATATGTTCTGAATGCCCGAATTGGGAATCTGTGTCAAAGCTTTGTTAGGAATTATGTGATCCTTACTAGCTGGAAGTAAGGGAGATGGGGCATGAAGTTATTTCTAGAGGTTGGATACATACAACATTTAGCTCTGTTCTGGGCATCTTTGAAATACCTATACAAACTTGTTCCTACATAGTAACTTGCAACTTTGAATGAGAATGAGCTTGCTTACAACAACGTGCTATATGTTGTGAATGCCCGAATTGGGAATCTGTGTCAAAACTTTGTTAGGAATTATGTGATCCTTACTAGCTGGAAGTAAGCGAGATGCGGCATGAAGTTATTTCTAGGAGTTGGAAACATACAACGTTTAGCTCAGTTCTGGGCATCTTTGAAATACCTGTACAAACTTGTTCCTACATAGTAACTTGCAACTTTGAATGAGAATGAGCTTGCTTACAGCAACGTGCTATATGTTCTGAATGCCCGAATTGGGAATCTGTGTCAAAACTTTGTTAGGAATTATGTGATCCTTACTAGCTGGAAGTAAGGGAGATGGGGCATGAAGTTATTTCTAGGAGTTGGACACATACGAAGTTTAGCTCAGTCTGGGCATCTTTGAAATACCTATACAAACTTGTTCCTACATAGTAACTTGCAACTTTGAATGAGAATGTGCTTGCTTACAGCAACGTGCTATATGTTCTGAATGCCCGAATTGGGAATCTGTGTCAAAACTTTGTTAGGAATTATGTGATCCTTACTAGCTGGAAGTAAGGGAGATGGGGCATGAAGTTATTTCTAGGAGTTGGACACATACCAAGTTTAGCTCAGTTCTGGGCATCTTTGAAATACCTATACAAACTTGTTCCTACATAGTAACTTGCAACTTTGAATGAGAATGTGCTTGCTTACAGCAACGTGCTATATGTTCTGAATGCCCGAATTGGGAATCTGTGTCAAAATTTGGTAGGAATTATGTGATCCTTACTAGCTGGAAGTAAGGGAGATGGGGCATGAAGTTATTTCTAGAGGTTGGACACATACAACGTTTAGCTCAGTTCTGGGCATCTTTGAAATAGCTATACGAACTTGTTCCTACATAGTAACTTGCAACTTTGAATGAGAATGTGCTTGCTTACAGCAACGTGCTATATGTTGTGAATGCCCGAATTGGGAATCTGTGTCAAAACTTTTTTAGGAATTATGTGATCCTTACTAGCAGGAAGTAAGCGAGATGGGGCATGAAGTTATTTCTAGGAGTTGGAAACAAACAAAGTTTAGCTCAGTTCTGGGCATCTTTGAAATACCTATACAAACTTGTTCCTACATAGTAACTTGCAACTTTGAATGAGAATGTGCTTGCTTACAGCAACGTGCTATATGTTCTGAATGCCCGAATTGGGAATCTGTGTCAAAACTTTGTTAGGAATTATGTGATCCTTACTAGCTGTAAGTAAGGGAGATGGGGCATGAAGTTATTTCTAGGAGTTGGACACATACCAAGTTTAGCTCAGTTCTGGGCATCTTTGAAATACCTATACAAACTTGTTCCTACATAGTAACTTGCAACTTTGAATGAGAATGTGCTTGCTTACAGCAACGTGCTATATGTTCTGAATGCCCGAATTGGGAATCTGTGTCAAAACTTTGTTAGGAATTATGTGATCCTTACTAGATGGAAGTAAGGGAGATGGGGCATGAAGTTATTTCTAGGATTTGGACACATACCAAGTTTAGCTCAGTTCTGGGCATCTTTGAAATACCTATACAAACTTGTTCCTACATAGTAACTTACATCTTTGAATGAGAATGTGCTTGCTTACAGCAACGTGCTATAGGTTCTTAATGCCCGAATTGGGAATCTGTGTCAAAACTTTGTTAGGAATTACGTGATCCTTACTAGCTGGAAGTAAGGGAGTTGCGGCATGAAGTTATTTCTAGGAGTTGGACACATACCAAGTTAAGCTCAGTTCAGGGCATCTTTGAAATACCTATTCAAACTTGTTCCTAGATAGTAACTTGCAACTTTGAATGAGAATGTGCTTGCTTACAGCAACGTGCTATATGTTGTGAATGCCCGAATTGGGAATCTGTGTCAAAACTTTGTTAGGAATTATGTGATCCTTACTAGCTGGAAGTAAGGGAGTTGGGGCATGAAGTTATTTCTAGGAGTTGGACACATACCATGTTTAGCTCAGTTCTGGGCATCTTTGAAATACCTATACAAACTTGTTCCTACATAGTAACTTGCAACTTTGAATGAGAACGTGCTTGCTTACAGCAACGTGCTAAATGTTCTGAATGCCCGAATGGGAATCTGTGTCAAAACTTTGTTAGGAATTATGTGATCCTTACTATCTGGAAGTAAGGGAGATGGGGCATGGAGCTATTTCTAGGAGTTGGAGACATACCAAGTTTAGCTCAGTTCTGGGCATCTTTGAAATACCTATACAAACTTGTTCCTACATGGTAACTTGCAACTTTGAATGAGAATGTGCTTGCTTGCAGCGACGTGCTATATGTTCTGAATGCCCGAATTGGAAATCTGTGTCAAAACTTTGTTAGGAATTATGTGATCCTTACTAGCTGGAAGTAAGGGAGATGGAGCCTGAAGTTATTTCTAGGAGTTGGAGACCTACAACATTTAGCTCTGTTCTGGGCATCTTTGAAATACCTATACAAACTTGTTCCTACATAATAACTTGCAACTTTGAATGAGAATTTGCTTGCTTACAGCAATGTGCTATATGTTCTGAATGCCCGAATAGGGAATCTGTGTCAAAACTTTGTTAGGAATTACGTGATCCTTATTAGCTGGAAGTAAGGGAGATGGGTTATGAAGTTATTTCTAGGAGTTGGAGACATACCAAGTTTAGCTCAGTTCTGGGCATCTTTGAAATACCTATACAAACTTGTTCCTACATAGTAACTTGCAACTTTGAATGAGAATGAGCTTGCTTACAACAACGTGCTATATGTTCTGAATGCCCGAATTGGGAATCTGTGTCAAAACTTTGTTAGGAATTATGTGATCCTTACTAGCTGGAAGTAAGGGAAATGGGGCATGAAGTTATTTCTAGAGGTTGGATACATACAACATTTAGCTCTGCTCTGGGCATCTTTGAAATACCTATACAAACTTGTTCCTACATAGTAACTTGCAACTTTGAATGAGAATGAGCTTGCTTACAACAACGTGCTATATGTTGTGAATGCCCGAATTGGGAATCTGTGTCAAAACTTTGTTAGGAATTATGTGATCCTTACTAGCTGGAAGTAAGCGAGATGGGGCATGAAGTTATTTCTAGGAGTTGGAAACATACAACGTTTAGCTCAGTTCTGGGCATCTTTGAAATACCTATACAAACTTGTTCCTACATAGTAACTTGCAACTTTGAATGAGAATGAGCTTGCTTACAGCAACGTGCTATATGTTCTGAATGCCCGAATTGGGAATCTGTGTCAAAACTTTGTTAGGAATTATGTGATCCTTACTAGCTGGAAGTAAGGGAGATGGGGCATGAAGTTATTTCTAGGAGTTGGACACATACGAAGTTTAGCTCAGTCTGGGCATCTTTGAAATACCTATACAAACTTGTTCCTACATAGTAACTTGCAACTTTGAATGAGAATGTGCTTGCTTACAGCAACGTGCTATATGTTCTGAATGCCCGAATTGGGAATCTGTGTCAAAACTTTGTTAGGAATTATGTGATCCTTACTAGCTGGAAGTAAGGGAGTGGGGCATGAAGTTATTTCTAGGAGTTGGACACATACCAAGTTTAGCTCAGTTCTGGGCATCTTTGAAATACCTATACAAACTTGTTCCTACATAGTAACTTGCATCTTTGAATGAGAATGTGCTTGCTTACAGCAACGTGCTATATGTTCTGAATGCCCGAATTGGGAATCTGTGTCAAAACTTTGTTAGGAATTATGTGATCCTTACTAGCTGGAAGTAAGGGAGATGGGGCATGAAGTTATTTCTAGGAGTTGGACACATACCAAGTTTAGCTCAGTTCTGGGCATCTTTGAAATACCTATACAAACTTGTTCCTACATAGTAACTTGCAACTTTGAATGAGAATGTGCTTGCTTACAGCAACGTGCTGTATGTTCTGAAAGCCCGAATTGGGAATCTGTGTCAAAACTTTGTTAGGAATTATGTGATCCTTACTAGCTGGAAGTAAGGGAGATGGGGCATGAAGTTATTTCTAGGAGTTGGACACATACCAAGTTTAGCTCAGTTCTGGGCATCTTTGAAATACCTATACAAACTTGTTCCTACATAGTAACTTGCATCTTTGAATGAGAATGTGCTTGCTTACAGCAACGTGCTATATGTTCTGAATGCCCGAAATGGGAATCTGTGTCAAAACTTTGTTAGGAATTATGTGATCCTTACTAGCTGGAAGTAAGGGAGTTGCGGCATGAAGTTATTTCTAGGAGTTGGACACATACCAAGTTAAGCTCAGTTCTGGGCATCTTTGAAATACCTATTCAAACTTGTTCCTAGATAGTAACTTGCAACTTTGAATGAGAATGTGCTTGCTTACAGCAACGTGCTATATGTTCTGAATGCCCAAATTGGGAATCTGTGTCAAAACATTGTTAGGAATTATGTGATCCTTACTAGCTGGAAGTAAGGGAGTTGGGGCATGAAGTTATTTCTAGGAGTTGGACACATACCATGTTTATTTGAGTTCTGGGCATCTTTGAAATACCTATACAAACTTGTTCCTACATAGTAACTTGCAACTTTGAATGAGAATGTGCTTTCTTACAGCAACGTGCTATATGTTGTGAATGCCCGAATTGGGTATCTGTGTCAAAACTTTGTTAGGAATTATGTGATCCTTACTAGCTGGAAGTAAGGGAGTTGGGGCATGAAGTTATTTCTAGGAGTTGGACACATACCATGTTTAGCTCAGTTCTGGGCATCTTTGAAATACCTATACAAACTTGTTCCTACATAGTAACTTGCAACTTTGAATGAGAACGTGCTTGCTTACAGCAACGTGCTATATGTTCTGAATGCCCGAATGGGAATCTGTGTCAAAACTTTGTTAGGAATTATGTGATCCTTACTATCTGGAAGTAAGGGAGATGGGGCATGGAGTTATTTCTAGGAGTTGGAGACATACCAAGTTTAGCTCAGTTCTGGGCATCTTTGAAATACCTATACAAACTTGTTCCTACATAGTAACTTGCAACTTTGAATGAGAATGTGCTTGCTTGCAGCGACGTGCTATATGTTCTGAATGCCCGAATTGGGAATCTGTGTCAAAACTTTGTTAGGAATTATGTGATCCTTACTAGCTGGAAGTAAGGGAGATGGGGCCTGAAGTTATTTCTAGGAGTTGGAGACCTACAACTTTTAGCTCTGTTCTGGGCATCTTTGAAATACCTATACAAACTTGTTCCTACATAGTAACTTGCAACTTTGAATGAGAATGTGCTTGCTTACAGCAACGTGCTATATGTTCTGAATGCCCGAATTGGGAATCTGTGTCAAAATTTGGTAGGAATTATGTGATCCTTACTAGCTGGAAGTAAGGGAGATGGGGCATGAAGTTATTTCTAGAGGTTGGACACATACAACGTTTAGCTCAGTTCTGGGCATCTTTGAAATACCTATACAAACTTGTTCCTACATAGTAACTTGCAACTTTGAATGAGAATGTGCTTGCTTACAGCAACGTGCTATATGTTCTGAATGCCCGAATTGGGAATCTGTGTCAAAACTTTGTTAGGAAGTATATGATCCTTACTAGCTGGAAGTAAGCGAGATGGGGCATGAAGTTATTTCTAGGAGTTGGAAACAAACAAAGTTTAGCTCAGTTCTGGGCATCTTTGAAATACCTATACAAACTTGTTCCTACATAGTAACTTGCAACTTTGAATGAGAATGAGCTTGCTTACAACAACGTGCTATATGTTCTGAATGCCCGAATTGGGAATCTGTGTCAAAGCTTTGTTAGGAATTATGTGATCCTTACTAGCTGGAAGTAAGGGAGATGGGGCATGAAGTTATTTCTAGAGGTTGGATACATACAACATTTAGCTCTGTTCTGGGCATCTTTGAAATACCTATACAAACTTGTTCCTACATAGTAACTTGCAACTTTGAATGAGAATGAGCTTGCTTACAACAACGTGCTATATGTTGTGAATGCCCGAATTGGGAATCTGTGTCAAAACTTTGTTAGGAATTATGTGATCCTTACTAGCTGGAAGTAAGCGAGATGCGGCATGAAGTTATTTCTAGGAGTTGGAAACATACAACGTTTAGCTCAGTTCTGGGCATCTTTGAAATACCTGTACAAACTTGTTCCTACATAGTAACTTGCAACTTTGAATGAGAATGAGCTTGCTTACAGCAACGTGCTATATGTTCTGAATGCCCGAATTGGGAATCTGTGTCAAAACTTTGTTAGGAATTATGTGATCCTTACTAGCTGGAAGTAAGGGAGATGGGGCATGAAGTTATTTCTAGGAGTTGGACACATACGAAGTTTAGCTCAGTCTGGGCATCTTTGAAATACCTATACAAACTTGTTCCTACATAGTAACTTGCAACTTTGAATGAGAATGTGCTTGCTTACAGCAACGTGCTATATGTTCTGAATGCCCGAATTGGGAATCTGTGTCAAAACTTTGTTAGGAATTATGTGATCCTTACTAGCTGGAAGTAAGGGAGATGGGGCATGAAGTTATTTCTAGGAGTTGGACACATACCAAGTTTAGCTCAGTTCTGGGCATCTTTGAAATACCTATACAAACTTGTTCCTACATAGTAACTTGCAACTTTGAATGAGAATGTGCTTGCTTACAGCAACGTGCTATATGTTCTGAAAGCCCGAATTGGGAATCTGTGTCAAAACTTTGTTAGGAATTATGTGATCCTTACTAGATGGAAGTAAGGGAGATGGGGCATGAAGTTATTTCTAGGAGTTGGACACATACCAAGTTTAGCTCAGTTCTGGGCATCTTTGAAATACCTATACAAACTTGTTCCTACATCGTAACTTGCATCTTTGAATGAGAATGTGCTTGCTTACAGCAACGTGCTATATGTTCTGAATGCCCGAAATGGGAATCTGTGTCAAAACTTTGTTAGGAATTATGTGATCCTTACTAGCTGGAAGTAAGGGAGTTGCGGCATGAAGTTATTTCTAGGAGTTGGACACATACCAAGTTAAGCTCAGTTCTGGGCATCTTTGAAATACCTATTCAAACTTGTTCCTAGATAGTAACTTGCAACTTTGAATGAGAATGTGCTTGCTTACAGCAACGTGCTATATGTTCTGAATGCCCAAATTGGGAATCTGTGTCAAAACTTTGTTAGGAATTATGTGATCCTTACTAGCTGGAAGTAAGGGAGTTGGGGCATGAAGTTATTTCTAGGAGTTGGACACATACCATGTTTATTTGAGTTCTGGGCATCTTTGAAATACCTATACAAACTTGTTCCTACATAGTAACTTGCAACTTTGAATGAGAATGTGCTTTCTTACAGCAACGTGCTATATGTTCTGAATGCCCGAATGGGAATTTGTGTCAAAACTTTGTTAGGAATTATGTGATCCTTACTATCTGGAAGTAAGGGAGATGGGGCATGGAGTTATTTCTAGGAGTTGGAGACATACCAAGTTTAGCTCAGTTCTGGGCATCTTTGAAATACCTATACAAACTTGTTCCTACATAGTAACTTGCAACTTTGAATGAGAATGTGCTTGCTTGCAGCGACGTGCTATATGTTCTGAATGCCCGAATTGGGAATCTGTGTCAAAACTTTGTTAGGAATTATGTGATCCTTACTAGCTGGAAGTAAGGGAGATGGGGCCTGAAGTTATTTCTAGGAGTTGGAGACCTACAACTTTTAGCTCTGTTCTGGGCATCTTTGAAATACCTATACAAACTTGTTCCTACATAGTAACTTGCAACTTTGAATGAGAATGTGCTTGCTTACAGCAACGTGCTATATGTTCTGAATGCCCGAATTGGGAATCTGTGTCAAAATTTGGTAGGAATTATGTGATCCTTACTAGCTGGAAGTAAGGGAGATGGGGCATGAAGTTATTTCTAGAGGTTGGACACATACAACGTTTAGCTCAGTTCTGGGCATCTTTGAAATACCTATACAAACTTGTTCCTACATAGTAACTTGCAACTTTGAATGAGAATGTGCTTGCTTACAGCAACGTGCTATATGTTCTGAATGCCCGAATTGGGAATCTGTGTCAAAACTTTGTTAGGAAGTATATGATCCTTACTAGCTGGAAGTAAGCGAGATGGGGCATGAAGTTATTTCTAGGAGTTGGAAACAAACAAAGTTTAGCTCAGTTCTGGGCATCTTTGAAATACCTATACAAACTTGTTCCTACATAGTAACTTGCAACTTTGAATGAGAATGAGCTTGCTTACAACAACGTGCTATATGTTCTGAATGCCCGAATTGGGAATCTGTGTCAAAACTTTGTTAGGAATTATGTGATCCTTACTAGCTGGAAGTAAGGGAGATGGGGCATGAAGTTATTTCTAGAGGTTGGATACATACAACATTTAGCTCTCTTCTGGGCATCTTTGAAATACCTATACAAACTTGTTCCTACATAGTAACTTGCAACTTTGAATGAGAATGAGCTTGCTTACAACAACGTGCTATATGTTGTGAATGCCCGAATTGGGAATCTGTGTCAAAACTTTGTTAGGAATTATGTGATCCTTACTAGCTGGAAGTAAGGGAGTTGGGGCATGAAGTTATTTCTAGGAGTTGGACACATACCAAGTTTAGCTCAGTTCTGGGCATCTTTGAAATACCTATACAAACTTGTTCCTACATAGTAACTTGCATCTTTGAATGAGAATGTGCTTGCTTACAGCAACGTGCTATATGTTCTGAATGCCCGAATTGGGAATCTGTGTCAAAACTTTGTTAGGAATTATGTGATCCTTACTAGCTGGAAGTAAGGGAGATGGGGCATGAAGTTATTTCTAGGAGTTGGACACATACCAAGTTTAGCTCAGTTCTGGGCATCTTTGAAATACCTATACAAACTTGTTCCTACATAGTAACTTGCAACTTTGAATGAGAATGTGCTTGCTTACAGCAACGTGCTATATGTTCTGAAAGCCCGAATTGGGAATCTGTGTCAAAACTTTGTTAGGAATTATGTGATCCTTACTAGATGGAAGTAAGGGAGATGGGGCATGAAGTTATTTCTAGGAGTTGGACACATACCAAGTTTAGCTCAGTTCTGGGCATCTTTGAAATACCTATACAAACTTGTTCCTACATAGTAACTTGCATCTTTGAATGAGAATGTGCTTGCTTACAGCAACGTGCTATATGTTCTGAATGCCCGAAATGGGAATCTGTGTCAAAACTTTGTTAGGAATTATGTGATCCTTACTAGCTGGAAGTAAGGGAGTTGCGGCATGAAGTTATTTCTAGGAGTTGGACACATACCAAGTTAAGCTCTGTTCTGGGCATCTTTGAAATACCTATTCAAACTTGTTCCTAGATAGTAACTTGCAACTTTGAATGAGAATGTGCTTGCTTACAGCAACGTGCTATATGTTCTGAATGCCCAAATTGGGAATCTGTGTCAAAACTTTGTTAGGAATTATGTGATCCTTACTAGCTGGAAGTAAGGGAGTTGGGGCATGAAGTTATTTCTAGGAGTTGGACACATACCATGTTTATTTGAGTTCTGGGCATCTTTGAAATACCTATACAAACTTGTTCCTACATAGTAACTTGCAACTTTGAATGAGAATGTGCTTTCTTACAGCAACGTGCTATATGTTGTGAATGCCCGAATTGGGTATCTGTGTCAAAATTTGTTAGGAATTATGTGATCCTTACTAGCTGGAAGTAAGGGAGTTGGGGCATGAAGTTATTTCTAGGAGTTGGACACATACCATGTTTAGCTCAGTTCTGGGCATCTTTGAAATACCTATACAAACTTGTTCCTACATAGTAACTTGCAACTTTGAATGAGAACGTGCTTGCTTACAGCAACGTGCTATATGTTCTGAATGCCCGAATGGGAATCTGTGTCAAAACTTTGTTAGGAATTATGTGATCCTTACTATCTGGAAGTAAGGGAGATGGGGCATGGAGCTATTTCTAGGAGTTGGAGACATACCAAGTTTAGCTCAGTTCTGGGAATCTTTGAAATACCTATACAAACTTGTTCCTACATAGTAACTTGCAACTTTGAATGAGAATGTGCTTGCTTGCAGCGACGTGCTATATGTTCTGAATGCCCGAATTGGGAATCTGTGTCAAAACTTTGTTAGGAATTATGTGATCCTTACTAGCTGGAAGTAAGGGAGATGGGGCCTGAAGTTATTTCTAGGAGTTGGAGAGCTACAACTTTTAGCTCTGTTCTGGGCATCTTTGAAATAAATATACAAACTTGTTCCTACATAGTAACTTGCAACTTTGAATGAGAATGTGCTTGCTTACAGCAACGTGCTATATGTTCTGAATGCCCGAATTGGGAATCTGTGTCAAAATTTGGTAGGAATTATGTGATCCTTACTAGCTGGAAGTAAGGGAGATGGGGCATGAAGTTATTTCTAGAGGTTGGACACATACAACGTTTAGCTCAGTTCTGGGCATCTTTGAAATACCTATACAAACTTGTTCCTACATAGTAACTTGCAACTTTGAATGAGAATGTGCTTGCTTACAGCAACGTGCTATATGTTCTGAATGCCCGAATTGGGAATCTGTGTCAAAACTTTGTTAGGAATTATGTGATCCTTACTAGCTGGAAGTAAGGGAGATGGGGCCTGAAGTTATTTCTAGGAGTTGGAGACCTACAACTTTTAGCTCTGTTCTGGGCATCTTTGAAATACCTATACAAACTTGTTCCTACATAGTAACTTGCAACTTTGAATGAGAATGTGCTTGCTTAGAGCAACGTGCTATATGTTCTGAATGCCCGAATTGGGAATCTGTGTCAAAATTTGGTAGGAATTATGTGACCCTTACTAGCTGGAAGTAAGGGAGATGGGGCATGAAGTTATTTCTAGGAGTTGGACACATACCAAGTTTAGCTCAGTTCTGGGCATCTTTGAAATACCTATACAAACTTGTTCCTACATAGTAACTTGCAACTTTGAATGAGAATGAGCTTGCTTACAGCAACGTGCTATATGTTCTGAATGCCCGAATTGGGAATCTGTGTCAAAAATTTGTTAGGAATTATGTGATCCTTACTAGCTGGAAGTAAGGGAGATGGGGCATGAAGTTATTTCTAGGAGTTGGACACATACCAAGTTTAGCTCAGTTCTGGGCATCTTTGAAATACCTATACAAACTTGTTCCTACATAGTAACTTGCAACTTTGAATGAGAATGAGCTTGCTTACAGCAACGTGCTATATGTTCTGAATGCCCGAATTGGGAATCTGTGTCAAAACTTTGTTAGGAATTATGTGATCCTTACTAGCTGGAAGTAAGGGAGAAGGGGCATGAAGTTATTTCTAGGAGTTGGACACATACCAAGTTTAGCTCAGTTCTGGGCATCTTTGAAATACCTATACAAACTTGTTCCTACATAGTAACTTGCAACTTTGAATGAGAATGTGCTTGCTTAGAGCAACGTGCTATATGTTCTGAATGCCCGAATTGGGAATCTGTGTCAAAATTTGTTAGGAATTATGTGATCCTTACTAGCTGGAAGTAAGGGAGTTGGGGCATGAAGGTATTTCTAGGAGTTGGACATATACCAAGTTTAGCACAGTTCTGGGCATCTTTGAAATACCTATACAAACTTGTTCCTACATAGTAGCTTGCAACTTTGAATGAGAATGTGCTTGCTTACAGCAACGTGCTATATGTTCTGAATGCCCGAATTTGGAATCTGTGTCAAAACTTTGTTAGGAATTATGTGATCCTTACTAGCTGGAAGTAAGGGAGATGGGGCATGACGTTATTTCTAGGAGTTGGACACATACCAATTTTAGATCAGTTCTGGGCATCTTTGAAATACCTATACAAACTTGTTCCTACATAGTAACTTGCAACTTTGAATGAGAATGTGCTTGCTTACAGCAACGTGCTATATGTTCTGAATGCCCGAATTGGGAATCTGTGTCAAAACTTTGTTAGGAATTATGTGATCCTTACTAGCTGGAAGTAAGGGAGATGGGGCATGAAGTTATTTCTAGGAGTTGGACACATACCAAGTTTAGCTCAGTTCTGGGCATCTTTGAAATACCTATACAAACTTGTTCCTACATAGTAACTTGCAACTTTGAATGAGAATGTGCTTGCTTACAGCAACGTGCTATATGTTCTGAAAGCCCGAATTGGGAATCTGTGTCAAAACTTTGTTAGGAATTATGTGATCCTTACTAGATGGAAGTAAGGGAGATGGGGCATGAAGTTATTTCTAGGAGTTGGACACATACCAAGTTTAGCTCAGTTCTGGGCATCTTTGAAATACCTATACAAACTTGTTCCTACATAGTAACTTACATCTTTGAATGAGAATGTGCTTGCTTACAGCAACGTGCTATATGTTCTGAATGCCCGAATTGGGAATCTGTGTCAAAACTTTGTTAGGAATTACGTGATCCTTACTAGCTGGAAGTAAGGGAGTTGCGGCATGAAGTTATTTCTAGGAGTTGGACACCTACCAAGTTAAGCTCAGTTCAGGGCATCTTTGAAATACCTATTCAAACTTGTTCCTAGATAGTAACTTGCAACTTTGAATGAGAATGTGCTTGCTTGCAGCGACGTGCTATATGTTCTGAATGCCCGAATTGGGAATCTGTGTCAAAACTTTGTTAGGAATTATGTGATCCTTACTAGATGGAAGTAAGGGAGATGGAGCCTGAAGTTATTTCTAGGAGTTGGAAACATACAACGTTTAGCTCAGTTCTGGGCATCTTTGAAATACCTATACAAACTTGTTCCTACATATTAACTTGCAACTTTGAATGAGAATGTGCTTGCTTAGAGCAACGTGCTATATGTTCTGAATGCCCGAATTGGGAATCTGTGTCAAAATTTGGTAGGAATTATGTGATCCTTACTAGCTGGAAGTAAGCGAGATGGGGCATGATGTTATTTCTAGGAGTTGGAGACATACCAAGTTTAGCTCAGTTCTGGGCATCTTTGAAATACCTATACAAACTTGTTCCTACATAGTAACTTGCAACTTTGAATGAGAATGTGCTTGCTTACAGCAACGTGCTATATGTTCTGAATGCCCGAATTGGGAATCTGTGTCAAAACTTTGTTAGGAATTATGTGATCCTTACTAGCTGGAAGTAAGGGACATGGGGCATGAATTTATTTCTAGGAGTTGGACACATACCAAGTTTAGCTCAGTTCTGGGCATCTTTGAAATACCTATACAAACTTGTTCCTACATAGTAACTTGCAACTTTGAATGAGAATGTGCTTGCTTACAGCAACGTGCTATATGTTCTGAAAGCCCGAATTGGGAATCTGTGTCAAAACTTTGTTAGGAATTATGTGATCCTTACTAGATGGAAGTAAGGGAGATGGGGCATGAAGTTATTTCTAGGAGTTGGACACATACCAAGTTTAGCTCAGTTCTGGGCATCTTTGAAATACCTATACAAACTTGTTCCTACATAGTAACTTACATCTTTGAATGAGAATGTGCTTGCTTACAGCAACGTGCTATATGTTCTGAATGCCCGAATTGGGAATCTGTGTCAAAACTTTGTTAGGAATTACGTGATCCTTACTAGCTGGAAGTAAGGGAGTTGCCGCATGAAGTTATTTCTAGGAGTTGAACACCTACCAAGTTAAGCTCAGTTCAGGGCATCTTTGAAATCCCTATTCAAACTTGTTCCTAGATAGTAACTTGCAACTTTGAATGAGAATGTGCTTGCTTGCAGCGACGTGCTATATGTTCTGAATGCCCGAATTGGGAATCTGTGTCAAAACTTTGTTAGGAATTATGTGATCCTTACTAGCTGGAAGTAAGGGAGATGGAGCCTGAAGTTATTTCTAGGAGTTGGAAACATACAACGTTTAGCTCAGTTCTGGGCATCTTTGAAATACCTATACAAACTTGTTCCTACATATTAACTTGCAACTTTGAATGAGAATGTGCTTGCTTAGAGCAACGTGCTATATGTTCTGAATGCCCGAATTGGGAATCTGTGTCAAAATTTGGTAGGAATTATGTGATCCTTACTAGCTGGAAGTAAGCGAGATGGGGCATGATGTTATTTCTAGGAGTTGGAGACATACCAAGTTTAGCTCAGTTCTGGGCATCTTTGAAATACCTATACAAACTTGTTCCTACATAGTAACTTGCAACTTTGAATGAGAATGTGCTTGCTTACAGCAACGTGCTATATGTTCTGAATGCCCGAATTGGGAATCTGTGTCAAAACTTTGTTAGGAATTATGTGATCCTTACTAGCTGGAAGTAAGGGAGATGGGGCATGAAGTTATTTCTAGGAGTTGGACACATACCAAGTTTAGCTCAGTCTGGGCATCTTTGAAATACCTATACAAACTTGTTCCTACATAGTAACTTGCAACTTTGAATGAGAATGTGCTTGCTTACAGCAACGTGCTATATGTTCTGAATGCCCGAATTGGGAATCTGTGTCAAAACTTTGTTAGGAATTATGTGATCCTTACTAGCTGGAAGTAAGGGAGTTGGGGCATGAAGTTATTTCTAGGAGTTGGACACATACCAAGTTTAGCTCAGTACTGGGCATCTTTGAAATTCCTATTCAAACTTGTTCCTTCATACTAACTTACAACTTTGAATGAGAATGTGCTTTCTTACAGCAACGTGCTATATGTTCTGAATGCTCGAATTGGGAATCTGTGTCAAAACTTTGTTAGGAATTATGTGATCCTTACTAGCTGGAAATAAGGGAGTTGGGGCATGAAGTTACTTCTAGGAGTTGGAGACATACCAAGTTTAGCTCAGTTCTGGGCATCTTTGAAATACCTATACAAACTTGTTCCTACATAGTAACTTGCAACTTTGAATGAGAATGTGCTTGCTTAGAGCAACGTGCTATATGTTCTGAATGCCCGAATTGGGAATCTGTGTCAAAATTTGTTAGGAATTATGTGATCCTTACTAGCTGGAAGTAAGGGAGTTGGGGCATGAAGGTATTTCTAGGAGTTGGACACATACCAAGTTTAGCACAGTTCTGGGCATCTTTGAAATTCCTATACAAACTTGTTCCTACATAGTAGCTTGCAACTTTGAATGAGAATGTGCTTGCTTACAGCAACGTGCTATATGTTCTGAATGCCCAAATTGGGAATCTGTGTCAAAACTTTGTTAGGAATTATGTGATCCTTACTAGCTGGAAGTAAGGGAGTTGGGGCATGAAGTTATTTCTAGGAGTTGGACACATACCATGTTTATTTGAGTTCTGGGCATCTTTGAAATACCTATACAAACTTGTTCCTACATAGTAACTTGCAACTTTGAATGAGAATGTGCTTTCTTACAGCAACGTGCTATATGTTCTGAATGCCCGAATGGGAATCTGTGTCAAAACTTTGTTAGGAATTATGTGATCCTTACTATCTGGAAGTAAGGGAGATGGGGCATGGAGTTATTTCTAGGAGTTGGAGACATACCAAGTTTAGCTCAGTTCTGGGCATCTTTGAAATACCTATACAAACTTGTTCCTACATAGTAACTTGCAACTTTGAATGAGAATGTGCTTGCTTGCAGCGACGTGCTATATGTTCTGAATGCCCGAATTGGGAATCTGTGTCAAAACTTTGTTAGGAATTATGTGATCCTTACTAGCTGGAAGTAAGGGAGATGGGGCCTGAAGTTATTTCTAGGAGTTGGAGACCTACAACTTTTAGCTCTGTTCTGGGCATCTTTGAAATACCTATACAAACTTGTTCCTACATAGTAACTTGCAACTTTGAATGAGAATGTGCTTGCTTACAGCAACGTGCTATATGTTCTGAATGCCCGAATTGGGAATCTGTGTCAAAATTTGGTAGGAATTATGTGATCCTTACTAGCTGGAAGTAAGGGAGATGGGGCATGAAGTTATTTCTAGAGGTTGGACACATACAACGTTTAGCTCAGTTCTGGGCATCTTTGAAATACCTATACAAACTTGTTCCTACATAGTAACTTGCAACTTTGAATGAGAATGTGCTTGCTTACAGCAACGTGCTATATGTTCTGAATGCCCGAATTGGGAATCTGTGTCAAAACTTTGTTAGGAAGTATATGATCCTTACTAGCTGGAAGTAAGCGAGATGGGGCATGAAGTTATTTCTAGGAGTTGGAAACAAACAAAGTTTAGCTCAGTTCTGGGCATCTTTGAAATACCTATACAAACTTGTTCCTACATAGTAACTTGCAACTTTGAATGAGAATGAGCTTGCTTACAACAACGTGCTATATGTTCTGAATGCCCGAATTGGGAATCTGTGTCAAAACTTTGTTAGGAATTATGTGATCCTTACTAGCTGGAAGTAAGGGAGATGGGGCATGAAGTTATTTCTAGAGGTTGGATACATACAACATTTAGCTCTCTTCTGGGCATCTTTGAAATACCTATACAAACTTGTTCCTACATAGTAACTTGCAACTTTGAATGAGAATGAGCTTGCTTACAACAACGTGCTATATGTTGTGAATGCCCGAATTGGGAATCTGTGTCAAAACTTTGTTAGGAATTATGTGATCCTTACTAGCTGGAAGTAAGGGCGTTGGGGCATGAAGTTATTTCTAGGAGTTGGACACATACCAAGTTTAGCTCAGTTCTGGGCATCTTTGAAATACCTATACAAACTTGTTCCTACATAGTAACTTGCATCTTTGAATGAGAATGTGCTTGCTTACAGCAACGTGCTATATGTTCTGAATGCCCGAATTGGGAATCTGTGTCAAAACTTTGTTAGGAATTATGTGATCCTTACTAGCTGGAAGTAAGGGAGATGGGGCATGAAGTTATTTCTAGGAGTTGGACACATACCAAGTTTAGCTCAGTTCTGGGCATCTTTGAAATACCTATACAAACTTGTTCCTACATAGTAACTTGCAACTTTGAATGAGAATGTGCTTGCTTACAGCAACGTGCTATATGTTCTGAAAGCCCGAATTGGGAATCTGTGTCAAAACTTTGTTAGGAATTATGTGATCCTTACTAGATGGAAGTAAGGGAGATGGGGCATGAAGTTATTTCTAGGAGTTGGACACATACCAAGTTTAGCTCAGTTCTGGGCATCTTTGAAATACCTATACAAACTTGTTCCTACATAGTAACTTGCATCTTTGAATGAGAATGTGCTTGCTTACAGCAACGTGCTATATGTTCTGAATGCCCGAAATGGGAATCTGTGTCAAAACTTTGTTAGGAATTATGTGATCCTTACTAGCTGGAAGTAAGGGAGTTGCGGCATGAAGTTATTTCTAGGAGTTGGACACATACCAAGTTAAGCTCAGTTCTGGGCATCTTTGAAATACCTATTCAAACTTGTTCCTAGATAGTAACTTGCAACTTTGAATGAGAATGTGCTTGCTTACAGCAACGTGCTATATGTTCTGAATGCCCAAATTGGGAATCTGTGTCAAAACTTTGTTAGGAATTATGTGATCCTTACTAGCTGGAAGTAAGGGAGTTGGGGCATGAAGTTATTTCTAGGAGTTGGACACATACCATGTTTATTTGAGTTCTGGGCATCTTTGAAATACCTATACAAACTTGTTCCTACATAGTAACTTGCAACTTTGAATGAGAATGTGCTTTCTTACAGCAACGTGCTATATGTTGTGAATGCCCGAATTGGGTATCTGTGTCAAAACTTTGTTAGGAATTATGTGATCCTTACTAGCTGGAAGTAAGGGAGTTGGGGCATGAAGTTATTTCTAGGAGTTGGACACATACCATGTTTAGCTCAGTTCTGGGCATCTTTGAAATACCTATACAAACTTGTTCCTACATAGTAACTTGCAACTTTGAATGAGAACGTGCTTGCTTACAGCAACGTGCTATATGTTCTGAATGCCCGAATGGGAATCTGTGTCAAAACTTTGTTAGGAATTATGTGATCCTTACTATCTGGAAGTAAGGGAGATGGGGCATGGAGCTATTTCTAGGAGTTGGAGACATACCAAGTTTAGCTCAGTTCTGGGAATCTTTGAAATACCTATACAAACTTGTTCCTACATAGTAACTTGCAACTTTGAATGAGAATGTGCTTGCTTGCAGCGACGTGCTATATGTTCTGAATGCCCGAATTGGGAATCTGTGTCAAAACTTTGTTAGGAATTATGTGATCCTTACTAGCTGGAAGTAAGGGAGATGGGGCCTGAAGTTATTTCTAGGAGTTGGAGAGCTACAACTTTTAGCTCTGTTCTGGGCATCTTTGAAATAAATATACAAACTTGTTCCTACATAGTAACTTGCAACTTTGAATGAGAATGTGCTTGCTTACAGCAACGTGCTATATGTTCTGAATGCCCGAATTGGGAATCTGTGTCAAAATTTGGTAGGAATTATGTGATCCTTACTAGCTGGAAGTAAGGGAGATGGGGCATGAAGTTATTTCTAGAGGTTGGACACATACAACGTTTAGCTCAGTTCTGGGCATCTTTGAAATACCTATACAAACTTGTTCCTACATAGTAACTTGCAACTTTGAATGAGAATGTGCTTGCTTACAGCAACGTGCTATATGTTCTGAATGCCCGAATTGGGAATCTGTGTCAAAACTTTGTTAGGAATTATGTGATCCTTACTAGCTGGAAGTAAGGGAGATGGGGCCTGAAGTTATTTCTAGGAGTTGGAGACCTACAACTTTTAGCTCTGTTCTGGGCATCTTTGAAATACCTATACAAACTTGTTCCTACATAGTAACTTGCAACTTTGAATGAGAATGTGCTTGCTTAGAGCAACGTGCTATATGTTCTGAATGCCCGAATTGGGAATCTGTGTCAAAATTTGGTAGGAATTATGTGACCCTTACTAGCTGGAAGTAAGGGAGATGGGGCATGAAGTTATTTCTAGGAGTTGGACACATACCAAGTTTAGCTCAGTTCTGGGCATCTTTGAAATACCTATACAAACTTGTTCCTACATAGTAACTTGCAACTTTGAATGAGAATGAGCTTGCTTACAGCAACGTGCTATATGTTCTGAATGCCCGAATTGGGAATCTGTGTCAAAAATTTGTTAGGAATTATGTGATCCTTACTAGCTGGAAGTAAGGGAGATGGGGCATGAAGTTATTTCTAGGAGTTGGACACATACCAAGATTAGCTCAGTTCTGGGCATCTTTGAAATACCTATACAAACTTGTTCCTACATAGTAACTTGCAACTTTGAATGAGAATGAGCTTGCTTACAGCAACGTGCTATATGTTCTGAATGCCCGAATTGGGAATCTGTGTCAAAACTTTGTTAGGAATTATGTGATCCTTACTAGCTGGAAGTAAGGGAGAAGGGGCATGAAGTTATTTCTAGGAGTTGGACACATACCAAGTTTAGCTCAGTTCTGGGCATCTTTGAAATACCTATACAAACTTGTTCCTACATAGTAACTTGCAACTTTGAATGAGAATGTGCTTGCTTAGAGCAACGTGCTATATGTTCTGAATGCCCGAATTGGGAATCTGTGTCAAAATTTGTTAGGAATTATGTGATCCTTACTAGCTGGAAGTAAGGGAGTTGGGGCATGAAGGTATTTCTAGGAGTTGGACATATACCAAGTTTAGCACAGTTCTGGGCATCTTTGAAATACCTATACAAACTTGTTCCTACATAGTAGCTTGCAACTTTGAATGAGAATGTGCTTGCTTACAGCAACGTGCTATATGTTCTGAATGCCCGAATTTGGAATCTGTGTCAAAACTTTGTTAGGAATTATGTGATCCTTACTAGCTGGAAGTAAGGGAGATGGGGCATGACGTTATTTCTAGGAGTTGGACACATACCAATTTTAGATCAGTTCTGGGCATCTTTGAAATACCTATACAAACTTGTTCCTACATAGTAACTTGCAACTTTGAATGAGAATGTGCTTGCTTACAGCAACGTGCTATATGTTCTGAATGCCCGAATTGGGAATCTGTGTCAAAACTTTGTTAGGAATTATGTGATCCTTACTAGCTGGAAGTATGGGAGATGGGGCATGAAGTTATTTCTAGGAGTTGGACACATACCAAGTTTAGCTCAGTTCTGGGCATCTTTGAAATACCTATACAAACTTGTTCCTACATAGTAACTTGCAACTTTGAATGAGAATGTGCTTGCTTACAGCAACGTGCTATATGTTCTGAAAGCCCGAATTGGGAATCTGTGTCAAAACTTTGTTAGGAATTATGTGATCCTTACTAGATGGAAGTAAGGGAGATGGGGCATGAAGTTATTTCTAGGAGTTGGACACATACCAAGTTTAGCTCAGTTCTGGGCATCTTTGAAATACCTATACAAACTTGTTCCTACATAGTAACTTACATCTTTGAATGAGAATGTGCTTGCTTACAGCAACGTGCTATATGTTCTGAATGCCCGAATTGGGAATCTGTGTCAAAACTTTGTTAGGAATTACGTGATCCTTACTAGCTGGAAGTAAGGGAATTGCGGCATGAAGTTATTTCTAGGAGTTGGACACCTACCAAGTTAAGCTCAGTTCAGGGCATCTTTGAAATACCTATTCAAACTTGTTCCTAGATAGTAACTTGCAACTTTGAATGAGAATGTGCTTGCTTGCAGCGACGTGCTATATGTTCTGAATGCCCGAATTGGGAATCTGTGTCAAAACTTTGTTAGGAATTATGTGATCCTTACTAGATGGAAGTAAGGGAGATGGAGCCTGAAGTTATTTCTAGGAGTTGGAAACATACAACGTTTAGCTCAGTTCTGGGCATCTTTGAAATACCTATACAAACTTGTTCCTACATATTAACTTGCAACTTTGAATGAGAATGTGCTTGCTTAGAGCAACGTGCTATATGTTCTGAATGCCCGAATTGGGAATCTGTGTCAAAATTTGGTAGGAATTATGTGATCCTTACTAGCTGGAAGTAAGCGAGATGGGGCATGATGTTATTTCTAGGAGTTGGAGACATACCAAGTTTAGCTCAGTTCTGGGCATCTTTGAAATACCTATACAAACTTGTTCCTACATAGTAACTTGCAACTTTGAATGAGAATGTGCTTGCTTACAGCAACGTGCTATATGTTCTGAATGCCCGAATTGGGAATCTGTGTCAAAACTTTGTTAGGAATTATGTGATCCTTACTAGCTGGAAGTAAGGGACATGGGGCATGAATTTATTTCTAGGAGTTGGACACATACCAAGTTTAGCTCAGTTCTGGGCATCTTTGAAATACCTATACAAACTTGTTCCTACATAGTAACTTGCAACTTTGAATGAGAATGTGCTTGCTTACAGCAACGTGCTATATGTTCTGAAAGCCCGAATTGGGAATCTGTGTCAAAACTTTGTTAGGAATTATGTGATCCTTACTAGATGGAAGTAAGGGAGATGGGGCATGAAGTTATTTCTAGGAGTTGGACACATACCAAGTTTAGCTCAGTTCTGGGCATCTTTGAAATACCTATACAAACTTGTTCCTACATAGTAACTTACATCTTTGAATGAGAATGTGCTTGCTTACAGCAACGTGCTATATGTTCTGAATGCCCGAATTGGGAATCTGTGTCAAAACTTTGTTAGGAATTACGTGATCCTTACTAGCTGGAAGTAAGGGAGTTGCCGCATGAAGTTATTTCTAGGAGTTGAACACCTACCAAGTTAAGCTCAGTTCAGGGCATCTTTGAAATCCCTATTCAAACTTGTTCCTAGATAGTAACTTGCAACTTTGAATGAGAATGTGCTTGCTTGCAGCGACGTGCTATATGTTCTGAATGCCCGAATTGGGAATCTGTGTCAAAACTTTGTTAGGAATTATGTGATCCTTACTAGCTGGAAGTAAGGGAGTTGGGGCATGAAGTTATTTCTAGGAGTTGGAGACATACCAAGTTTAGCTCAGTTCTGGGCATCTTTGAAATACCTATACAAACTTGTTCCTACATAGTAACTTGCAACTTTGAATGAGAATGTGCTTGCTTACAGCAACGTGCTATATGTTCTGAATGCCCGAATTGGGAATCTGTGTCAAAATTTGTTAGGAATTATGTGATCCTTACTAGCTGGAAGTAAGGGAGTTGGGGCATGAAGGTATTTCTAGGAGTTGGACACATACCAAGTTTAGCACAGTTCTGGGCATCTTTGAAATACCTATACAAACTTGTTCCTACATAGTAGCTTGCAACTTTGAATGAGAATGTGCTTGCATACAGCAACGTGCTATATGTTCTAAATGCCCGAATTTGGAATCTGTGTCAAAACTTTGTTAGGAATTATGTGATCCTTAATAGATGGAAGTAAGGGAGATGGGGCATGAAGTTATTTCTAGGAGTTGGACACATACCAAGTTTAGCTCAGTTCTGGGCATCTTTCAAATACCTATACAAACTTGTTCCTACATAGTAACTTGCATCTTTGAATGAGAATGTGCTTGCTTACAGCAACGTGCTATATGTTCTGAATGCCCGAATTGGGAATCTGTGTCAAAACTTTGTTAGGAATTATGTGATCCTTACTAGCTGGAAGTAAGGGAGTTGCGGCATGAAGTTATTTCTAGGAGTTGGACACATACCAAGTTAAGCTCAGTTCTGGGCATCTTTTAAATACCTATTCAAACTTGTTCCTAGATAGTAACTTGCAACTTTGAATGAGAATGTGCTTGCTTACAGCAACGTGCTATATGTTCTGAATGCCCGAATAGGGAATCTGTGTCAAAACTTTGTTAGGAATTATGTGATCCTTACTAGCTGGAAGTAAGGGAGTTGGGGCATGAAGTTATTTCTAGGAGTTGGACACATACCATGTTTATTTGAGTTCTGGGCATCTTTGAAATACCTATACAAACTTGTTCCTACATAGTAACTTGCAACTTTGAATGAGAATGTGCTTGCTTAGAGCAACGTGCTATATGTTGTGAATGCCCGAATTGGGAATCTGTGTCAAAACTTTGTTAGGAATTATGTGATCCTTACTAGCTGGAAGTAAGGTAGTTGGGGCATGAAGTTATTTCTAGGAGTTGGACACATACCATGTTTAGCTCAGTTCTGGGCATCTTTGAAATACCTATACAAACTTGTTCCTACATAGTAACTTGCAACTTTGAATGAGAATGTGCTTGCTTAGAGCAACGTGCTATATGTTCTGAATGCCCGAATTGGGAATCTGTGTCAAAATTTGGTAGGAATTATGTGATCCTTACTAGCTGGAAGTTAGCGAGATGGGGCATGATGTTATTTCTAGGAGTTGGAGACATACCAAGTTTAGCTCAGTTCTGGGCATCTTTGAAATACCTATACAAACTTGTTCCTACATAGTAACTTGCAACTTTGAATGAGAATGAGCTTGCTTACAGCAACGTGCTATATGTTCTGAATGCCCGAATTGGGAATCTGTGTCAAAACTTTGTTAGGAATTATGTGATCCTTACTAGCTGGAAGTAAGGGAGATGGGGCATGAAGTTATTTCTAGGAGTTGGACACATACCAAGTTTAGCTCAGTTCTGGGCATCTTTGAAATACCTATACAAACTTGTTCCTACATAGTAACTTGCAACTTTGAATGAGAATGTGCTTGCTTACAACAACGTGCTATATGTTCTGAATGCCCGAATTGGGAATCTGTGTCAAAACCTTGTTAGGAATTATGTGATCCTTACTAGATGGAAGTAAGGGAGATGGGGCATGAAGTTATTTCTAGGAGTTGGACACATACCAAGTTTAGCTCAGTTCTGGGCATCTTTGAAATACCTATACAAACTTGTTCCTACATAGTAACTTGCAACTTTGAATGAGAATAAGCTTGCTTACAGCAACGTGCTATATGTTCTGAATGCCCGAATTGGGAATCTGTGTCAAAACTGTGTTAGGAATTATGTGATCCTTACTAGCTGGAAGTAAGGGAGTTGGGGCATGAAGTTATTTCTAGGAGTTGGACACATACCAAGTTTAGCTCAGTTCTGGGCATCTTTGAAATACCTATACAAACTTGTTCCTACATAGTAACTTGCATCTTTGAATGAGAATGTGCTTGCTTACAGCAACGTGCTATACGTTGTGAATGCCCGAATAGGGAATCTGTGTCAAAACTTTGTTAGGAATTATGTGATCATTACTAGCTGGAAGTAAGGGAGATGGGGCATGAAGTTATTTCTAGGAGTTGGACACATACCAAGATTAGCTCAGTTCTGGGCATCTTTGAAATACCTATACAAACTTGTTCCTACATAGTAACTTGCAACTTTGAATGAGAATGTGCTTGCTTACAGCAACGTGCTATATGTTCTGAATGCCCGAATTGGGAATCTGTCTCAAAACTTTGTTAGGAATTATGTGATCCTTACTAGCTGGAAGTAACGGAGATGGGGCATGAAGTTATTTCTAGGAGTTGGACACATACCAAGTTTAGCTCAGTTCTGGGCATCTTTGAAAAACCTATACAAACTTGTTCCTACATAGTAACTTGCAACTTTGAATGAGAATGTGCTTGCTTACAGCAACGTGCTATATGTTCTGAATGCCCGAATTGGGAATCAGTGTCAAAACTTTGTTAGGAATTATGTGATCCTTACTAGCTGGAAGTAAGGGAGTTGGGGCATGAAGTTATTTCTAGGAGTTGGAGACATACAACTTTCAGCTCTGTTCTGGGCATCTTTGAAATACCTATACAAACTTGTTCCTACATAGTAACTTGCAACTTTGAATGAGAATGTGCTTGCTTACAGCAACGTGCTATATGTTCTGAATGCCCGAATTGGGAATCTGTGTCAAAACTTTGTTAGGAATTATGTGATCCTTACTAGCTGAAAGTAAGAGAGATGGGGCATGAAGTTATTTCTAGGAGTTGGAGACATACCAAGTTTAGCTCAGTCTGGGTATCTTTGAAATACCTATACAAACTTGTTCCTACATAGTAACTTGCAACTTTGAATGAGAATGTGCTTTCTTACAGCAACGTGCTATATGTTCTGAATGCCCGAATTGGGAATCTGTGTCAAAATTTTGTTAGGAATTATGTAATCCTTACTAGCTGGAAGTAAGGGAGATGGGGCATGAAGTTATTTCTAGGAGTTGGAGACATACCAAGTTTAGCTCAGTTCTGGGCATCTTTGAAATACCTATACAAACTTGTTCCTACATAGTAACTTGCAACTTTGAATGAGAATGAGCTTGCTTACAGCAACGTGCTATATGTTCTGAATGCCCGAATTGGGAATCTGTGTCAAAACTTTGTTAGGAATTATGTGATCCTCACTAGCTGGAAGTAAGGGAGATGGGGCATGTAGTTATTTCTAGAGGTTGGACATATACAAAGTTTAGCTCAGTTCTGGGCATCTTTGAAATACCTATACAAACTTGTTCCTACATAGTAACTTGCAACTTTGAATGAGAATGTGCTTGCTTACAGCAACGTGCTATATGTTCTGAATGCCCGAATAGGGAATCTGTGTCAAAACTTTGTTAGGAATTATGTGATCCTTACTAGCTGGAAGTAAGTGAGTTGGGGCATGAAGGTATTTCTAGGAGTTGGACACATACCAAGTTTAGCACAGTTCTGGGCATCTTTGAAATACCTATACAAACTTGTTCCTACATAGTAACTTGCATCTTTGAATGAGAATGTGCTTGCTTACAGCAACGTGCTATATGTTCTGAATGCCCGAAATGGGAATCTGTGTCAAAACTTTGTTAGGAATTATGTGATCCTTACTAGCTGGAAGTAAGGGAGTTGGGGCATGAAGTTATTTCTAGGAGTTGGACACATACCAAGTTTAGCTCAGTTCTGGGCATCTTTGAAATACCTATACAAACTTGTTCCTACATAGTAACTTGCAACTTTGAATGAGAATGTGCTTGCTTACAGCAACGTGCTATATGTTCTGAATGCCCGAATTGGGAATCTGTGTCAAAACTTTGTTAGGAATTATGTGATCCTTACTAGCTGGAAGTAAGGGAGTTGGGGCATGAAGTTATTTCTAGGAGTTGGACACATACCAAGTTTAGCTCAGTACTGGGCATCTTTGAAATTCCTATTCAAACTTGTTCCTACATAGTAACTTACAACTTTGAATGAGAATGTGCTTACTTACAGCAACGTGCTATATGTTCTGAATGCTCGAATTGGGAATCTGTGTCAAAACTTTGTTAGGAATTATGTGATCCTTACTAGCTGGAAGTAAGGGAGTTGGGGCATGAAGTTATTTCTAGGAGTTGTAGACATACCAAGTTTAGCTCAGTTCTGGGCATCTTTGAAATACCTATACAAACTTGTTCCTACATAGTAACTTGCAACTTTGAATGAGAATGTGCTTGCTTACAGCAACGTGCTATATGTTCTGAATGCCCGAATTGGGAATCTGTGTCAAAATTTGTTAGGAATTATGTGATCCTTACTAGCTGGAAGTAAGGGAGATGGGGCATGAAGTTATTTCCAGGAGTTGGACACATACCAAGTTTAGCTCAGTCTGGGCATCTTTGAAATACCTATACAAACTTGTTCCTACATAGTAACTTGCAACTTTGAATGAGAATGTGCTTGCTTACAGCAACGTGCTATATGTTCTGAATGCCCGAATTGGGAATCTGTGTCAAAACTTTTTTAGGAATTATGTGATCCTTACTAGCTGGAAGTAAGGGAGATGGGGAATGAAGTTATTTCTAGGAGTTGGAGACATACCAAGTTTAGCTCAGTTCTGGGCATCTTTGAAATACCTATACAAACTTGTTCCTACATAGTAACTTGCAACTTTGAATGAGAATGAGCTTGCTTACAGCAACGTGCTATATGTTCTGAATGCCCGAATTGGGAATCTGTGTCAAAACTTTGTTAGGAATTATGTGATCCTTACTAGCTGGAAGTAAGGGAGATGGGGCATGAAGTTATTTCTAGAGGTTGGACACATACAACGTTTAGCTCAGTTCTGGGCATCTTTGAAATACCTATACAAACTTGTTCCTACATAGTAACTTGCAACTTTGAATGAAAATGTGCTTGCGTACAGCAACGTGCTATATGTTCTGAATGCCCGATCTGGGAATCTGTGTCAAAACTTTGTTAGGAATTATGTGATCCTTACTAGCTGGAAGTAAGCGACATGGGGCATGAAGGTATTTCTAGGAGTTGGACACATACCAAGTTTAGCACAGTTGTGGGCATCTTTGAAATACCTATACAAACTTGTTCCTACATAGTAACTTGCAACTTTGAATGACGATGTGCTTGCTTACAGCAACGTGCTATATGTTCTGAATGCCCGAATTGGGAATCTGTGTCAAAACGTTGTTAGGAATTATGTGATCCTTACTAGCTGGAAGTAAGGGAGTTGGGGCATGAAGTTATTTATAGGAGTTGGACACATACCAAGTTAGGTCAGTACTGGGCATCTTTGAAATACCTATACAAACATGTTCCTACATAGTAACTTGCAACTTTGAATGAGAATGTGCTTGCTTAGAGCAACGTGCTATATGTTCTGAATGCCCGAATTGGGAATCTGTGTCAAAATTTGTTAGGAAATATGTGATCCTTACTAGCTGGAAGTAAGGGAGTTGGGGCATGAAGGTATTTCTAGGAGTTGGACACATACCAAGTTTAGCACAGTTCTGGGCATCTTTGAAATACCTATACAAACTTGTTCCTACATAGTAACTTGCAACTTTGAATGAGAATGTGCTTGCTTACAGCAACGTGCTATATGTTCTGAATGCCCGAATTGGGAATCTGTGTCAAAACTTTGTTAGGAATTATGTGATCTTACTAGCTGGAAGTAAGGGAGATGGGGCATGAAGTTATTTCTAGGAGTTGGACACATACCAATTTTAGCTCAGTTCTGGGCATCTTTGAAATACCTATACAAACGTGTTCCTACATAGTAACTTGCAACTTTGAATGAGAATGTGCTTGCTTACAGCAACGTGCTATATGTTCTGAATGCCCGAATTGGGAATCTGTGTCAAAACTTTGTTAGGAATTATGTGATCCTTACTAGCTGGAAGTAAGGGAGATGGGGCATGAAGATATTTCTAGGAGTTGGACACATACCAAGTTTAGCTCAGTTCTGGGCATCTTTGAAATACCTATACAAACTTGTTCCTACATAGTAACTTGCAACTTTGAATGAGAATGTGCTTGCTTACAGGAACGTGCTATATGTTCTGAAAGCCCGAATTGGGAATCTGTGTCAAAACTTTGTAGGGATTATGTGATCCTTACTAGATGGAAGTAAGGGAGATGGGGCATGAAGTTATTTCTAGGAGTTGGACACATACCAAGTTTAGCTCAGTTCTGGGCATCTTTGAAATACCTATACAAACTTGTTCCTACATAGTAACTTGCAACTTTGAATGAGAATGAGCTTGCTTACAGCAACGTGCTATATGTTCTGAATGCCCGAATTGGGATTCTGTGTCAAAACTTTGTTAGGAATTATGTGATCCTTACTAGCTGGAAGTAAGGGAGATGGGGCATGAAGTTATTTCTAGAGGTTGGACACATACAACGTTTAGCTCAGTTCTGGGCATCTTTGAAATACCTATACAAACTTGTTCCTACATAGTAACTTGCAACTTTGAATGAGAATGTGCTTGCTTACAGCAACGTGCTATATGTTCTGAATGCCCGAATAGGGAATCTGTGTCAAAACTTTGTTAGGAATTATGTGATCCTTACTAGCTGGAAGTAAGTGAGTTGGGGCATGAAGGTATTTCTAGGAGTTGGACACATACCAAGTTTAGCACAGTTCTGGGCATCTTTGAAATACCTATACAAACTTGTTCCTACATAGTAACTTGCAACTTTGAATGACAATGTGCTTGCTTACAGCAACGTGCTATATGTTCTGAATGCCCGAATTGGGTATCTGTGTCAAAACTTTGTTAGGAATTATGTGATCCTTACTAGCTGGAAGTAAGTGAGTTGGGGCATGAAGTTATTTCTAGAGGTTGGAGACATACCAAGTTTAGCTCAGTTCTGGGCATCTTGGAAATACCTATACAAACTTGTTCCTACATAGTAACTTGCAACTTTGAATGAGAATGTGCTTGCTTACAGCAACGTGCTATATGTTGTGAATGCCCGAATTGGGAATCTGTGTCAAAACTTTGTTAGGAAGTATGTGATCCTTACTAGCTGGAAGTAAGCGAGATGGGGCATGAAGTTATTTCTAGGAGTTGGAGACATACAACGTTTAGCTCAGTTGTGGGCATCTTTGAAATACCTATACAAACTTGTTCCTACATAGTAACTTGCAACTTTGAATGAGAATGTGCTTGCTTACAGCAACGTGCTATATGTTCTGAATGCTCGAATTGGGAATCTGTGTCAAAATTTTGTTAGGAATTATGTGATCCTTACTAGCTGGAAGTAAGGGAGATGGGGCATGAAGTTATTTCTAGGAGTTGGACACATACCAAGTTTAGCTCAGTCTGGGCATCTTTGAAATACCTATACAAACTTGTTCCTACATAGTAACTTGCAACTTTGAATGAGAATGTGCTTGCTTACAGCAACGTGCTATATGTTCTGAATGCCCGAATTGGGAATCTGTGTCAAAACTTTGTTAGGAATTATGTGATCCTTACTAGCTGGAAGTAAGGGAGATGGGGCATGAAGTTATTTCTAGGAGTTGGACACATACCAAGTTTAGCTCAGTTCTGGGCATCTTTGAAATACCTATACAAACTTGTTCATACATAGTAACTTGCAACTTTTAATGAGAATGTGCTTGCTTACAGCAACGTGCTATATGTTCTGAAAGCCCGAATTGGGAATCTGTGTCAAAACTTTGTTAGGAATTATGTGATCCTTACTAGATGGAAGTAAGGGAGATGGGGCATGATGTTATTTCTAGGAGTTGGACACATACCAAGTTTAGCTCAGTTCTGGGCATCTTTGAAATACCTATACAAACTTGTTCCTACATAGTAACTTGCATCTTTGAATGAGAATGTGCTTGCTTACAGCAACGTGCTATATGTTCTGAATGCCCGAATTGGGAATCTGTGTCAAAAATTTGTTTGGAATTATGTGATCCTTACTAGCTGGAAGTAAGGGAGTTGCGGCATGAAGTTATTTCTAGGAGTTGGACACATACCAAGTTTAGCTCAGTCTGGGCATCTTTGAAATACCTATACAAACTTGTTCCCACATAGTAACTTGCAACTTTGAATGAGAATGTGCTTGCTTACAGCAACGTGCTATATGTTCTGAATGCCCGAATTGGGAATCTGTGTCAAAATTTTGTTAGGAATTATGTGATCCTTACTAGCTGGAAGTAAGGGAGATGGGGCATGAAGTTATTTCTAGGAGTTGGAGACATACCAAGTTTAGCTCAGTTCTGGGCATCTTTGAAATACCTATACAAACTTGTTCCTACATAGTAACTTGCAACTTTGAATGAGAATGAGCTTGCTTACAGCAACGTGCTATATGTTCTGAATGCCCGAATAGGGAATCTGTGTCAAAACTTTGTTAGGAATTATGTGATCCTTACTAGCTGGAAGTAAGTGAGTTGGGGCATGAAGGTATTTCTAGGAGTTGGACAAATACCAAGTTTAGCACAGTTCTGGTCATCTTTGAAATACCTATACAAACTTGTTCCTACATAGTAACTTGCAACTTTGAATGACAATGTGCTTGCTTACAGCAACGTGCTATATGTTCTGAATGCCCGAATTGGGTATCTGTGTCAAAACTTTGTTAGGAATTATGTGATCCTTACTAGCTGGTAGTAAGGGAGACGGGCATGAAGTTATTTCTAGAGGTTGGAGACATACCAATTTAGCTCAGTTCTGGGCATCTTTGAAATACCTATAAAAACTTGTTCCTACATAGTAACTTGCAACTTTGAATGAGAATGTGCTTGCTTACAACAACGTGCTATATGTTCTGATTGCCCGAATTGGGAATCTGTGTCAAAACCTTGTTAGGAATTATGTGATCCTTACTAGATGGAAGTAAGGGAGATGGGGCATGAAGTTATTTCTAGGAGTTGCACACATACCAAGTTTAGCTCAGTTCTGGGCATCTTTGAAATACCTATACAAACTTGTTCCTACATAGTAACTTGCAACTTTGAATGAGAATGTGCTTGCTTAGAGCAACGTGCTATATGTTCTGAATGCCCGAATTGGGAATCTGTGTCAAAATTTGTTAGGAAATATGTGATCCTTACTAGCTGGAAGTAAGGGAGTTGGGGCATGAAGGTATTTCTAGGAGTTGGACACATACCAAGTTTAGCACAGTTCTGGGCATCTTTGAAATACCTATACAAACTTGTTCCTACATAGTAAATTGCAACTTTGAATGAGAATGTGCTTGCTTACAGCAACGTGCTATATGTTCTGAATGCCCGAATTGGGAATCTGTGTCAAAACTTTGTTAGGAATTATGTGATCTTACTAGCTGGAAGTAAGGGAGATGGGGCATGAAGTTATTTCTAGGAGTTGGACACATACCAATTTTAGCTCAGTTCTGGGCATCTTTGAAATACCTATACAAACGTGTTCCTACATAGTAACTTGCAACTTTGAATGAGAATGTGCTTGCTTACAGCAACGTGCTATATGTTCTGAATGCCCGAATTGGGAATCTGTGTCAAAACTTTGTTAGGAATTATGTGATCCTTACTAGCTGGAAGTAAGGGAGATGGGGCATGAAGATATTTCTAGGAGTTGGACACATACCAAGTTTAGCTCAGTTCTGGGCATCTTTGAAATACCTATACAAACTTGTTCCTACATAGTAACTTGCAACTTTGAATGAGAATGTGCTTGCTTACAGGAACGTGCTATATGTTCTGAAAGCCCGAATTGGGAATCTGTGTCAAAACTTTGTAGGGATTATGTGATCCTTACTAGATGGAAGTAAGGGAGATGGGGCATGAAGTTATTTCTAGGAGTTGGACACATACCAAGTTTAGCTCAGTTCTGGGCATCTTTGAAATACCTATACAAACTTGTTCCTACATAGTAACTTGCAACTTTGAATGAGAATGAGCTTGCTTACAGCAACGTGCTATATGTTCTGAATGCCCGAATTGGGATTCTGTGTCAAAACTTTGTTAGGAATTATGTGATCCTTACTAGCTGGAAGTAAGGGAGATGGGGCATGAAGTTATTTCTAGAGGTTGGACACATACAACGTTTAGCTCAGTTCTGGGCATCTTTGAAATACCTATACAAACTTGTTCCTACATAGTAACTTGCAACTTTGAATGAGAATGTGCTTGCTTACAGCAACGTGCTATATGTTCTGAATGCCCGAATAGGGAATCTGTGTCAAAACTTTGTTAGGAATTATGTGATCCTTACTAGCTGGAAGTAAGTGAGTTGGGGCATGAAGGTATTTCTAGGAGTTGGACACATACCAAGTTTAGCACAGTTCTGGGCATCTTTGAAATACCTATACAAACTTGTTCCTACATAGTAACTTGCAACTTTGAATGACAATGTGCTTGCTTACAGCAACGTGCTATATGTTCTGAATGCCCGAATTGGGTATCTGTGTCAAAACTTTGTTAGGAATTATGTGATCCTTACTAGCTGGAAGTAAGTGAGTTGGGGCATGAAGTTATTTCTAGAGGTTGGAGACATACCAAGTTTAGCTCAGTTCTGGGCATCTTGGAAATACCTATACAAACTTGTTCCTACATAGTAACTTGCAACTTTGAATGAGAATGTGCTTGCTTACAGCAACGTGCTATATGTTGTGAATGCCCGAATTGGGAATCTGTGTCAAAACTTTGTTAGGAAGTATGTGATCCTTACTAGCTGGAAGTAAGCGAGATGGGGCATGAAGTTATTTCTAGGAGTTGGAGACATACAACGTTTAGCTCAGTTGTGGGCATCTTTGAAATACCTATACAAACTTGTTCCTACATAGTAACTTGCAACTTTGAATGAGAATGTGCTTGCTTACAGCAACGTGCTATATGTTCTGAATGCTCGAATTGGGAATCTGTGTCAAAATTTTGTTAGGAATTATGTGATCCTTACTAGCTGGAAGTAAGGGAGATGGGGCATGAAGTTATTTCTAGGAGTTGGACACATACCAAGTTTAGCTCAGTCTGGGCATCTTTGAAATACCTATACAAACTTGTTCCTACATAGTAACTTGCAACTTTGAATGAGAATGTGCTTGCTTACAGCAACGTGCTATATGTTCTGAATGCCCGAATTGGGAATCTGTGTCAAAACTTTGTTAGGAATTATGTGATCCTTACTAGCTGGAAGTAAGGGAGATGGGGCATGAAGTTATTTCTAGGAGTTGGACACATACCAAGTTTAGCTCAGTTCTGGGCATCTTTGAAATACCTATACAAACTTGTTCATACATAGTAACTTGCAACTTTTAATGAGAATGTGCTTGCTTACAGCAACGTGCTATATGTTCTGAAAGCCCGAATTGGGAATCTGTGTCAAAACTTTGTTAGGAATTATGTGATCCTTACTAGATGGAAGTAAGGGAGATGGGGCATGATGTTATTTCTAGGAGTTGGACACATACCAAGTTTAGCTCAGTTCTGGGCATCTTTGAAATACCTATACAAACTTGTTCCTACATAGTAACTTGCATCTTTGAATGAGAATGTGCTTGCTTACAGCAACGTGCTATATATTCTGAATGCCCGAATTGGGAATCTGTGTCAAAACTTTGTTTGGAATTATGTGATCCTTACTAGCTGGAAGTAAGGGAGTTGCGGCATGAAGTTATTTCTAGGAGTTGGACACATACCAAGTTTAGCTCAGTCTGGGCATCTTTGAAATACCTATACAAACTTGTTCCCACATAGTAACTTGCAACTTTGAATGAGAATGTGCTTGCTTACAGCAACGTGCTATATGTTCTGAATGCCCGAATTGGGAATCTGTGTCAAAATTTTGTTAGGAATTATGTGATCCTTACTAGCTGGAAGTAAGGGAGATGGGGCATGAAGTTATTTCTAGGAGTTGGAGACATACCAAGTTTAGCTCAGTTCTGGGCATCTTTGAAATACCTATACAAACTTGTTCCTACATAGTAACTTGCAACTTTGAATGAGAATGAGCTTGCTTACAGCAACGTGCTATATGTTCTGAATGCCCGAATAGGGAATCTGTGTCAAAACTTTGTTAGGAATTATGTGATCCTTACTAGCTGGAAGTAAGTGAGTTGGGGCATGAAGGTATTTCTAGGAGTTGGACAAATACCAAGTTTAGCACAGTTCTGGTCATCTTTGAAATACCTATACAAACTTGTTCCTACATAGTAACTTGCAACTTTGAATGACAATGTGCTTGCTTACAGCAACGTGCTATATGTTCTGAATGCCCGAATTGGGTATCTGTGTCAAAACTTTGTTAGGAATTATGTGATCCTTACTAGCTGGTAGTAAGGGAGACGGGCATGAAGTTATTTCTAGAGGTTGGAGACATACCAATTTAGCTCAGTTCTGGGCATCTTTGAAATACCTATAAAAACTTGTTCCTACATAGTAACTTGCAACTTTGAATGAGAATGTGCTTGCTTACAACAACGTGCTATATGTTCTGATTGCCCGAATTGGGAATCTGTGTCAAAACCTTGTTAGGAATTATGTGATCCTTACTAGATGGAAGTAAGGGAGATGGGGCATGAAGTTATTTCTAGGAGTTGCACACATACCAAGTTTAGCTCAGTTCTGGGCATCTTTGAAATACCTATACAAACTTGTTCCTACATAGAAACTTGCAACATTGAATGAGAATGAGCTTGCTTACAGCAACGTGCTATATGTTCTGAATGCCCGAATTGGGAATCTGTGTCAAAACTTTGTTAGGAATTATGTGATCCTTACTAGCTGGAAGTAAGGGAGTTGGGGCATGAATTTATTTCTAGGAGTTGGACACATACCAAGTTTAGCTCAGTTCTGGGCATCTTTGAAATACCTATACAAACTTGTTCCTACATAGTAACTTGCAACTTTGAATGAGAATGTGCTTGCTTACAGCAACGTGCTATATGTTCTGAATGCCCGAATTGGGAATCTGTGTCAAAACTTTGTTAGGATTTATGTGATCCTTACTAGCTGGAAGTAAGGGAGATGGGGCATGAAGTTATTTCTAGGAGTTGGAGACATACAACTTTTAGCTTTGTTCTGGGCATCTTTGAAATACCTATACAAACTTGTTCCTACATAGTAACTTGCAACTTTGAATGAGAATGTGCTTGCTTACAGCAACGTGCTATATGTTCTGAATGCCCGAATAGGGAATCTGTGTCAAAACTTTGTTAGGAATTATGTGATCCTTACTGGCTGGAAGTAAGTGAGTTGGGGCATGATGGTATTTCTAGGAGTTGGACACAAACCAAGTTTAGCACAGTTCTGGGCATCTTTGAAATACCTATACAAACTTGTTCCTACATAGTAACTTGCAAATTTGAATGAGAATGTGCTTGCTTACAGCAACGTGCTATATGTTCTGAATGCCCGAATTGGGAATCTGTGTCAAAACTTTGTTAGGAATTATGTGATCCTTACTAGATGGAAGTAAGGGAGATGGGGCATGAAGTTATTTCTAGGAGTTGGAGACATACCAAGTTTAGCTCAGTTCTGGGCATCTTTGAAATACCTATACAAACTTGTTCCTACATGGTAACTTGCAACTTTGAATGAGAATGTGCTTGCTTACAGCAACGTGCTATATGTTCTGAATGCCCGAATTGGGAATCTGTGTCAAAACTTTGTTAGGAATTATGTGATCCTTACTAGCTGGAAGTAAGGGAGATGGGGCATGAAGTTATTTCTAGGAGTTGGACACATACCAAGTTTAGCTCAGTTCTGGGCATCTTTGAAATACCTATACAAACTTGTTCCTACATAGTAACTTGCAACTTTGAATGAGAATGTGCTTGCTTACAGCAACGTGCTACATGTTCTGAATGCCCGAATTGGGAATCTGTGTCAAAATTTTGTTAGGAATTATGTGATCCTTACTAGCTGGAAGTAAGGGAGATGGGGCATGAAGTTATTTCTAGGAGTTGGACACATACCAAGTTTAGCTCAGTTCTGGGCATTTTTGAAATACCTATACAAACTTGTTCCTACATAGTAACTTGCAACTTTGAATGAGAATGTGCTTGCTTACAGCAACGTGCTATATGATCTGAATGCCCGAATTGGGAATCTGTGTCAAAACTTTGTTAGGAATTATGTGATCCTTACTAGATGGAAGTAAGGGAGATGGGGCATGAAGTTATTTCTAGGAGTTGGACACATACAACGTTTAGCTCAGTTCTCGGCATCTTTGAAATACCTATACAAACTTGTTCCTACATAGTAACTTGCAACTTTGAATGAGAATGTGCTTGCTTACAGCAACGTACTATATGTTCTGAATGCCCGAATTGGGAATCTGTGTCAAAACTTTGTTAGGAATTATGTGATCCTTACTAGATGGAAGTAAGGGAGATGGGGCATGAAGTTATTTCTAGGAGTTGGACACATACCAAGTTTAGCTCAGTTCTGGGCATCTTTGAAATACCTATACAAACTTGTTCCTACATAGTAACTTGCATCTTTGAATGAGAATGTGCTTGCTTACAGCAACGTGCTATATGTTCTGAATGCCCGAATTGGGAATCTGTGTCAAAACTTTGTTAGGAATTATGTGATCCTTACTAGCAGGAAGTAAGGGAGTTGGGGCATGAAGTTATTTCTAGGAGTTGGACACATACCATGTTTAGCTCAGTCCTGGGCATCTTTGAAATACCTATACAAACTTGTTCCTACATAGTAACTTGCAACTTTGAATGAGAACGTGCTTGCTTACAGCAACGTGCTATTTGTTCTGAATGCCCGATTGGGAATCTGTGTCAAAACTTTGTTAGGAATTATGTGATCCTTACTAGCTGGAAGTAAGGGAGATGGGGCATGAAGTTATTTCTAGGAGTTGGACACATACCAAGTTTAGCTCAGTCCTGGGCATCTTTGAAATACCTATACAAACTTGTTCCTACATAGTAACTTGCAACTTTGAATGAGAATGTGCTTGCTTACAGCAACGTGCTATATGTTCTGAATGCCCGAATTGGGAATCTGTGTCAAAACTTTGTTAGGAATTATGTGATCCTTACTAGCTGGAAGTAAGGGAGTTGGGGCATGAAGGTATTTCTAGGAGTTGGACACATACCAAGTTTAGCACAGTTCTGGGCATCTTTGAAATACCTATACAAACTTGTTCCTACATAGTAACTTGCAACTTTGAATGAGAATGTGCTTGCTTACAGCAACGTGCTATATGTTCTGAATTCCCGAATTGGGAATCTGTGTCAAATCTTTGTTAGGAATTATGTGATCCTTACTAGCTGGAAGTAAGGGAGTTGGGGCATGAAGTTATTTCTAGGAGTTGGACACATACCAAGTTTAGCTCAGTTCTGGGCATCTTTGAAATACCTATACAAACTTGTTCCTACATAGTATCTTGCAACTTTGAATGAGAATGTGCTTGCTTACAGAAACGTGCTATATGTTCTGAATGCCCGAATTGGGAATCTGTGTCAAAACTTTGTTAGGAATTATGTGATCCTTAGTAGCTGGAAGTAAGGGAGTTGGGGCATGAAGTTATTTCTAGGAGTTGGACACATACCAAGTTTAGCTCAGTTCTGGGCATCATTGAAAGTCCTATTCAAACTTGTTCCTACATAGTAACTTGCAACTTTGAATGACAATGTGCTTGCTTACAGCAACGTGCTATATGTTCTGAATGCCCGAATTGGGTATCTGTGTCAAAACTTTGTTAGGAATTATGTGATCCTTACTAGCTGGTAGTAAGGGAGACGGGCATGAAGTTATTTCTAGAGGTTGGAGACATACCAATTTAGCTCAGTTCTGGGCATCTTTGAAATACCTATAAAAACTTGTTCCTACATAGTAACTTGCAACTTTGAATGAGAATGTGCTTGCTTACAACAACGTGCTATATGTTCTGATTGCCCGAATTGGGAATCTGTGTCAAAACCTTGTTAGGAATTATGTGATCCTTACTAGATGGAAGTAAGGGAGATGGGGCATGAAGTTATTTCTAGGAGTTGCACACATACCAAGTTTAGCTCAGTTCTGGGCATCTTTGAAATACCTATACAAACTTGTTCCTACATAGTAACTTGCAACTTTGAATGAGAATGTGCTTGCTTAGAGCAACGTGCTATATGTTCTGAATGCCCGAATTGGGAATCTGTGTCAAAATTTGTTAGGAAATATGTGATCCTTACTAGCTGGAAGTAAGGGAGTTGGGGCATGAAGGTATTTCTAGGAGTTGGACACATACCAAGTTTAGCACAGTTCTGGGCATCTTTGAAATACCTATACAAACTTGTTCCTACATAGTAACTTGCAACTTTGAATGAGAATGTGCTTGCTTACAGCAACGTGCTATATGTTCTGAATGCCCGAATTGGGAATCTGTGTCAAAACTTTGTTAGGAATTATGTGATCTTACTAGCTGGAAGTAAGGGAGATGGGGCATGAAGTTATTTCTAGGAGTTGGACACATACCAATTTTAGCTCAGTTCTGGGCATCTTTGAAATACCTATACAAACGTGTTCCTACATAGTAACTTGCAACTTTGAATGAGAATGTGCTTGCTTACAGCAACGTGCTATATGTTCTGAATGCCCGAATTGGGAATCTGTGTCAAAACTTTGTTAGGAATTATGTGATCCTTACTAGCTGGAAGTAAGGGAGATGGGGCATGAAGATATTTCTAGGAGTTGGACACATACCAAGTTTAGCTCAGTTCTGGGCATCTTTGAAATACCTATACAAACTTGTTCCTACATAGTAACTTGCAACTTTGAATGAGAATGTGCTTGCTTACAGGAACGTGCTATATGTTCTGAAAGCCCGAATTGGGAATCTGTGTCAAAACTTTGTAGGGATTATGTGATCCTTACTAGATGGAAGTAAGGGAGATGGGGCATGAAGTTATTTCTAGGAGTTGGACACATACCAAGTTTAGCTCAGTTCTGGGCATCTTTGAAATACCTATACAAACTTGTTCCTACATAGTAACTTGCAACTTTGAATGAGAATGAGCTTGCTTACAGCAACGTGCTATATGTTCTGAATGCCCGAATTGGGATTCTGTGTCAAAACTTTGTTAGGAATTATGTGATCCTTACTAGCTGGAAGTAAGGGAGATGGGGCATGAAGTTATTTCTAGAGGTTGGACACATACAACGTTTAGCTCAGTTCTGGGCATCTTTGAAATACCTATACAAACTTGTTCCTACATAGTAACTTGCAACTTTGAATGAGAATGTGCTTGCTTACAGCAACGTGCTATATGTTCTGAATGCCCGAATAGGGAATCTGTGTCAAAACTTTGTTAGGAATTATGTGATCCTTACTAGCTGGAAGTAAGTGAGTTGGGGCATGAAGGTATTTCTAGGAGTTGGACACATACCAAGTTTAGCACAGTTCTGGGCATCTTTGAAATACCTATACAAACTTGTTCCTACATAGTAACTTGCAACTTTGAATGACAATGTGCTTGCTTACAGCAACGTGCTATATGTTCTGAATGCCCGAATTGGGTATCTGTGTCAAAACTTTGTTAGGAATTATGTGATCCTTACTAGCTGGAAGTAAGTGAGTTGGGGCATGAAGTTATTTCTAGAGGTTGGAGACATACCAAGTTTAGCTCAGTTCTGGGCATCTTGGAAATACCTATACAAACTTGTTCCTACATAGTAACTTGCAACTTTGAATGAGAATGTGCTTGCTTACAGCAACGTGCTATATGTTGTGAATGCCCGAATTGGGAATCTGTGTCAAAACTTTGTTAGGAAGTATGTGATCCTTACTAGCTGGAAGTAAGCGAGATGGGGCATGAAGTTATTTCTAGGAGTTGGAGACATACAACGTTTAGCTCAGTTGTGGGCATCTTTGAAATACCTATACAAACTTGTTCCTACATAGTAACTTGCAACTTTGAATGAGAATGTGCTTGCTTACAGCAACGTGCTATATGTTCTGAATGCTCGAATTGGGAATCTGTGTCAAAATTTTGTTAGGAATTATGTGATCCTTACTAGCTGGAAGTAAGGGAGATGGGGCATGAAGTTATTTCTAGGAGTTGGACACATACCAAGTTTAGCTCAGTCTGGGCATCTTTGAAATACCTATACAAACTTGTTCCTACATAGTAACTTGCAACTTTGAATGAGAATGTGCTTGCTTACAGCAACGTGCTATATGTTCTGAATGCCCGAATTGGGAATCTGTGTCAAAACTTTGTTAGGAATTATGTGATCCTTACTAGCTGGAAGTAAGGGAGATGGGGCATGAAGTTATTTCTAGGAGTTGGACACATACCAAGTTTAGCTCAGTTCTGGGCATCTTTGAAATACCTATACAAACTTGTTCATACATAGTAACTTGCAACTTTTAATGAGAATGTGCTTGCTTACAGCAACGTGCTATATGTTCTGAAAGCCCGAATTGGGAATCTGTGTCAAAACTTTGTTAGGAATTATGTGATCCTTACTAGATGGAAGTAAGGGAGATGGGGCATGATGTTATTTCTAGGAGTTGGACACATACCAAGTTTAGCTCAGTTCTGGGCATCTTTGAAATACCTATACAAACTTGTTCCTACATAGTAACTTGCATCTTCGAATGAGAATGTGCTTGCTTACAGCAACGTGCTATATGTTCTGAATGCCCGAATTGGGAATCTGTGTCAAAACTTTGTTTGGAATTATGTGATCCTTACTAGCTGGAAGTAAGGGAGTTGCGGCATGAAGTTATTTCTAGGAGTTGGACACATACCAAGTTTAGCTCAGTCTGGGCATCTTTGAAATACCTATACAAACTTGTTCCCACATAGTAACTTGCAACTTTGAATGAGAATGTGCTTGCTTACAGCAACGTGCTATATGTTCTGAATGCCCGAATTGGGAATCTGTGTCAAAATTTTGTTAGGAATTATGTGATCCTTACTAGCTGGAAGTAAGGGAGATGGGGCATGAAGTTATTTCTAGGAGTTGGAGACATACCAAGTTTAGCTCAGTTCTGGGCATCTTTGAAATACCTATACAAACTTGTTCCTACATAGTAACTTGCAACTTTGAATGAGAATGAGCTTGCTTACAGCAACGTGCTATATGTTCTGAATGCCCGAATAGGGAATCTGTGTCAAAACTTTGTTAGGAATTATGTGATCCTTACTAGCTGGAAGTAAGTGAGTTGGGGCATGAAGGTATTTCTAGGAGTTGGACAAATACCAAGTTTAGCACAGTTCTGGTCATCTTTGAAATACCTATACAAACTTGTTCCTACATAGTAACTTGCAACTTTGAATGACAATGTGCTTGCTTACAGCAACGTGCTATATGTTCTGAATGCCCGAATTGGGTATCTGTGTCAAAACTTTGTTAGGAATTATGTGATCCTTACTAGCTGGTAGTAAGGGAGACGGGCATGAAGTTATTTCTAGAGGTTGGAGACATACCAATTTAGCTCAGTTCTGGGCATCTTTGAAATACCTATAAAAACTTGTTCCTACATAGTAACTTGCAACTTTGAATGAGAATGTGCTTGCTTACAACAACGTGCTATATGTTCTGATTGCCCGAATTGGGAATCTGTGTCAAAACCTTGTTAGGAATTATGTGATCCTTACTAGATGGAAGTAAGGGAGATGGGGCATGAAGTTATTTCTAGGAGTTGCACACATACCAAGTTTAGCTCAGTTCTGGGCATCTTTGAAATACCTATACAAACTTGTTCCTACATAGTAACTTGCAACATTGAATGAGAATGAGCTTGCTTACAGCAACGTGCTATATGTTCTGAATGCCCGAATTGGGAATCTGTGTCAAAACTTTGTTAGGAATTATGTGATCCTTACTAGCTGGAAGTAAGGGAGTTGGGGCATGAATTTATTTCTAGGAGTTGGACACATACCAAGTTTAGCTCAGTTCTGGGCATCTTTGAAATACCTATACAAACTTGTTCCTACATAGTAACTTGCAACTTTGAATGAGAATGTGCTTGCTTACAGCAACGTGCTATATGTTCTGAATGCCCGAATTGGGAATCTGTGTCAAAACTTTGTTAGGATTTATGTGATCCTTACTAGCTGGAAGTAAGGGAGATGGGGCATGAAGTTATTTCTAGGAGTTGGAGACATACAACTTTTAGCTTTGTTCTGGGCATCTTTGAAATACCTATACAAACTTGTTCCTACATAGTAACTTGCAACTTTGAATGAGAATGTGCTTGCTTACAGCAACGTGCTATATGTTCTGAATGCCCGAATAGGGAATCTGTGTCAAAACTTTGTTAGGAATTATGTGATCCTTACTGGCTGGAAGTAAGTGAGTTGGGGCATGATGGTATTTCTAGGAGTTGGACACAAACCAAGTTTAGCACAGTTCTGGGCATCTTTGAAATACCTATACAAACTTGTTCCTACATAGTAACTTGCAAATTTGAATGAGAATGTGCTTGCTTACAGCAACGTGCTATATGTTCTGAATGCCCGAATTGGGAATCTGTGTCAAAACTTTGTTAGGAATTATGTGATCCTTACTAGATGGAAGTAAGGGAGATGGGGCATGAAGTTATTTCTAGGAGTTGGAGACATACCAAGTTTAGCTCAGTTCTGGGCATCTTTGAAATACCTATACAAACTTGTTCCTACATGGTAACTTGCAACTTTGAATGAGAATGTGCTTGCTTACAGCAACGTGCTATATGTTCTGAATGCCCGAATTGGGAATCTGTGTCAAAACTTTGTTAGGAATTATGTGATCCTTACTAGCTGGAAGTAAGGGAGATGGGGCATGAAGTTATTTCTAGGAGTTGGACACATACCAAGTTTAGCTCAGTTCTGGGCATCTTTGAAATACCTATACAAACTTGTTCCTACATAGTAACTTGCAACTTTGAATGAGAATGTGCTTGCTTACAGCAACGTGCTACATGTTCTGAATGCCCGAATTGGGAATCTGTGTCAAAATTTTGTTAGGAATTATGTGATCCTTACTAGCTGGAAGTAAGGGAGATGGGGCATGAAGTTATTTCTAGGAGTTGGACACATACCAAGTTTAGCTCAGTTCTGGGCATTTTTGAAATACCTATACAAACTTGTTCCTACATAGTAACTTGCAACTTTGAATGAGAATGTGCTTGCTTACAGCAACGTGCTATATGATCTGAATGCCCGAATTGGGAATCTGTGTCAAAACTTTGTTAGGAATTATGTGATCCTTACTAGATGGAAGTAAGGGAGATGGGGCATGAAGTTATTTCTAGGAGTTGGACACATACAACGTTTAGCTCAGTTCTCGGCATCTTTGAAATACCTATACAAACTTGTTCCTACATAGTAACTTGCAACTTTGAATGAGAATGTGCTTGCTTACAGCAACGTACTATATGTTCTGAATGCCCGAATTGGGAATCTGTGTCAAAACTTTGTTAGGAATTATGTGATCCTTACTAGATGGAAGTAAGGGAGATGGGGCATGAAGTTATTTCTAGGAGTTGGACACATACCAAGTTTAGCTCAGTTCTGGGCATCTTTGAAATACCTATACAAACTTGTTCCTACATAGTAACTTGCATCTTTGAATGAGAATGTGCTTGCTTACAGCAACGTGCTATATGTTCTGAATGCCCGAATTGGGAATCTGTGTCAAAACTTTGTTAGGAATTATGTGATCCTTACTAGCAGGAAGTAAGGGAGTTGGGGCATGAAGTTATTTCTAGGAGTTGGACACATACCATGTTTAGCTCAGTCCTGGGCATCTTTGAAATACCTATACAAACTTGTTCCTACATAGTAACTTGCAACTTTGAATGAGAACGTGCTTGCTTACAGCAACGTGCTATTTGTTCTGAATGCCCGATTGGGAATCTGTGTCAAAACTTTGTTAGGAATTATGTGATCCTTACTAGCTGGAAGTAAGGGAGATGGGGCATGAAGTTATTTCTAGGAGTTGGACACATACCAAGTTTAGCTCAGTCCTGGGCATCTTTGAAATACCTATACAAACTTGTTCCTACATAGTAACTTGCAACTTTGAATGAGAATGTGCTTGCTTACAGCAACGTGCTATATGTTCTGAATGCCCGAATTGGGAATCTGTGTCAAAACTTTGTTAGGAATTATGTGATCCTTACTAGCTGGAAGTAAGGGAGTTGGGGCATGAAGGTATTTCTAGGAGTTGGACACATACCAAGTTTAGCACAGTTCTGGGCATCTTTGAAATACCTATACAAACTTGTTCCTACATAGTAACTTGCAACTTTGAATGAGAATGTGCTTGCTTACAGCAACGTGCTATATGTTCTGAATTCCCGAATTGGGAATCTGTGTCAAATCTTTGTTAGGAATTATGTGATCCTTACTAGCTGGAAGTAAGGGAGTTGGGGCATGAAGTTATTTCTAGGAGTTGGACACATACCAAGTTTAGCTCAGTTCTGGGCATCTTTGAAATACCTATACAAACTTGTTCCTACATAGTATCTTGCAACTTTGAATGAGAATGTGCTTGCTTACAGAAACGTGCTATATGTTCTGAATGCCCGAATTGGGAATCTGTGTCAAAACTTTGTTAGGAATTATGTGATCCTTAGTAGCTGGAAGTAAGGGAGTTGGGGCATGAAGTTATTTCTAGGAGTTGGACACATACCAAGTTTAGCTCAGTTCTGGGCATCATTGAAAGTCCTATTCAAACTTGTTCCTACATAGTAACTTGCAACTTTGAATGAGAATGTGCTTGCTTACAGCAACGTGCTATCTGTTCTGAATGCCCGAATTGGGCATCTGTGTCTAAACTTTGTTAGGAATTATGTTATCCTTACTAGCAGGAAGTAAGGGAGATGGGGCATGAAGTTATTTCTAGGAGTTGGACACATATCAAGTTTAGCTCAGTTCTGAGCATCTTTGAAACACCTATACAAACTTGTTCCTACATAGTAACTTGCAACTTTGAATGAGAATGTGCTTGCTTACAGCAACGTGCTATATGTTCTGAATGCCCGAATTGGGAATCTGTGTCAAAACTTTGTTAGGAATTATGTGATCCTTACTAGCTGGAAGTAAGGGAGTTGGGGCATGAAGGTATTTCTAGGAGTTGGACACATACCAAGTTTAGCACAGTTCTGGGCATCTTTGAAATACCTATACAAACTTGTTCCTACATAGTAACTTGAAACTTTGAATGAGAATGTGCTTGCTTACAGCAACGTGCTATATGTTCTTAATTCCCGAATTGGGAATCTGTGTCAAAATTTTGTTAGGAATTATGTGATCCTTACTAGCTGGAAGTAAGGAAGTTGGGGCATGAAGGTATTTCTAGGAGTTGGACACATACCAAGTTTAGCTCAGTTCTGGGCATCTTTGAAATACCTATACAAACTTGTTCCTACATAGTAACTTGCAACTTTGAATGAGAATGTGCTTGCTTACAGCAACGTGCTATATGTTCTGAATGCCCGAATGGGAATCTGTGTCAAAACTTTGTTAGGAATTATGTGATCCTTACTAGCTGGAAGTAAGGGAGATGGGGCATGAAGTTATTTCTAGGAGTTGGACACATACCAAGTTTAGCTCAGTTCTGGCATCTTTGAAATACCTATACAAACTTGTTCCTACATAGTAACTTGCAACTTTGAATGAGAATGTGCTTGCTTACAGCAACGTGCTATATGTTGTGAATGCCCGAATTGGGAATCTGTGTCAAAACTTTGTTAGGAAGTATGTGATCCTTACTAGCTGGAAGTAAGCGAGATGGGGCATGAAGTTATTTCTAGGAGTTGGAGACATACAACGTTTAGCTCAGTTGTGGGCATCTTTGAAATACCTATACAAACTTGTTCCTACATAGTAACTTGCAACTTTGAATGAGAATGTGCTTGCTTACAGCAACGTGCTATATGATCTGAATGCTCGAATTGGGAATCTGTGTCAAAATTTTGTTAGGAATTATGTGATCCTTACTAGCTGGAAGTAAGGGAGATGGGGCATGAAGTTATTTCTAGGAGTTGGACACATACCAAGTTTAGCTCAGTCTGGGCATCTTTGAAATACCTATACAAACTTGTTCCTACATAGTAACTTGCAACTTTGAATGAGAATGTGCTTGCTTACAGCAACGTGCTATATGTTCTGAATGCCCGAATTGGGAATCTGTGTCAAAACTTTGTTAGGAATTATGTGATCCTTACTAGCTGGAAGTAAGGGAGATGGGGCATGAAGTTATTTCTAGGAGTTGGACACATACCAAGTTTAGCTCAGTTCTGGGCATCTTTGAAATACCTATACAAACTTGTTCATACATAGTAACTTGCAACTTTTAATGAGAATGTGCTTGCTTACAGCAACGTGCTATATGTTCTGAAAGCCCGAATTGGGAATCTGTGTCAAAACTTTGTTAGGAATTATGTGATCCTTACTAGATGGAAGTAAGGGAGATGGGGCATGATGTTATTTCTAGGAGTTGGACACATACCAAGTTTAGCTCAGTTCTGGGCATCTTTGAAATACCTATACAAACTTGTTCCTACATAGTAACTTGCATCTTTGAATGAGAATGTGCTTGCTTACAGCAACGTGCTATATGTTCTGAATGCCCGAATTGGGAATCTGTGTCAAAACTTTGTTTGGAATTATGTGATCCTTACTAGCTGGAAGTAAGGGAGTTGCGGCATGAAGTTATTTCTAGGAGTTGGACACATACCAAGTTTAGCTCAGTCTGGGCATCTTTGAAATACCTATACAAACTTGTTCCCACATAGTAACTTGCAACTTTGAATGAGAATGTGCTTGCTTACAGCAACGTGCTATATGTTCTGAATGCCCGAATTGGGAATCTGTGTCAAAATTTTGTTAGGAATTATGTGATCCTTACTAGCTGGAAGTAAGGGAGATGGGGCATGAAGTTATTTCTAGGAGTTGGAGACATACCAAGTTTAGCTCAGTTCTGGGCATCTTTGAAATACCTATACAAACTTGTTCCTACATAGTAACTTGCAACTTTGAATGAGAATGAGCTTGCTTACAGCAACGTGCTATATGTTCTGAATGCCCGAATAGGGAATCTGTGTCAAAACTTTGTTAGGAATTATGTGATCCTTACTAGCTGGAAGTAAGTGAGTTGGGGCATGAAGGTATTTCTAGGAGTTGGACAAATACCAAGTTTAGCACAGTTCTGGTCATCTTTGAAATACCTATACAAACTTGTTCCTACATAGTAACTTGCAACTTTGAATGACAATGTGCTTGCTTACAGCAACGTGCTATATGTTCTGAATGCCCGAATTGGGTATCTGTGTCAAAACTTTGTTAGGAATTATGTGATCCTTACTAGCTGCTAGTAAGGGAGACGGGCATGAAGTTATTTCTAGAGGTTGGAGACATACCAATTTAGCTCAGTTCTGGGCATCTTTGAAATACCTATACAAACTTGTTCCTACATAGTAACTTGCAACTTTGAATGAGAATGTGCTTGCTTAGAGCAACGTGCTATATGTTCTGAATGCCCGAATTGGGAATCTGTGTCAAAATTTTGTAGGAATTATGTGATCCTTACTAGCTGGAAGTAAGGGAGATGGGGCAAGAAGTTATTTCTAGGAGTTGGAGACATACCAAGTTTAGCTCAGTTCTGGGCATCTTTGAAATACCAATACAAACTTGTTCCTACATAGTAACTTGCAACTTTGAATGAGAATGAGCTTGCTTACAGCAACGTGCTATATGTTCTGAATGCCCGAATTGGGAATCTGTGTCAAAACTTTGTTAGGAATTATGTGATCCTTACTAGCTGGAAGTAAGGGAGATGGGGCATGAAGTTATTTCTAGGAGTTGGACACATACCAAGTTTAGCTCAGTTCTGGGCATCTTTGAAATACCTATAAAAACTTGTTCCTACATAGTAACTTGCAACTTTGAATGAGAATGTGCTTGCTTACAACAACGTGCTATATGTTCTGATTGCCCGAATTGGGAATCTGTGTCAAAACCTTGTTAGGAATTATGTGATCCTTACTAGATGGAAGTAAGGGAGATGGGGCATGAAGTTATTTCTAGGAGTTGCACACATACCAAGTTTAGCTCAGTTCTGGGCATCTTTGAAATACCTATACAAACTTGTTCCTACATAGTAACTTGCAACATTGAATGAGAATGAGCTTGCTTACAGCAACGTGCTATATGTTCTGAATGCCCGAATTGGGAATCTGTGTCAAAACTTTGTTAGGAATTATGTGATCCTTACTAGCTGGAAGTAAGGGAGTTGGGGCATGAATTTATTTCTAGGAGTTGGACACATACCAAGTTTAGCTCAGTTCTGTGCATCTTTGAAATACCTATACAAACTTGTTCCTACATAGTAACTTGCAACTTTGAATGAGAATGTGCTTGCTTACAGCAACGTGCTATATGTTCTGAATGCCCGAATTGGGAATCTGTGTCAAAACTTTGTTAGGATTTATGTGATCCTTACTAGCTGGAAGTAAGGGAGATGGGGCATGAAGTTATTTCTAGGAGTTGGAGACACACAACTTTTAGCTTTGTTCTGGGCATCTTTGAAATACCTATACAAACTTGTTCCTACATAGTAACTTGCAACTTTGAATGAGAATGTGCTTGCTTACAGCAACGTGCTATATGTTCTGAATGCCCGAATAGGGAATCTGTGTCAAAACTTTGTTAGGAATTTTGTGATCCTTACTGGCTGGAAGTAAGTGAGTTGGGGCATGATGGTATTTCTAGGAGTTGGACACAAACCAAGTTTAGCACAGTTCTGGGCATCTTTGAAATACCTATACAAACTTGTTCCTACATAGTAACTTGCAAATTTGAATGAGAATGTGCTTGCTTACAGCAACGTGCTATATGTTCTGAATGCCCGAATTGGGAATCTGTGTCAAAACTTTTTTAGTAATTATGTGATCCTTACTAGATGGAAGTAAGGGAGATGGGGCATGAAGTTATTTCTAGGAGTTGGAGACATACCAAGTTTAGCTCAGTTCTGGGCATCTTTGAAATACCTATACAAACTTGTTCCTACATGGTAACTTGCAACTTTGAATGAGAATGTGCTTGCTTACAGCAACGTGCTATATGTTCTGAATGCCCGAATTGGGAATCTGTGTCAAAACTTTGTTAGGAATTATGTGATCCTTACTAGCTGGAAGTAAGGAAGATGGGGCATGAAGTTATTTCTAGGAGTTGGACACATACCAAGTTTAGCTCAGTTCTGGGCATCTTTGAAATACCTATACAAACTTGTTCCTACATAGTAACTTGCAACTTTGAATGAGAATGTGCTTGCTTACAGCAACGTGCTACATGTTCTGAATGCCCGAATTGGGAATCTGTGTCAAAATTTTGTTAGGAATTATGTGATCCTTACTAGCTGGAAGTAAGGGAGATGGGGCATGAAGTTATTTCTAGGAGTTGGACACATACCAAGTTTAGCTCAGTTCTGGGCATCTTTGAAATACCTATACAAACTTGTTCCTACATAGTAACTTGCAACTTTGAATGAGAATGTGCTTGCTTACAGCAACGTGCTATATGATCTGAATGCCCGAATTGGGAATCTGTGTCAAAACTTTGTTAGGAATTATGTGATCCTTACTAGATGGAAGTAAGGGAGATGGGGCATGAAGTTATTTCTAGGAGTTGGACACATACAACGTTTAGCTCAGTTCTCGGCATCTTTGAAATACCTATACAAACTTGTTCCTACATAGTAACTTGCAACTTTGAATGAGAATGTGCTTGCTTACAGCAACGTACTATATGTTCTGAATGCCCGAATTGGGAATCTGTGTCAAAACTTTGTTAGGAATTATGTGATCCTTACTAGATGGAAGTAAGGGAGATGGGGCATGAAGTTATTTCTAGGAGTTGGACACATACCAAGTTTAGCTCAGTTCTGGGCATCTTTGAAATACCTATACAAACTTGTTCCTACATAGTAACTTGCATCTTTGAATGAGAATGTGCTTGCTTACAGCAACGTGCTATATGTTCTGAATGCCCGAATTGGGAATCTGTGTCAAAACTTTGTTAGGAATTATGTGATCCTTACTAGCAGGAAGTAAGGGAGTTGGGGCATGAAGTTATTTCTAGGAGTTGGACACATACCATGTTTAGCTCAGTCCTGGGCATCTTTGAAATACCTATACAAACTTGTTCCTACATAGTAACTTGCAACTTTGAATGAGAACGTGCTTGCTTACAGCAACGTGCTATATGTTCTGAATGCCCGATTGGGAATCTGTGTCAAAACTTTGTTAGGAATTATGTGATCCTTACTAGCTGGAAGTAAGGGAGATGGGGCATGAAGTTATTTCTAGGAGTTGGACACATACCAAGTTTAGCTCAGTCCTGGGCATCTTTGAAATACCTATACAAACTTGTTCCTACATAGTAACTTGCAACTTTGAATGAGAATGTGCTTGCTTACAGCAACGTGCTATATATTCTGAATGCCCGAATTGGGATTCTGTGTCAAAACTTTGTTAGGAATTATGTGATCCTTACTAGCTGGAAGTAAGGGAGTTGGGGCATGAAGGTATTTCTAGGAGTTGGACACATACCAAGTTTAGCACAGTTCTGGGCATCTTTGAAATACCTATACAAACTTGTTCCTACATAGTAACTTGCAACTTTGAATGAGAATGTGCTTGCTTACAGCAACGTGCTATATGTTCTGAATTCCCGAATTGGGAATCTGTGTCAAATCTTTGTTAGGAATTATGTGATCCTTACTAGCTGGAAGTAAGGGAGTTGGGGCATGAAGTTATTTCTAGGAGTTGGACACATACCAAGTTTAGCTCAGTTCTGGGCATCTTTGAAATACCTATACAAACTTGTTCCTACATAGTATCTTGCAACTTTGAATGAGAATGTGCTTGCTTACAGAAACGTGCTATATGTTCTGAATGCCCGAATTGGGAATCTGTGTCAAAACTTTGTTAGGAATTATGTGATCCTTAGTAGCTGGAAGTAAGGGAGTTGGGGCATGAAGTTATTTCTAGGAGTTGGACACATACCAAGTTTAGCTCAGTTCTGGGCATCATTGAAAGTCCTATTCAAACTTGTTCCTACATAGTAACTTGCAACTTTGAATGAGAATGTGCTTGCTTACAGCAACGTGCTATATGTTCTGAATGCCCGAATTGGGAATCTGTGTCTAAACTTTGTTAGGAATTATGTTATCCTTACTAGCAGGAAGTAAGGGAGATGGGGCATGAAGTTATTTCTAGGAGTTGGACACATACCAAGTTTAGCTCAGTTCTGAGCATCTTTGAAACACCTATACAATCTTGTCCCTACATAGTAACTTGCAACTTTGAATGAGAATGTGCTTGCTTACAGCAACGTGCTATATGTTCTGAATGCCCGAATTGGGAATCTGTGTCAAAACTTTGTTAGGAATTATGTGATCCTTACTAGCTGGAAGTAAGGGAGTTGGGGCATGAAGGTATTTCTAGGAGTTGGACACATACCAAGTTTAGCGCAGTTCTGGGCATCTTTGAAATACCTATACAAACTTGTTCCTACATAGTAACTTGCAACTTTGAATGAGAATGTGCTTGCTTACAGCAACGTGCTATATGTTCTTAATTCCTGAATTGGGAATCTGTGTCAACATTTTGTTAGGAATTATGTGATCCTTACTAGCTGGAAGTAAGGAAGTTGGGGCATGAAGGTATTTCTAGGAGTTGGACACATACCAAGTTTAGCTCAGTTCTGGGCATCTTTGAAATACCTATACAAACTTGTTCCTACATAGTAACTTGCAACTTTGAATGAGAATGTGCTTGCTTACAGCAACGTGCTATATGTTCTGAATGCCCGAATGGGAATCTGTGTCAAAACTTTGTTAGGAATTATGTGATCCTTACTAGCTGGAAGTAAGGGAGATGGGGCATGAAGTTATTTCTAGGAGTTGGACACATACCAAGTTTAGCTCAGTTCTGGGCATCTTTGAAATACCTATACAAACTTGTTCCTACATAGTAACTTGCAACTTTGAATGAGAATGTGCTTGCTTACAGCAACGTGCTATATGTTGTGAATCCCCGAATTGGGAATCTGTGTCAAAACTTTGTTAGGAAGTATGTGATCCTTACTAGCTGGAAGTAAGAGAGATGGGGCATGAAGTTATTTCTAGGAGTTGGAGACATACAACGTTTAGCTCAGTTGTGGGCATCTTTGAAATACCTATACAAACTTGTTCCTACATAGTAACTTGCAACTTTGAATGAGAATGTGCTTACTTACAGCAACGTGCTATATGTTCTGAATGCCCGAATTGGGAATCTGTGTCAAAATTTTGTAGGAATTATGTGATCCTTACTAGCTGGAAGTAAGGGAGATGGGGCAAGAAGTTATTTCTAGGAGTTGGAGACATACCAAGTTTAGCTCAGTTCTGGGCATCTTTGAAATACCTATACAAACTTGTTCCTACATAGTAACTTGCAACTTTGAATGAGAATGTGCTTGCTTAGAGCAACGTGCTATATGTTCTGAATGCCCGAATTGGGAATCTGTGTCAAAATTTTGTAGGAATTATGTGATCCTTACTAGCTGGAAGTAAGGGAGATGGGGCAAGAAGTTATTTCTAGGCGTTGGAGACATACCAAGTTTAGCTCAGTTCTGGGCATCTTTGAAATACCAATACAAACTTGTTCCTACATAGTAACTTGCAACTTTGAATGAGAATGAGCTTGCTTACAGCAACGTGCTATATGTTCTGAATGCCCGAATTGGGAATCTGTGTCAAAACTTTGTTAGGAATTATGTGATCCTTACTATCTGGAAGTAAGGGAGATGGGGCATGAAGTTATTTCTAGGCGTTGGGCACATACCAAGTTTAGCTCAGTTCTGGGCATCTTTGAAATACCTATACAAACTTGTTCCTACATAGTAACTTGCAACTTTGAATGAGAATGTGCTTGCTTACAACAACGTGCTATATGTTCTGATTGCCCGAATTGGGAATCTGTGTCAAAACCTTGTTAGGAATTATGTGATCCTTACTAGATGGAAGTAAGGGAGATGCGGCATGAAGTTATTTCTAGGAGTTGCACACATACCAAGTTTAGCTCAGTTCTGGGCATCTTTGAAATACCTATACAAACTTGTTCCTACATAGTAACTTGCAACATTGAATGAGAATGAGCTTGCTTACAGCAACGTGCTATATGTTCTGAATGCCCGAATTGGGAATCTGTGTCAAAACTTTGTTAGGAATTATGTGATCCTTACTAGCTGGAAGTAAGGGAGTTGGGGCATGAATTTATTTCTAGGAGTTGGACACATACCAAGTTTAGCTCAGTTCTGGGCATCTTTGAAATACCTATACAAACTTGTTCCTACATAGTAACTTGCAACTTTGAATGAGAATGTGCTTGCTTACAGCAACGTGCTATATGTTCTGAATGCCCGAATTGGGAATCTGTGTCAAATCTTTGTTAGGATTTATGTGATCCTTACTAGCTGGAAGTAAGGGAGATGGGGCATGAAGTTATTTCTAGGAGTTGGAGACATACAACTTTTAGCTTTGTTCTGGGCATCTTTGAAATACCTATACAAACTTGTTCCTACATAGTAACTTGCAACTTTGAATGAGAATGTGCTTGCTTACAGCAACGTGCTATATGTTCTGAATGCCCGAATAGGGAATCTGTGTCAAAACTTTGTTAGGAATTATGTGATCCTTACTGGCTGGAAGTAAGTGAGTTGGGGCATGATGGTATTTCTAGGAGTTGGACACAAACCAAGTTTAGCACAGTTCTGGGCATCTTTGAAATACCTATACAAACTTGTTCCTACATAGTAACTTGCAAATTTGAATGAGAATGTGCTTGCTTACAGCAACGTGCTATATGTTCTGAATGCCCGAATTGGGAATCTGTGTCAAAACTTTGTTAGGAATTATGTGATCCTTACTAGATGGAAGTAAGGGAGATGGGGCATGAAGTTATTTCTAGGAGTTGGAGACATACCAAGTTTAGCTCAGTTCTGGGCATCTTTGAAATACCTATACAAACTTGTTCCTACATGGTAACTTGCAACTTTGAATGAGAATGTGCTTGCTTACAGCAACGTGCTATATGTTCTGAATGCCCGAATTGGGAATCTGTGTCAAAACTTTGTTAGGAATTATGTGATCCTTACTAGCTGGAAGTAAGGGAGATGGGGCATGAAGTTATTTCTAGGAGTTGGACACATACCAAGTTTAGCTCAGTTCTGGGCATCTTTGAAATACCTATACAAACTTGTTCCTACATAGTTACTTGCAACTTTGAATGAGAATGAGCTTGCTTAGAGCAACGTGCTATATGTTCTGAATGCCCGAATTGGGAATCTGTGTCAAAATTTTGTAGGAATTATGTGATCCTTACTAGCTGGAAGTAAGGGAGATGGGGCAAGGAGTTATTTCTAGGAGTTGGAGACATACCAAGTTTAGCTCAGTTCTGGGCATCTTTGAAATACCTATACAAACTTGTTCCTACATAGTAACTTGCAACTTTGAATGAGAATGAGCTTGCTTACAGCAACGTGCTATATGTTCTGAATGCCCGAATTGGGAATCTGTGTCAAAACTTTGTTAGGAATTATGTGATCCTTACTAGCTGGAAGTAAGGGAGATGGGGCATGAAGTTATTTCTAGGAGTTGGACACATACCAAGTTTAGCTCAGTTCTGGGCATTTTTGAAATACCTATACAAACTTGTTCCTACATAGTAACTTGCAACTTTGAATGAGAATGTGCTTGCTTACAACAACGTGCTATATGTTCTGATTGCCCGAATTGGGAATCTGTGTCAAAACCTTGTTAGGAATTATGTGATCCTTACTAGATGGAAGTAAGGGAGATGGGGCATGAAGTTATTTCTAGGAGTTGCACACATACCAAGTTTAGCTCAGTTCTGGGCATCTTTGAAATGCCAATACAAACTTCTTCCTACATAGTAACTTGCAACATTGAATGAGAATGAGCTTGCTTACAGCAACGTGCTATGTGTTCTGAATGCCCGAATTGTGAATCTGTGTCAAAACTTTGTTAGGAATTATGTGATCCTTACTAGCTGGAAGTAAGGGAGATGGGGCATGAAGTTATTTCTAGGAGTTGGAGACATACAACGTTTAGCTCAGTTCTGTGCATCTTTGAAATACCTATACAAACTTGTTCCTACATAGTAACTTGCAACTTTGAATGAGAATGTGCTTGCTTACAGCAACGTGATATATGTTCTGAATGCCCGAATTGGGAATCTGTGTCAAAACTTTGTTAGGATTTATGTGATCCTTACTAGCTGGAAGTAAGGGAGATGGGGCATGAAGTTATTTCTAGGAGTTGGAGACACACAACTTTTAGCTTTGTTCTGGGCATCTTTGAAATACCTATACAAACTTGTTCCTACATAGTAACTTGCAACTTTGAATGAGAATGTGCTTGCTTACAGCAACGTGCTATATGTTCTGAATGCCCGAATAGGGAATCTGTGTCAAAACTTTGTTAGGAATTATGTGATCCTTACTGGCTGGAAGTAAGTGAGTTGGGGCATGATGGTATTTCTAGGAGTTGGACACAAACCAAGTTTAGCACAGTTCTGGGCATCTTTGAAATACCTATACAAACTTGTTCCTACATGGTAACTTGCAACTTTGAATGAGAATGTGCTTGCTTACAGCAACGTGCTATATGTTCTGAATTCCCGAATTGGGAATCTGTGTCAAATCTTTGTTAGGAATTATGTGATCCTTACTAGCTGGAAGTAAGGGAGTTGGGGCATGAAGTTATTTCTAGGAGTTGGACACATACCAAGTTTAGCTCAGTTCTGGGCATCTTTGAAATACCTATACAAACTTGTTCCTACATAGTATCTTGCAACTTTGAATGAGAATGTGCTTGCTTACAGAAACGTGCTATATGTTCTGAATGCCCGAATTGGGAATCTGTGTCAAAACTTTGTTAGGAATTATGTGATCCTTAGTAGCTGGAAGTAAGGGAGTTGGGGCATGAAGTTATTTCTAGGAGTTGGACACATACCAAGTTTAGCTCAGTTCTGGGCATCATTGAAAGTCCTATTCAAACTTGTTCCTACATAGTAACTTGCAACTTTGAATGAGAATGTGCTTGCTTACAGCAACGTGCTATATGTTCTGAATGCCCGAATTGGGAATCTGTGTCAAAACTTTGTTAGGTATTATGTGATCCTTACTAGCTGGAAGTAAGGGCGTTGGGGCATGAAGGTATTTCTAGGAGTTGGACACATACCAAGTTTAGCACAGTTCTGGGCATCTTTGAAATACCTATACAAACTTGTTCCTACATAGTAACTTGCAACTTTGAATGAGAATGTGCTTGCTTACAGCAACGTGCTATATGTTCTTAATTCCCGAATTGGGAATCTGTGTCAAAACTTTGTTAGGAATTATGTGATCCTTACTAGCTGGAAGTAAGGGAGTTGGGGCATGATGGTATTTCTAGGAGTTGGACACATACCAAGTTTAGCTCAGTTCTGGGCATCTTTGAAATACCTATACAAACTTGTTCCTACATAGTAACTTGCAACTTTGAATGAGAATGTGCTTGCTTACAGCAACGTGCTATATGTTCTGAATGCCCGAATGGGAATCTGTGTCAAAACTTTGTTAGGAATTATGTGATCCTTACTAGCTGGAAGTAAGGAGATGGGGCATGAAGTTATTTCTAGGAGTTGGACACATACCAAGTTTAGCTCAGTTCTGGGCATCTTTGAAATACCTATACAAACTTGTTCCTACATAGTAACTTGCAACTTTGAATGAGAATGTGCTTGCTTAGAGCAACGTGCTATATGTTCTGAATGCCCGAATTGGGAATCTGTGTCAACACTTTGTTAGGAATTATGTGATCCTTACTAGCTGAAAGTAAGGGAGTTGGGGCATGAAGGTATTTCTAGGAGTTGGACACATACCAAGTTTAGCTCAGTTCTGGGCATCTTTGAAATACCTATACAAACTTGTTCCTACATAGTAACTTGCAACTTTGAATGAGAATGTGCTTGCTTACAGCAACGTGCTATATGTTCTGAATTCCCGAATTGGGAATCTGTGTCAAATCTTTGTTAGGAATTATGTGATCCTTACTAGCTGAAAGTAAGGGAGTTGGGGCATGAAGTTATTTCTAGGAGTTGGACATACCAAGTTTAGCTCAGTTCTGGGCATCTTTGAAATACCTATACAAACTTGTTCCTACATAGTAACTTGCAACTTTGAATGAGAATGTGCTTGCTTACAGAAACGTGCTATATGTTCTGAATGCCCGAATTGGGAATCTGTGTCAAAATTTTTTTAGGAATTATGTGATCCTTACTAGCTGGAAGTAAGGGAGATGGGGCATGAAGTTATTTCTAGAGGTTGGACACATACAACGTTTAGCTCAGTTCTGGGCATCTTTGAAATACCTATACAAACTTGTTCCTACATAGTAACTTGCAACTTTGAATGAGAATGTGCTTGCTTACAGCAACGTGTTATATGTTCTGAATGCCCGAATAGGGATTCTGTGTCAAAACTTTGTTAGGAATTATGTGATCCTTACTAGCTGGAAGTAAGTGAGTTGGGGCATGAAGGTATTTCTAGGAGTTGGACACATACCAAGTTTAGCACAGTTCTGGGCATCTTTGAAACACCTATACAAACTTGTTCCTACATAGTAACTTGCAACTTTGAATGAGAATGTGCTTGCTTACAGCAACGTGCTATATGTTCTGAATGCCCGAATAGGGAATCTGTGTCAAAACTTTGTTAGGAATTATGTGATCTTTACCAGCTGGAAGTAAGGGAGTTGGGGCATGAAGGTATTTCTTGGAGTTGGACACATACCAAGTTTAGCACAGTTCTGGGCATCTTTGAAATACCTATACAAACTTGTTCCTACATAGTAACTTGCAACTTTGAATGAGAATGTGCTTGCTTACAGCAACGTGCTTTATGTTCTGAATGCCCGAATTGGGAATCTGTGTCAAAACCTTGTTAGGAATTATGTGATCCTTACTAGATGGAAGTAAGGGAGATGGTTCATGAAGTTATTTCTAGGAGTTGGACACATACCAAGTTTAGCTCAGTTCTGGGCATCTTTGAAATACCTATACAAACTTGTTCCTACATAGTAACTTGCAACTTTGAATGAGAATGTGCTTGCTTACAGCAACGTGCTATATGTTCTGAATGCCCGAATTGGGAATCTGTGTCAAAACTTTGTTAGGAATTATGTGATCCTTACTAGCTGGAAGTAAGGGAGTTGGGGCATGAAGGTATTTCTAGGAGTTGGACACATACCAAGTTTAGCACAGTTCTGGGCATCTTTGAAATACCTATACAAACTTGTTCCTACATGGTAACTTGCAACTTTGAATGAGAATGTGCTTGCTTACAGCAACGTGCTATATGTTCTGAATTCCCGAATTGGGAATCTGTGTCAAATCTTTGTTAGGAATTATGTGATCCTTACTAGCTGGAAGTAAGGGAGTTGGGGCATGAAGTTATTTCTAGGAGTTGGACACATACCAAGTTTAGCTCAGTTCTGGGCATCTTTGAAATACCTATACAAACTTGTTCCTACATAGTATCTTGCAACTTTGAATGAGAATGTGCTTGCTTACAGAAACGTGCTATATGTTCTGAATGCCCGAATTGGGAATCTGTGTCAAAACTTTGTTAGGAATTATGTGATCCTTAGTAGCTGGAAGTAAGGGAGTTGGGGCATGAAGTTATTTCTAGGAGTTGGACACATACCAAGTTTAGCTCAGTTCTGGGCATAATTGAAAGTCCTATTCAAACTTGTTCCTACATAGTAACTTGCAACTTTGAATGAGAATGTGCTTGCTTACAGCAACGTGCTATATGTTCTGAATGCCCGAATTGGGAATCTGTGTCAAAACTTTGTTAGGAATTATGTGATCCTTACTAGCTGGAAGTAAGGGAGTTGGGGCATGAAGGTATTTCTAGGAGTTGGACACATACCAAGTTTAGCACAGTTCTGGGCATCTTTGAAATACCTATACAAACTTGTTCCTACATAGTAACTTGCAACTTTGAATGAGAATGTGCTTGCTTACAGCAACGTGCTCTATGTTCTGAATGCCCGAATTGGGAATCTGTGTCAAAACTTTGTTAGGAATTATGTGATCCTTACTAGCTGGAAGTAAGGGAGTTGGGGCATGATGGTATTTCTAGGAGTTGGACACATACCAAGTTTAGCTCAGTTCTGGGCATCATTGAAATACCTATACAAACTTTTCCTACATAGTAACTTGCAACTTTGAATGAGAATGTGCTTGCTTACAGCAACGTGCTATATGTTCTGAATGCCCGAATGGGAATCTGTGTCAAAACTTTGTTAGGAATTATGTTATCCTTACTAGCTGGAAGTAAGGAGATGGGGCATGAAGTTATTTCTAGGAGTTGGACACATACCAAGTTTAGCTCAGTTCTGGGCATCTTTGAAATACCTATGCAAACTTGTTCCTACATAGTTACTTGCAACTTTGAATGAGAATGTGCTTGCTTAGAGCAACGTGCTATATGTTCTTAATGCCCGAATTGGGAATCTGTGTCAAAACTTTGTTAGGAATTATGTGATCCTTACTAGCTGGAAGTAAGGGAGTTGGGGCATGAAGGTATTTCTAGAAGTTGGACATATACCAAGTTTAGCTCAGTTCTGGGCATCTTTGAAATACCTATACAAACTTGTTCCTACATAGTAACTTGCAACTTTGAATGAGAATGTGCTTGCTTACAGCAACGTGCTATATGTTCTGAATTCCCGAATTGGGAATCTGTGTCAAATCTTTGTTAGGAATTATGTGATCCTTACTAGCTGAAAGTAAGGGAGTTGGGGCATGAAGTTATTTCTAGGAGTGGGACATACCAAGTTTAGCTCAGTTCTGGGCATCTTTGAAATACCTATACAAACTTGTTCCTACATAGTAACTTGCAACTTTGAATGAGAATGTGCTTGCTTACAGAAACGTGCTATATGTTCTGAATGCCCGAATTGGGAATCTGTGTCAAAACTTTGTTAGGTATTATGTGATCCTTACTAGCTGGAAGTAAGGGAGTTGGGGCATGAAGTTATTTCTAGGAGTTGGACACATACCAAGTTTAGCTCAGTTCTGGTTATCTTTGAAAGTCCTATTCAAACTTGTTCCTACATAGTAACTTGCAACTTTGAATGAGAATGTGCTTGCTTACAGCAACGTGCTATATGTTCTGAATGCCCGAATTGGGAATCTGTGTCAAAACTTTGTTAGGAATTATGTGATCCTTACCAGCTGGAAGTAAGGGAGTTGGGGCATGAAGGTATTTCTAGGAGTTGGACACATACCAAGTTTAGCACATTTCTGGGCATCTTTGAAATACCTATACAAACTTGTTCCTAGATAGTAACTTGCAACTTTGAATGAGAATGTGCTTGCTTACAGCAACGTGCTTTATGTTCTGAATGCCCGAATTGGGAATCTGTGTCAAAACCTTGTTAGGAATTATGTGATCCTTACTAGATGGAAGTAAGGGAGATGGGGCATGAAGTTATTTCTAGGAGTTGGACACATACCAAGTTTAGCTCAGTTCTGGGCATCTTTGAAATACCTATACAAACTTGTACCTACATAGTAACTTGCAACTTTGAATGAGAATGAGCTTGCTTACAGCAACGTGCTATATGTTCTGAATGCCCGAATAGGGATTCTGTGTCAAAACTTTGTTAGGAATTATGTGATCCTTACTAGCTGGAAGTAAGGGAGTTGGGGCATGAAGGTATTTCTAGGAGTTGGACACATACCAAGTTTAGCACAGTTCTGGGCATCTTTGAAATACCTATACAAACTTGTTCCTACATAGTAACTTGCAACTTTGAATGACAATGTGCTTGCTTACAGCAACGTGCTTTATGTTCTGAATGCCCGAATTGGGAATCTGTGTCAAAACCTTGTTAGGAATTATGTGATCCTTACTAGATGGAAGTAAGTGAGATGGGGCATCAAGTTATTTCTAGGAGTTGGACACATTCCAAGTTTAGCTCAGTTCTGGGCATCTTTGAAATACCTATACAAACTTGTTCCTACATAGTAACTTGCAACTTTGAATGAGAATGTGCTTGCTTACAGCAACGTGCTATATGTTCTGAATGCCCGAATTGGGAATCTGTGTCAAAACTTTGTTAGGAATTATATGATCCTTACTAGCTGGAAGTAAGGGAGATGGGGCATGAAGTTATTTCTAGGAGTTGGACACATACAACTTTTAGCTCTGTTCTGGGCATCTTTGAAATACCTATACAAACTTGTTCCTACATAGTAACTTGCAACTTTGAATGAGAATGTGCTTGCTTACAGCAACGTGCTCTATGTTCTGAATGCCCGAATAGGGATTCTGTGTCAAAACTTTATTAGGAAATATGTGATCATTACTAGCTGGAAGTAAGTGAGTTGGGGCATGTAGGTATTTCTAGGAGTTGGACACATACCAAGTTTAGCTCAGTTCTGGGCATCTTTGAAATACCTATACAAACTTCTTCCTACATATTAACTTGCAACTTTGAATGAGAATGTGCTTGCTTAGAGCAACTTGCTATATGTTCTGAATGCCCGAATTGGGAATCTGTGTCAAACTTTGTTAGGAATTATGTGATCCTTACTAGCTGGAAGTAAGGGAGATGGGGCCTGAAGTTATTTCTAGGAGTTGGACACATACCAAGTTTAGCTCAGTTCTGGGCATCTTTGAAATACCTATACAAACTTGTTCCTACATAGTAACTTGCAACTTTGAATGAGAATGTGCTTGCTTACAGCAAGGTGCTATATGTTCTGAATGCCCGAATTGGGAATCTGTGTCAAAATTTGTTAGGAATTATGTGATCCTTACTAGCTGGAATTAAGGGAGATGGGGCATGAAGGTATTTCTAGGAGTTGGATACATACCAAGTTTAGCACAGTTCTGGGCATCTTTGAAATACCTATACAAACTTGTTCCTACATAGTAACTTGCAACTTTGAATGAGAATGTGCTTGCTTACAGCAACGTGCTATATGTTGTGAATTCCCGAATTGGGAATCTGTGTCAAATCTTTGTTAGGAATTATGTGATCCTTACTAGCTGGAAGTAAGGGAATTGGTGCATGAAGTTATTTCTTGGAGTTGGACACATACCATGTTTAGCTCAGTTCTGGGCATCTTTGAAATACCTATACAAACTTGTTCCTACATAGTAACTTGCAACATTGAATGAGAATGAGCTTGCTTACAGCAACGTGCTATATGTTCTGAATGCCCGAATTGGGAATCTGTGTCAAAACTTTGTTAGGAATTATGTGATCCTTACTAGCTGGAAGTAAGGGAGATGGGGCATGAAGTTATTTCTAGAGGTTGGACACACACAACGTTTAGCTCAGTTCTGGGCATCTTTGAAATACCTATACAAACTTGTTCCTACATAGTAACTTGCAACTTTGAATGAGAATGTGCTTGCTTACAGCAAGGTGCTATATGTTCTGAATGCCCGAATTGGGAATCTGTGTCAAAATTTGTTAGGAATTATGTGATCCTTACTAGCTGGAATTAAGGGAGATGGGGCATGAAGGTATTTCTAGGAGTTGGATACATACCAAGTTTAGCACAGTTCTGGGCATCTTTGAAATACCTATACAAACTTGTTCCTACATAGTAACTTGCAACTTTGAATGAGAATGTGCTTGCTTACAGCAACGTGCTATATGTTGTGAATTCCCGAATTGGGAATCTGTGTCAAATCTTTGTTAGGAATTATGTGATCCTTACTAGCTGGAAGTAAGGGAATTGGTGCATGAAGTTATTTCTTGGAGTTGGACACATACCATGTTTAGCTCAGTTCTGGGCATCTTTGAAATACCTATACAAACTTGTTCCTACATAGTAACTTGCAACATTGAATGAGAATGAGCTTGCTTACAGCAACGTGCTATATGTTCTGAATGCCCGAATTGGGAATCTGTGTCAAAACTTTGTTAGGAATTATGTGATCCTTACTAGCTGGAAGTAAGGGAGATGGGGCATGAAGTTATTTCTAGAGGTTGGACACACACAACGTTTAGCTCAGTTCTGGGCATCTTTGAAATACCTATACACACTTGTTCCTACATAGTAACTTGCAACTTTGAATGAGAATGTCCTTGCTTACAGAAACGTGCTATATGTTCTGAATGCCCGAATAGGGATTCTGTGTCAAAACTTTGTTAGGAATTATGTGATCCTTTCTAGCTGGAAGTAAGTGAGTTGGGGCATGAAGGTATTTCTAGGAGTTGGACACATACCAAGTTTAGCACAGTTCTGGGCATCTTTGAAATACCTATACAAACTTGTTCCTACATAGTAACTTGCAACATTGAATGAGAATGTGCTTGCTTACAGCAACGTGCTATATGTTCTGAATGCCCGAATAGGGAATCTGTGTCAAAACTTTGTTAGGAATTATGTGATCCTTACCAGCTGGAAGTAAGGGAGTTGGGGCATGAAGGTATTTCTATGAGTTGGACACATACCAAGTTTAGCACAGTTCTGGGCATCTTTGAAATACCTATACAAACTTGTTCCTACATAGTAACTTGCAACTTTGAATGAGAATGTGCTTGCTTACAGCAACGTGCTTTATGTTCTGAATGCCCGAATTGGGAATCTGTGTCAAAACCTTGTTAGGAATTATGTGATCCTTACTAGATGGAAGTAAGGGAGATGGGGCATGAAGTTATTTCTAGGAGTTGGACACATACCAAGTTTAGCTCAGTTCTGGGCATCTTTGAAATACCTATACAAACTTGTACCTACATAGTAACTTGCAACTTTGAATGAGAATGAGCTTGCTTACAGCAACGTGCTATATGTTCTGAATGCCCGAATAGGGATTCTGTGTCAAAACTTTGTTAGGAATTATGTGATCCTTACTAGCTGGAAGTAAGGGAGTTGGGGCATGAAGGTATTTCTAGGAGTTGGACACATACCAAGTTTAGCACAGTTCTGGGCATCTTTGAAATACCTATACAAACTTGTTCCTACATAGTAACTTGTAACTTTGAATGACAATGTGCTTGCTTACAGCAACGTGCTATATGTTCTGAATGCCCGAATTGGGAATCTGTGTCAAAACTTTGTTAGGAATTATGTGATCCTTACTAGCTGGAAGTAAGGGAGTTGGTGCATGAAGTTATTTCTTGGAGTTGGACACATACCAAGTTTAGCTCAGTTCTGGGCATCTTTGAAATACCTATACAAACTTGTTCCTACATAGTAACTTGCAACTTTGAATGAGAACGTGCTTGCTTACAGCAACGTGCTATATGTTATGAATGCCCGAATGGGAATCTGTGTCAAAACTTTGTTAGGAATTATGTGATCCTTACTAGCTGGAAGTAAGGGAGATGGGGCATGAAGTTATTTCTAGGAGTTGGACACATACCAAGTTTAGCTCAGTTCTGGGCATCTTTGAAATACCTATACAAACTTGTTCCTACATAGTAACTTGCAACTTTGAATGAGAATGTGCTTGCTTACAGCAACGTGCTATATGTTGTGAATGCCCGAATTGGGAATCTGTGTCAAAACTTTGTTAGGAATTATGTGATCCTTACTAGCTGGAAGTAAGGGAGTTGGGGCATGAAGGTATTTCTAGGAGTTGGACACATACCAAGTTTAGCACAGTTCTGGGCATCTTTGAAATACCTATACAAACTTGTTCCTACATAGTAACTTGGAACTTTGAATGAGAATGTGCTTGCTTACAGCAACGTGCTATATGTTCTGAATTCCCGAATTGGGAATCTGTGTCAAATCTTTGTTAGGAATTATGTGATCCTTACTAGCTGGAAGTAAGGGAGTTGGGGCATGAAGTTATTTCTAGGAGTTGGACACATACCAAGTTTAGCTCAGTTCTGGGCATCTTTGAAATACCTATACAAACTTGTTCCTACATAGTAACTTGCAACTTTGAATGAGAATGTGCTTGCTTACAGAAACGTGCTATATGTTCTGAATGCCCGAATTGGGAATCTGTGTCAAAACTTTGTTAGGAATTATGTGATCCTTACTAGCTGGAAGTAAGGGAGATGGGGCATGAAGTTATTTCTAGAGGTTGGACACATACAACGTTTAGCTCAGTTCTGGGCATCTTTGAAATACCTATACAAACTTGTTCCTACATAGTAACTTGCAACTTTGATTGTGAATGTGCTTGCTTACAACAACGTGCTATATGTTCTGAATGCCCGAATTGGGAATCTCTGTCAAAACCTTGTTAGGAATTATGTGATCCTTACTAGATGGAAGTAAGGGAGATGGGGCATGAAGTTATTTCTAGGAGTTGGACACATTCCAAGTTTAGCTCAGTTCTGGGCATCTTTGAAATACCTATACAAACTTGTTCCTACATAGTAACTTGCAACTTTGAATGAGAATGTGCTTGCTTACAGCAACGTGCTATATGTTCTGAATGCCCGAATTGGGAATCTGTGTCAAAACTTTGTTAGGAATTATATGATCCTTACTAGCTGGAAGTAAGGGAGATGGGGCATCAAGTTATTTCTAGGAGTTGGACACATACAACTTTTAGCTCTGTTCTGGGCATCTTTGAAATACCTATACAAACTTGTTCCTACATAGTAACTTGCAACTTTGAATGAGAATGTGCTTGCTTACAGCAACGTGCTCTATGTTCTGAATGCCCGAATAGGGATTCTGTGTCAAAACTTTGTTAGGAAATATGTGATCATTACTAGCTGGAAGTAAGTGAGTTGGGGCATGTAGGTATTTCTAGGAGTTGGACACATACCAAGTTTAGCTCAGTTCTGGGCATCTTTGAAATACCTATACAAACTTCTTCCTACATATTAACTTGCAACTTTGAATGAGAATGTGCTTGCTTAGAGCAACTTGCTATATGTTCTGAATGCCCGAATTGGGAATCTGTGTCAAACTTTGTTAGGAATTATGTGATCCTTACTAGCTGGAAGTAAGGGAGATGGGGCCTGAAGTTATTTCTAGGAGTTGGACACATACCAAGTTTAGCTCAGTTCTGGGCATCTTTGAAATACCTATACAAACTTGTTCCTACATAGTAACTTGCAACTTTGAATGAGAATGTGCTTGCTTACAGCAACGTGCTATATGTTCTGAATGCCCGAATTGGGAATCTGTGTCAAAATTTGTTAGGAATTATGTGATCCTTACTAGCTGGAATTAAGGGAGATGGGGCATGAAGGTATTTCTAGGAGTTGGATATATACCAAGTTTAGCACAGTTCTGGGCATCTTTGAAATACCTATACAAACTTGTTCCTACATAGTAACTTGCAACTTTGAATGAGAATGTGCTTGCTTACAGCAACGTGCTATATGTTGTGAATTCCCGAATTGGGAATCTGTGTCAAATCTTTGTTAGGAATTATGTGATCCTTACTAGCTGGAAGTAAGGGAATTGGTGCATGAAGTTATTTCTTGGAGTTGGACACATACCATGTTTAGCTCAGTTCTGGGCATCTTTGAAATACCTATACAAACTTGTTCCTACATAGTAACTTGCAACTTTGAGTGACAATGTGCTTGCTTACAGCAACGTGCTATATGTTCTGAATGCCCGAATGGGAATCTGTGTCAAAACTTTGTTAGGAATTATGTGATCCTTACTAGCTGGAAGTAAGGGAGATGGGGCATGAAGTTATTTCTAGGAGTTGGACACATACCAAGTTTAGCTCAGTTCTGGGCATCTTTGAAATACCTATACAAACTTGTTCCTACATAGTAACTTGCAACTTTGAATGAGAATGTGCTTGCTTACAGCAACGTGCTATATGTTCTGAATGCCCGAATTGGGAATCTGTGTCAAAACTTTGTTAGGAATTATGTGATCTTTACTAGCTGGAAGTAAGGGAGTTGGGGCATGAAGGTATTTCTAGGAGTTGGACACATACCAAGTTTAGCACAGTTCTGGGCATCTTTGAAATACCTATACAAACTTGTTCCTACATAGTAACTTGGAACTTTGAATGAGAATGTGCTTGCTTACAGCAACGTGCTATATGTTCTGAATTCCCGAATTGGGAATCTGTGTCAAATCTTTGTTAGGAATTATGTGATCCTTACTAGCTGGAAGTAAGGGAGTTGGGGCATGAAGTTATTTCTAGGAGTTGGACACATACCAAGTTTAGCTCAGTTCTGGGCATCTTTGAAATACCTATACAAACTTGTTCCTACATAGTAACTTGCAACTTTGAATGAGAATGTGCTTGCTTACAGAAACGTGCTATATGTTCTGAATGCCCGAATTGGGAATCTGTGTCAAAACTTTGTTAGGAATTATGTGATCCTTACTAGCTGGAAGTAAGGGAGATGGGGCATGAAGTTATTTCTAGAGGTTGGACACATACAACGTTTAGCTCAGTTCTGGGCATCTTTGAAATACCTATACAAACTTGTTCCTACATAGTAACTTGCAACTTTGATTGTGAATGTGCTTGCTTACAACAACGTGCTATATGTTCTGAATGCCCGAATTGGGAATCTGTGTCAAAACTTTGTTAGGAAATATGTGATCCTTACTAGCTGGAAGTAAGGGAGATGGGGCATGAAGTTATTTCTAGGAGTTGGAGACATACAACTTTTAGCTCAGTTCTGGGCATCTTTGAAATACCTATACAAACTTGTTCCTACATAGTAACTTGCAACTTTGAATCAGAATGTGCTTGCTTACAGCAACGTGCTATATGTTCTGAATGCCCGAATAGGGAATCTGTGTCAAAACTTTGTTAGGAATTATGTGATCCTTACTAGCTGGAAGTAAGGGAGATGGGGCATGAAGGTATTTCTAGGAGTTGGACACATACCAAGTTTAGCACAGTTCTGGGCATCTTTGAAATACCTATACAAACTTGGTCCTACATAGTAACTTGCAACTTTGAATGAGAATGTGCTTGCTTACAGCAACGTGCTATATGTTCTGAATGCCCGAATTGGGAATCTGTGTCAAAACTTTGTTAGGAATTATGTGATCCTTACTAGCTGGAAGCAAGGGAGATGGGGCATGAAGTTATTTCTAGGAGTTGGACACATACCAAGTTTAGCTCCGTTCTGGGCATCTTTGAAAGTCCTATTCAAACTTGTTCCTACATAGTAACTTGCAACTTTGAATGAGAATGTGCTTTCTTACAGCAACGTGCTATATGTTCTGAATGCCCGAATTGGGAATCTGTGTCAAAACTTTGTTAGTCATTATGTGATCCTTACTAGATGGAAGTAAGGGAGATGGTGCATGAAGTTATTTCTAGGAGTTGGAGACATACAACGTTTAGCTCAGTTCTGGGCATCTTTGAAATACCCATACAAACTTGTTCCTACATAGTAACTTGCAACTTTGAATGAGAATGTGCTTGCTTACAGCAGCGTGCTAAATGTTCTGAATGCCCGAATAGGGAATCTGTGTCAAAACTTTGTTAGGAATTATGTGATCCTTACTAGATGAAAGTAAGGGAGTTGGGGCATGAAGTTATTTCTAGGATTTGGACACATACTAAGTTTAGCACAGTTTTGGGCATCTTTGAATTACCTATACTAACTTGTTCCTACATAGTAACTTGCAACTTTGAATGAGAATGTGCTTGCTTACAGCAACGTGCTATATGTTCTGAATGCCCGAATTGGGAATCTGTGTCAAAACTTTGTTAGGAATTATGTGATCCTTACTAGCTGGAAGTAAGGGAGTTGGGGCATGAAGTTATTTCTAGGAGTTGGACACATACCAAGTTTAGCTCAGTTCTGGGCATCTTTGAAATACCTATACAAACTTGTTCCTACATAGTAACTTGCAACTTTGAATGAGAATGTGCTTGCTTAGAGCAACGTGCTATATGTTCTGAATGCCCGAATTGGGAATCTGTGTCAAAATTTCTTAGGAATTACGTGATCCTTACTAGCTGGAAGTAAGGGAGTTGGGGCATGAAGTTATTTCTAGAGGTAGGACACATACCAAGTTTAGCTCAGTTCTGGGCATCTTTGAAATACCTATACAAACTTGTTCCTACAACGTAACTTGCAACTTTGAATGAGAATGTGCTTGCTTACAGCAACGTGCTATATGTTCTGAATGCCCGAATTGGGAATCTGTGTCAAAACTTTGTTAGGAATTATGTGATCCTTACTAGCTGTAAGTAAGGGAGTTGGGGCATGAAGTTATTTCTAGAGGTAGGACACATACCAAGTTTAGCTCAGTTCTGGGCATCTTTGAAATACCTATACAAACTTGTTCCTACATAGTAACTTGCAACTTTGAATGAGAATGTGCTTGCTTACAGCAACGTGCTATATGTTCTGAATGCCCGAATTGGGAATCTGTGTCAAAACTTTGTTAGGAATTATGTGATCCTTACTAGCTGGAAGTAAGGGAGATGGGGCATGATGTTATTTCTAGGAGTTGGAGACATACAACTTTTACCTCTGTTCTGGGCATCTTTGAAATCTCTATACAAACTTGTTCCTACATAGCAACTTGCAACTTTGAATGAGAAAGTGCTTGCTTACAGCAACGTGCTATATGTTCTGAATGCCCGAATAGGGAATCTGTGTCAAAACTTTGTTAGGAATTATGTGATCCTTACTAGCTGGAAGTAAGGGAGATGGGGCATGAAGTTATTTCTAGGAGTTGGAGACATACCAAGTTTAGCTCAGTTCTGGGCATCTTTGAAATACCTATACAAACTTGTTCCTACATAGTAACTTGCAACTTTGAATGAGAATGTGCTTGCTTACAGCAACGTGCTATATGTTCTGAAAGCCCGAATTGGGAATCTGTGTCAAAACTTTGTTAGGAATTATGTGATCCTTACTAGCTGGAAGTAAGGGAGATGGGGCATGAAGTTATTTCTAGGAGTTGGAGACATACGAAGTTTAACTCAGTTCTGGGCATCTTTGAAATACCTATACAAACTTGTTCCTACATAGTAACTTGCAACTTTGAATGAGAATGAGCTTGCTTACAGCAACGTGCTATATGTTCTGAATGCCCGAATTGGGAATCTGTGTCAAAAATTTGTTAGGAATTATGTGATCCTTACTAGCTGGAAGTAAGAGAGATGGGGCATGTAGTTATTTCTAGAGGTTGGACACATACAACGTTTAGCTCAGTTCTGGGCATCTTTGAAATACCTATACAAACTTGTTCCTACATAGTAACTTGCAACTTTGAATGAGAATGTGCTTGCTTACAGCAACGTGCTATATGTTCTGAATGCCCGAATTGGGAATCTGTGTCAAAACTTTGTTAGGAATTATGTGATCCTTACTAGATGGAAGTAAGGGAGATGGGGCATGAAGTTATTTCTAGGAGTTGGAGACATACAACGTTTAGCTCAGTTCTGGGCATCTTTGAAATACCTATACAAACTTGTTCCTACATAGTAACTTGCAACTTTGAATGAGAATGTGCTTGCTTACAGCAACGTGCTATATGTTCTGAATGCCCGAATAGGGAATCTGTGTCAAAACTTTGTTAGGAATTATGTGATCCTTACTAGCTGGATGTAAGGGAGTTAGGGCATGAAGGTATTTCTAGGAGTTGGACACATACCAAGTTTAGCACAGTTCTGGGCATCTTTGAAATACCTATACAAACTTGTTCCTATATAGTAACTTGCAACTTTGAATGAGAATGTGCTTGCTTACAGCAACGTGCTATATGTTCTGAATTCCCGAATTGGGAATCTGTGTCAAAACTTTGTTAGGAATTATGTGATCCTTACTAGCTGGAAGCAAGGGAGTTGGGGCATGAAGTTATTTCTAGGAGTTGGACACATACCAAGTTTAGCTCAGTTCTGGGCATCTTTGAAATACCTATACAAACTTGTTCCTACATAGTAACTTGCAACTTTGAATGAGAATGTGCTTGCTTACAGAAACGTGCTATATGTTCTGAATGCCCGAATTGGGAATCTGTGTCTAAACTTTGTTAGGAATTATGTGATCCTTACTAGATGGAAGTAAGGGAGAGGGGCATGAAGTTATTTCTAGGAGTTGGACACATACCAAGTTTAGCTCAGTTCTGGGCATCTTTGAAAGTCCTATTCAAACTTGTTCCCACATAGTAACTTGCAACTTTGAATGAGAATGTGCTTGCTTACAGCAACGTGCTATATGTTCTGAATGCCCGAATTGGGAATCTGTGTCAAAACTTTGTTAGGAATTATGTGATCCTTACTAGCTGGAAGTAAGTGAGTTGGGGCATGAAGGTATTTCTAGGAGTTGGACACATACCAAGTTTAGCTCAGTTCTGGGTATCTTTCAAATACCTATACAAACTTGTTCCTACATAGAAACTTGCAACTTTGAATGAGAATGTGCTTGCTTACAGCAACGTGCTATATGTTCTGAATGCCCGAATTGGGAATCTGTGTCAAAACTTTGTTAGGAATTATGTGATCCTTACTAGCTGGAAGTAAGGGAGTTGGGGCATGAAGGTATTTCTAGGAGTTGGACACATACCAAGATTAGCTCAGTTTTGGGTATCTTTGAAATACCTATACAAACTTGTTCCTAAATAGTAACTTGCAACTTTGAATGAGAATGTGCTTGCTTACAGCAACGTGCTATATGTTCTGAATGCCCGAATTGGGAATCTGTGTCAAAACTTTGTTAGGAATTATGTGATCCTTACTAGCTGGAAGTAAGGGAGATGGGGCATGAAGTTATTTCTAGGAGTTGGACACATACCAAGTTTAGCTCAGTTCTGGGCATCTTTGAAATACCTATACAAACTTGTTCCTACATAGTAACTTGCAACTTTGAATGAGAATGTGCTTGCTTAGAGCAACGTGCTATATGTTGTGAATGCCCGAATTGGGAATCTGTGTCAAAATTTGTTAGGAATTATGTGATCCTTACTAGCTGGAAGTAAGGGAGTTGGGGCATGTAGGTATTTCTAGGAGTTGGACACATACCAAGTTTAGCAGAGTTCTGGGCATCTTTGAAATACCTATACAAACTTGTTCCTACATAGTAACTTGCAACTTTGAATGAGAATGTGCTTGCTTACAGCAACGTGCTATATGTTCTGAATGCCCGAATTGGGAATCTGTGTCAAAACTTTGTTAGGAATTATGTGATCCTTACTAGCTGGATGTAAGGGAGATGGGGCAAGATGTTATTTCTAGAGATTGGACACATACAACGTTTAGCTCAGTTCTGGGCATCTTTGAAATACCTATACAATCTTGTTCCTACATAGTAACTTGCAACTTTGAATGAGAATGTGCTTGCTTACAGCAACGTGCTATATGTTCTGAATGCCCGAATTGGGAATCTGTGTCAAAACTTTGTTAGGAATTATGTGATCCTTACTAGCTGGAAGTAAGCGAGATGGGGCATGAAGTTATTTCTAGGAGTTGGAGACATACAAAGTTTAGCTCAGTTGTGGGCATCTTTGAAATACCTATACAAACTTGTTCCTTTATAGTAACTTGCAACTTTGAATGAGAATGTGCTTACTTACAGCAACGTGCTATATGTTCTGAATGCCCGAATTGGGAATCTGTGTCAAAACTTTGTTAGGAATTATGTGCTCCTTACTAGCTGGAAGTAAGGGAGATGGGGCATGAAGATATTTCTAGGATTTGGAGACATACCAAGTTTAGCTCAGTTCTGGGCATCTTTGAAATACCTAGACACACTTGTTCCTACATAGTAACCTGCATCTTTGAATGAGAATGTGCTTGCTTACAGCAACGTGCTTTATGTTCTGAGTGCCCGAATTGGGAATCTGTGTCAAAACTTTGTTAGGAATTATGTGATCCTTACTAGCTGGAAGTAAGGGAGATGGAGCATGAAGTTATTTCTAGGAGTTGGACACATACCAAGTTTAGCTCAGTTCTGGGCATCTTTGAAATACCTATACAAACTTGTTCCTACATATTAACTTGCAACTTTGAATGAGAATGTGCTTGCTTAGAGCAACGTGCTATATGGTCTGAATGCCCGAATTGGGAATCTGTGTCAAAACTTTGTTAGGAATTATGTGATCCTTACTAGCTGGAAGTAAGGGAGTTGGGGCATGAAGTTATTTCTAGGAGTTGGACACATACCAAGTTTAGCTCAGTTCTGGGCATCTTTGAAATACCTATACACACTTGTTCCTACATAGTAACCTGCATCTTTGAATGAGAATGTGCTTGCATACAGCAACGTGCTTTATGTTCTGAATGCCCGAATTGGGAATCTGTGTCAAAACTTTGTTAGGAATTATGTGATCCTTACTAGCTGGAAGTAAGGGAGATGGGGCATGAAGTTATTTCGAGGAGTTGGACACATACCACGTTTAGCTCAGTTCTGGGCAGCTTTGAAATACCTATACAAACTTGTTCCTACATAGTAACTTACAACTTTGAATGAGAATGAGCTTGCTTACAGCAACTTGCTATATGTTCTGAATGCCCGAATTGGGAATCAGTGTCAAAACTTTGTTAGGAATTATGTGATCCTTACTAGCTGGAAGTAAGGGAGTTGTGGCATGAAGGTATTTCTAGGAGTTGGACACATACCAAGTTTAGCTCAGTTCTGGGCATCTTGGAAATACCTATACAAACTTGTTCCTACATAGTAACTTGCAACTTTGAATGAGAATGTGCTTGCTTACAGCAACGTGCTATATGTTCTGAATGCCCGAATTCGGAATCTGTGTCAAAACTTTGTTAGGAATTATGTGATCCTTACTAGCTGGAAGTAAGGGAGTTGGGTCATGAAGTTATTTCTAGGAGTTGGACGCATACCAAGTTTAGCTCAGTTCTGGGCATCTTTGAAATACCTATACAAACTTGTTCCTACATAGTAACTTGCAACTTTGAATGAGAATGTGCTTGCTTACAGCAACGTGCTATATGTTGTGAATGCCCGAATTGGGAATCTGTGTCAAAACTTTGTAAGGAAGTATGTGATCCTTACTAGCTGGAAGTAAGCGTGATGGGGCATGAAGTTATTTCTAGGAGTTGGAGACATACAACATTTAGCTCAGTTGTGGGCATCTTTGAAATTCCTATACAAACTTGGTCCTACATATTAACTTGCAACTTTGAATGAGAATGTGCTTGCTTACAGCAACGTGCTATATGTTCTGAATGCACGAATTGGTAATCTGTGTCAAAACTTTGTTAGGAATTATGTGATCCTTACTAGCTGGAAGTAAGGGAGTTGGGGCATGAAGTTATTTCTAGGAGTTGGAGACATACCAAGTTTAGCTCAGTTCTGGGCATACTTGAAATACCTATACAAACTTGTTCCTACATAGTAACTTGCAACTTTGAATGAGAATGTGCTTGCTTACAGCAATGTGCTATATGTTCTGAATGCCCGAATTGGGAATCTGTGTCAAAACTTTGTTAGGAATTATGTGATCCTTACTAGCTGGAAGTAAGGGAGATGGGGCATGAAGTTATTTCTAGGAGTTGGACACATACCAAGTTTAGCTCAGTTCTGGGCATCTTTGAAATACCTATACAATCTTGTTCCTACATAGTAACTTGCAACTTTGAATGAGAATGTGCTTGCTTACAGCAACGTGCTATATGTTCTGAATGCCAGAATTGGGAATCTGTGTCAAAAGTTTGTTAGGAATTATGTGATCCTTACAAGCTGGAAGTAAGGGAGATGGGGCATGAAGTTATTTCTAGGAGTTGGAGACCTACAACTTTTAGCTCTGTTCTGGGCATCTTTGAAATACCTATACAAACTTGTTCCTACATAGTAACTTGCAACTTTGAATGAGAATGTGCTTGCTTACAGCAATGTACTATATGTTGTGAATGCCCGAATTGGGAATCTGTGTCAAAACTTTGTTAGGAATTATGTGATCCTTACTAGCTGGAAGTAAGTGAGTTGGGGCATGAAGGTATTTCTAGGAGTTGACACATACCAAGTTTAGCACAGTTCTGGGCATCTTTGAAATACCTATACAAACTTGTTCCAACATAGTAACTTGCAACTTTGAATGAGAATGTGCTTGCTTATAGCAACGTGCTATATGTTCTGAATGCCCGAATTGGGAATCTGTGTCAAAAATTTGTTAGGAATTATGTGATCCTTACTAGCTGGAAGTAAGGGAGATGGGGCATGAAGTTATTTCTAGGAGTTGGAGACATACCAAGTTTAGCTTAGTTCTGGGCATCTTTGAAATACCTATACAAACTTGTTCCTACATAGTAACTTGCAACTTTGAATGAGAATATGTTTGCTTACAGCAACGTGCTATATGTTCTGAATGCCCGAATTGGGAATCTGTTCCAAAACTTTGTTAGGAATTATTTGATCCTTACTAGCTGGAAGTAAGGGAGATGGGGCATGAAGTTATATCTAGGAGTTGGAGACATACCAAGTTTAGCTCAGTTCTGGGCATCTTTGAAATACCTATACAAACTTGTTCCTACATAGTAACTTGCAACTTTGAATGAGAATGTGCTTACTTACAGCAACGTGCTGTATGTTCTGAATGCCCGAATTGGGAATCTGTGTCAAAACTTTGTTAGGAATTATGTGATCCTTACTAGCTGGAAGTAAGAGAGATGGGGCATGAAGATATTTCTAGGATTTGGAGACATACCAAGTTTAGCTCAGTTCTGGGCATCTTTGAAATACCTATACACACTTGTTCCTACATAGTAACTTGCATCTTTGAATGAGAATGTGCTTGCTTACAGCAACGTGCTTTATGTTCTGAATGCCCGAATTGGGAATCTGTATCAAAACTTTGTTAGGAATTATGTGATCCTTACTAGCTGGAAGTAAGGGAGATGGGGCCTGAAGTTATTTCAAGGAGTTGGACACATACCAAGTTTAGCTCAGTTCTGGGCATCTTTGAAATACCTATACAAACTTGTTCCTACATAGTAACTTGCAACTTTGAATGAGAATGTGCTTGCTTAGAGCAACGTGCTATATGTTCTGAATGCCCGAATTGGGAATCTGTGTCAAAATTTGTTAGGAATTATGTGATCCTTACTAGCTGGAATTAAGGGAGATGGGGCATGAAGTTATTTCTAGGAGTTGGAGACATACCAAGTTTAGCTCAGTTCTGGGCATCTTTGAAATACCTATACAAACTTGTTCCTACATAGTAACTTGCAACTTTGAATGAGAATGAGCTTGCTTACAGCAACGTGCTATATGTTCTGAATGCCCGAATTGGGAATCTGTGTCAAAACTTTGTTATTAATTATGTGATCCTTACTAGCTGGAAGTAAGGGAGATGGGGCATGAAGTTATTTCTAGGAGTTGGACACATACCAAGTTTAGCTCAGTTCTGGGCATCTTTGAAATACCTATACAAACTTGTTCCTATAGTAACTTGCAACTTTGAATGAGAATGAGCTTGCTTACAGCAACGTGCTATATGTTCTGAATGCCCGAATTGGGAATCTGTGTCAAAACTTTGTGAGGAATTATGTGATCCTTACTAGCTGGAAGTAAGGGAGATGGGGCATGAAGTTATTTCTAGGAGTTGGAGACATACAACGTTTAGCTCAGTTGTGGGCATCTTTGAAATACCTATACAAACTTGTTCCTACATAGTAACTTGCAACTTTGAATGAGAATGTGCTTGCTTACAGCAACGTGCTATATGTTCTGAATGCCCGAATTGGGAATCTGTGTCAAAACTTTGTTAGGAATTATGTGATCCTTACTAGATGGAAGTAAGGGATATGGGGCATGAAGTTATTTCTAGGAGTTGGACACATACCAAGTTTAGCTCAGTTCTGGGCATCTTTGTAATACCTATACAAACTTGTTCCTACATATTAACTTGCAACTTTGAATGAGAATGTGCTTGCTTAGAGCAACGTGCTATATGTTCTGAATGCCCGAATTGGGAATCTGTGTCAAAATTTGGTAGGAATTATGTGATCCTTACTAGCTGGAAGTAAGGGAGATGGGGCATGAAGTTATTTCTAGGAGTTGGAGACATACCAAGTTTAGCTCAGTTCTGGGCATCTTTGAAATACCTATACAAACTTGTTCCTACATAGTAACTTGCAACTTTGAATGAGAATGTTCTTGCTTATAGCAACGTGCTATATGTTTTGAATGCCCGAATTGGGAATCTGTGTCAAAACTTTGTTAGGAATTATGTGATCCTTACTAGCTGGAAGTAAGGGAGATGGGGCATGAAGTTATTTCTAGGAGTTGGAGACATACCAAGTTTAGCTCAGTTCTGAGCATCTTTGAAATACCTATACAAACTTGTTCCTACATAGTAACTTGCAACTTTGAATGAGAATGAGCTTACTTACAGCAACGTGCTATATGTTCTGAATGCCCGAATTGGGAATCTGTGTCAAAACTTTGTTAGGAATTATGAGATCCTTACTAGCTGGAAGTAAGGGAGATGGGGCATGAAGTTATTTCTAGGAGTTGGACACATACCAAGTTTAGCACAGTTCTGGGCATCTTTGAAATACCTATACAAACTTGTTCCTACATAGTAACTTGCAACTTTGAATGAATGTGCTTGCTTACAGCAACGTGCTATATGTTCTGAATGCCCGAATTGGGAATCTGTGTCAAAACTTTGTTAGGAATTATGTGATCCTTACTAGCTGGAGGTAAGGGAGTTGGGGCATGAAGTTATTTCTAGGAGTTGGACACATACCAAGTTTAGCTCAGTTCTGGGCATCTTTGAAATACCTATACAAAATTGTTGCTACATAGTAACTGCCAACTTTGAATGAGAATGTGCTTGCTTCAGCAACGTGCTATATGTTGTGAATGCCCGAATTGGGAATCTGTGTCAAAAGTTTGTTAGGAATTATGTGATCCTTACTAGCTGGAAGTAAGGGAGTTGGGGCATGAAGTTATTTCTACGAGTTGGAGACATACCAAGTTTAGCTCAGTTCTGGGCATCTTTGAAATTCCTATACAAACTTGTTCCTACATAGTAACTTGCAACTTTGAATGAGAATGTGCTTGCTTACAGCAATGTGCTATATGTTCTAAATGCCCGAATTGGGAATCTGTGTCAAAACTTTGTTAGGAATTATGTGATCCTTACTAGCTGGAAGTAAGGGAGATGGGGCATGAAGATATTTCTAGGAGTTGGACACATACCAAGTTTAGCTCAGTTCTGGGCATCTTTGAAATACCTATACAATCTTGTTCCTACATAGTAACTTGCAACTTTGAATGAGAATGTGCTTGCTTACAGCAACGTGCTATATGTTCTGAATGCCCGAATTGGGAATCTGTGTCAAAACTTTGTTAGGAATTATGTGATCCTTACTAGCTGGAAGTAAGGGAGCTTGGGCATGAAGTTATTTCTAGGAGTTGGAGACCTACAACTTTTAGCTCTGTTCTGGGCATCTTTGAAATACCTATACAAACTTGTTCCTACATAGTAACTTGCAACTTTGAATGAGAATGTGCTTGCTTACAGCAATGTACTATATGTTCTGAATGCCCGAATTGGGAATCTGTGTCAAAATTTTGTTAGGAATTATGTGATCCTTACTAGCTGGAAGTAAGTGAGTTGGGGCATGAAGGTATTTCTAGGAGTTGACACATACCAAGTTTAGCACAGTTCTGGGCATCTTTGAAATACCTATACAAACTTGTTCCTACATAGTAACTTGCAACTTTGAATGAGAATGTGCTTGCTTATAGCAACGTGCTATATGTTCTGAATGCCCGAATTGGGAATCTGTGTCAAAACTTTGTTAGGAATTATGTGATCCTTACTAGCTGGAAGTAAGGGAGATGGGGCATGAAGTTATTTCTAGGAGTTGGAGACATACCAAGTTTAGCTCAGTTCTGGGCATCTTTGAAGTACCAATACAAACTTGTTCCTACATAGTAACTTGCAACTTTGAATGAGAATATGCTTGCTTACAGCAACGTGCTATATGTTCTGAATGCCCGAATTGGGAATCTATGTCAAAACTTTGTTAGGAATTATGTGATCCTTACAAGCTGGAAGTAAGGGAGATGGGGCATGAAGTTATATCTAGGAGTTGGAGACATACCAAGTTTAGCTCAGTTCTGGGCATCTTTGAAATACCTATACAAACTTGTTCCTACATAGTAACTTGCAACTTTGAATGAGAATGTGCTTACTTACAGCAACGTGCTGTATGTTCTGAATGCCCGAATTTGGAATCTGTGTCAAAACTTTGTTAGGAATTATGTGATCCTTACTAGCTGGAAGTAAGGGAGATGGGGCATGAAGATATTTCTAGGATTTGGAGACATACCAAGTTTAGCTCAGTTCTGGGCATCTTTGAAATACCTATACACACTTGTTCCTACATAGTAACTTGCATCTTTGAATGAGAATGTGCTTGCTTACAGCAACGTGCTTTATGTTCTGAATGCCCGAATTGGGAATCTGTGTCAAAACTTTGTTAGGAATTATGTGATCCTTACTAGCTAGAAGTAAGGGAGATGGGGCCTGAAGTTATTTCTAGGAGTTGGACACATACCAAGTTTAGCTCAGTTCTTGGCATCTTTGAAATACCTATACAAACTTGTTCCTACATATTAACTTGCAACTTTGAATGAGAATGTGCTTGCTTACAACAACGTGCTATATGTTGTGAATGCCCGAATTGGGAATCTGTGTCAAAATTTGTTAGGAATTTTGTGATCCTTACTAGCTGGAAGTAAAGGAGATGGGGCATGAAGTTATTTCTAGGAGTTGGAGACATACCAAGTTTAGCTCAGTTCTGGGCATCTTTGAAATACCTATACAAATTTGTTCCTACATAGTAACTTGCAACTTTGAATGAGAATGAGCTTGCTTACAGCAACGTGCTATATGTTCTGAATGCCCGAATTGGGAATCTGTGTCAAAACTTTGTTAGGAATTATGTGATCCTTACTAGCTGGAAGTAAGTGAGATGGGGCATGAAGTTATTTCTAGGAGTTGGACACATACCAAGTTTAGCTCAGTTCTGGGCATCTTTGAAATACCTATACAAACTTGTTCCTACATAGTAACTTGCAACTTTGAATGAGAATGAGCTTGCTTACAGCAACGTGCTATATGTTCTGAATGCCCGAATTGGGAATCTGTGTCAAAACTTTGTTAGGAATTATGTGATCCTTACTAGCTGGAACTAAGGGAGATGGGGCATGAAGTTATTTCTAGGAGTTGGACACATACCAAGTTTAGCTCAGTTCTGGGCATCTTTGAAATACCTATACACACTTGTTCCTACATAGTAACTTGCATCTTTGAATGAGAATGTGCTTGCTTACAGCAACGTGCTTTATGTTCTGAATGCCCGAATTGGGAATCTGTGTCAAAACTTTGTTAGGAATTATGTGATCCTTACTAGCTGGAAGTAAGGGAGATGGGGCCTGAAGTTATTTCTAGGAGTTGGACACATACCAAGTTTAGCTCAGTTCTTGGCATCTTTGAAATACCTATACAAACTTGTTCCTACATATTAACTTGCAACTTTGAATGAGAATGTGCTTGCTTAGAGCAACGTGCTATGTGTTGTGAATTCCCGAATTGGGAATCTGTGTCAAAATTTGTTAGGAATTTTGTGATCCTTACTAGCTGGAAGTAAAGGAGATGGGGCATGAAGTTATTTCTAGGAGTTGGAGACATACCAAGTTTAGCTCAGTTCTGGGCATCTTTGAAATACCTATACAAATTTGTTCCTACATAGTAACTTGCAACTTTGAATGAGAATGAGCTTGCTTAGAGCAACGTGCTATATGTTCTGAATGCCCGAATTGGGAATCTGTGTCAAAACTTTGTTAGGAATTATGTGATCCTTACAAGCTGGAAGTAAGGGAGATGGGGCATGAAGTTATTTCTAGGAGTTGGACACATACCAAGTTTAGCTCAGTTCTGGGCATCTTTGAAATACCTATACAAACTTGTTCATACATAGTAACTTGCAACTTTGAATGAGAATGTGCTTGCTTACAGCAACGTGCTATATGTTCTGAATGCCCGAATTGGGAATCTGTGTCAAAACCTTGTTAGGAATTATGTGATCCTTACTAGCTGGAAGTAAGGGAGATGGGGCATGAAGTTATTTCTAGGAGTTGGACACATACCAAGTTTAGCTCAGTTCTGGGCATCTTTGAAATACCTATACAAACTTGTTCCTACATAGTAACTTGCAACTTTGAATGAGAATGAGCTTGCTTACAGCATCGTGCTATATGTTCTGAATGCCCGAATTGGGAATCTGTGTCAAATCTTTGTTAGGAATTATGTGATCCTTACTAGCTGGAGGTAAGGGAGTTGGGGCGTGAAGTTATTTCTAGGAGTTGGACACATACCAAGTTTAGCTCAGTTCTGGGCATCTTTGAAATACCTATACAAACTTGTTCCTACATAGTAACTGCCAACTTTGAATGAGAATGTGCTTGCTTCAGCAACGTGCTATATGTTGTGAATGCCCGAATTGGGAATCTGTGTCAAAACTTTGTTAGGAATTTTGTGATCCTTACTAGCTGGAAGTAAGGGAGTTGGGGCATGAAGTTATTTCTAGGAGTTGGAGACATACCAAGTTTAGCTCAGTTCTGGGCATCTTTGAAATACCTATACAAACTTGATCCTACATAGTAATTTGCAACTTTGAATGAGAATGTGCTTGCTTACAGCAATGTGCTATATGTTCTGAATGCCCGAATTGGGAATCTGTGTCAAAACTTTGTTAGGAATTATGTGATCCTTACTAGCTGGAAGTAAGGGAGATGGGGCATGAAGATATTTCTAGGAGTTGGACACATACCAAGTTTAGCTCAGTTCTGGGCATCTTTGAAATACCTATACAATCTTGTTCCTACATAGTAACTTGCAACTTTGAATGAGAATGTGCTTGCTTACAGCAATGTACTATATGTTCTGAATGCACGAATTGGGAATCTGTGTCAAAATTTTGTTAGGAATTATGTGATCCTTACTAGCTGGAAGTAAGGGAGATGGGGCATGAAGTTATATCTAGGAGTTGGAGACAAACCAAGTTTAGCTCAGTTCTGGGCATCTTTGAAATACCTATACAAACTTGTTCCTACATAGTAACTTGCAACTTTGAATGAGAATGTGCTTACTTACAGCAACGTGCTGTGTGTTCTGAATGCCCGAATTGGGAATCTGTGTCAAAACTTTGTTAGGAATTATGTGATCCTTACCTGCTGGAAGTAAGGGAGATGGGGCATGAAGATATTTCTAGGATTTGGAGACATACCAAGTTTAGCTCAGTTCTGGGCATCTTTGAAATACCTATACACACTTGTTCCTACATAGTAACTTGCATCTTTGAATGAGAATGTGCTTGCTTACAGCAACGTGCTTTATGTTCTGAATGCCCGAATTGGGAATCTGTGTCAAAACTTTGTTAGGAATTATGTGATCCTTACTAGCTGGAAGTAAGGGAGATGGGGCCTGAAGTTATTTCTAGGAGTTGGACACATACCAAGTGTAGCTCAGTTCTTGGCATCTTTGAAATACCTATACAAACTTGTTCCTACATATTAACTTGCAACTTTGAATGAGAATGTGCTTGCTTAGAGCAACGTGCTATATGTTGTGAATGCCCGAATTGGGAATCTGTGTCAAAATTTGTTAGGAATTTTGTGATCCTTACTAGCTGGAAGTAAGGGAGATGGGGCATGAAGTTATTTCTAGGAGTTGGAGACATACCAAGTTTAGCTCAGTTCTGGGCATCTTTGAAATACCTATACAAACTTGTTCCTACATAGTAACTTGCAACTTTGAACGTGAATGAGCTTGCTTACAGCAACGTGCTATATGTTCTGAATGCCCGAATTGGTAATCTGTGTCAAAACTTTGTTAGGAAGTATGTGATCCTTACTAGATGGAAGTAAGGGAGATGGGGCATGAAGTTATTTCTAGGAGTTGGACACATACCAAGTTTAGCTCAGTTCTGGGCATCTTTGAAATACCTATACAAACTTGTTCCTACATATTAACTTGCAACTTTGAATGAGAATGTGCTTGCTTAGAGCAACGTGCTATATGTTCTGAATGACCGAATTGGGAATCTGTGTCAAAATTTGGTAGGAATTATGTGATCCTTACTAGCTGGAAGTAAGGGAGATGGGGCATGAAGTTATTTCTAGGAGTTGGAGACATACCAAGTTTAGCTCAGTTCTGGGCATCTTTGAAATACCTATACAAACTTGTTCCTACATAGTAACTTGCAACTTTGAATGAGAATGTGCTTGCTTACAGCAACGTGCTATATGTTCTGAATGCCCGAATTGGGAATCTGTGTCAAAACTTTGTTAGGAATTATGTGATCCTTACTAGCTGGAAGTAAGGGAGATGGGGCATGAAGTTATATCTAGGAGTTGAAGACATACCAAGTTTAGCTCAGTTCTGGGCATCTTTGAAATACCTATACAAACTTGTTCCTACATAGTAACTTGCAACTTTGAATGAGAATGAGCTTGCTTACAGCAACGTGCTATATGTTCTGAATGCCCGAATTGGGAATCTGTGTCAAAACTTTGTTAGGAATTATGTGATCCTTACTAGCTGGAAGTAAGGGAGATGGGGCATGAAGTTATTTCTAGAGGTTGGACACATACAACGTTTAGCTCAGTTCTGGGCATCTTTGAAATACCTATACAAACTTGTTCCTACATAGTAACTTGCAACTTTGAATGAGAATGTGCTTGCTTACAGCAACGTGCTGTATGTTGTGAATGCCCGAATTGGGAATGTGTGTCAAAACTTTGTTAGGAAGTATGTGATCCTTACTAGCTGGAAGTAAGCGAGATGGGGCATGAAGTTATTTCTAGGAGTTGGAGACATACAACGTTTAGCTCAGTTGTGGGCATCTTTGAAATACCTATATAAACTTGTTCCTACATAGTAACTTGCAACTTTGAATGAGAATGTGCTTACCTACACCAACGTGCTATATGTTCTGAATGCCCGAATTGGGAATCTGTGTCAAAACTTTGTTAGGAATTATGTGATCCTTACTAGATGGAAGTAAGGGAGATGGGGCATGAAGTTATTTCTAGGAGTTGGACACATACCAAGTTTAGCTCAGTTCTGGGCATCTTTGAAATACCTATACAAACTTGTTCCTACATATTAACTTGCAACTTTGAATGAGAATGTGCTTGCTTAGAGCAACGTGCTATATGTTCTGAATGCCCGAATTGGGAATCTGTGTCAAAATTTGGTAGGAATTATGTGATCCTTACTAGCTGGAAGTAAGGGAGATGGGGCATGAAGTTATTTCTAGGAGTTGGAGACATACCAAGTTTAGCTCAGTTCTGGGCATCTTTGAAATACCTATACAAACTTGTTCCTACATAGTAACTTGCAACTTTGAATGAGGATGAGCTTGCTTACAGCAACGTGCTATATGTTCTGAATGCCCGAATTGGGAATCAGTGTCAGAACTTTGTTAGGAATTATGTGATCCTTACTAGCTGGAAGTTAGGGAGTTGGGGCATGAAGTTATTTCTAGGAGTTGGACACATATCAAGTTTAGCTCAGCTCTGGGCATCTTTGAAATACCTATACAAACTTGTTCCTACATAGTAACTGCCAAATTTGAATGAGAATGTGCTTGCTTACAGCAACGTGCTATATGTTGTGAATGCCCGAATTGGGAATCTGTGTCAAAACTTTGTTAGGAATTATGTGATCCTTACTAGCTGGAAGTAAGGGAGTTGGGGCATGAAGTTATTTCTAGGAGTTGGACACATACCAAGTTTAGCTCAGTTCTGGGCATCTTTGAAATACCTATACAAACTTGTTCCTACATAGTAACTTGCAACTTTGAATGAGAATGTGCTTGCTTACAGCAATGTGCTATATGTTGTGAATGCCCGAATTGGGAATCTGTGTCAAAACTTTGTTAGGAATTATGTGATCCTTACTAGCTGGAAGTAAGGGAGATGGGGCATGAAGATATTTCTAGGAGTTGGACACATACCAAGTTTAGCTCAGTTCTGGGCATCTTTGAAATACCTATACAAACTTATTCCTACATAGTAACTTGCAACTTTGAATGAGAATGTGCTTGCTTACAGCAACGTGCTACATGTTGTGAATGCCCGAATTGGGAATCTGTGTCAAAACTTTGTTAAGAAGTATGTGATCCTTACTAGCTGGAAGTAAGCGAGATGGGGCATGAAGTTATTTCTAGGAGTTGGAGACATAAACGTTTAGCTCAGTTGTGGGCATCTTTGAAATACCTATACAAACTTGTTCCTACATAGTAACTTGCAACTTTGAATGAGAATGTGCTTACCTACACCAACGTGCTATATGTTCTGAATGCCCGAATTGGGAATCTGTGTCAAAACTTTGTTAGGAATTATGTGATCCTTACTAGATGGAAGTAAGGGAGATGGGGCATGAAGTTATTTCTAGGAGTTGGACACATACCAAGTTTAGCTCAGTTCTGGGCATCTTTGAAATACCTATACAAACTTGTTCCTACATAGTAACTGCCAAATTTGAATGAGAATGTGCTTGCTTACAGCACCGTGCTATATGTTCTGAAAGCCCGAATTGGGAATCTGTGTCAAATCTTTGTTAGGAATTATGTGATCCTTACTAGCTGGAAGTAAGGGAGTTGGGGCATGAAGTTATTTCTAGGAGTTGGAGACATACCAAGTTTAGCTCAGTTCTGGGCATCTTTGAAATACCTATACAAACTTGTTCCTACATAGTAACTTGCAACTTTGAATGAGAATGTGCTTGCTTACAGCAATGTGCTACATGTTCTGAATGCCCGAATTGGGAATATGTGTCAAAACTTTGTTAGGAATTATGTGATCCTTACTAGCTGGAAGTAAGGGAGATGGGGCATGAAGTTATTTCTAGGAGTTGGAGACCTACAACTTTTACCTCTGTTCTGGGCATCTTTGAAATACCTATACAAACTTGTTCCTACATAGTAACTTCCAACTTTGAATGAGAATGTGCTTGCTTACAACAACGTGCTATATGTTCTGAATGCCCGAATTGGGAATCTGTGTCAAAACCTTGTTAGGAATTATGTGATCCTTACTAGCTGGAAGTAAGGGAGATGGGGCATGAAGTTATTTCTATGAGTTGGACACATACCAAGTTTAGCTCAGTTCTGGGCATCTTTGAAATACCTATACAAACTTGTTCCTACTTAGTAACTTGCAACTTTGAATGAGAATGAGCTTGCTTACAGCAACGTGCTATATGCTCTGAATGCCCGAATTGGGAATCTGTGTCAAAACTTTGTTAGGAATTATGTGATCCTTACTAGCTGGAAGTAAGGGAGATGGGGCATGAAGATATTTCTAGGAGTTGGAGACATACCAAGTTTAGCTCAGTTCTGGGCATCTTTGAAATACCTATACAAACTTGTTCCTACATAGTAACTTGCAACTTTGAATGAGAATGAGCATGCTTACAGCAACGTGCTATATGTTCTGAATGCCCGAATTGGGAATCTGTGTCAAAACTTTGTTAGGAATTATGTGATCCTTACTAGCTGGAAGTAAGGGAGATGGGTCATGAAGTTATTTCTAGGAGTTGGAGACCTACAACTTTTAGCTCTGTTCTGGGCATCTTTGAAATACCTATACAAACTTGTTCCTACATAGTAACTTGCAACTGTGAATGAGAATGTGCTTGCTTACAGTAATGTACTATATGTTCTGAATGCCCGAATTGGGAATCTGTGTCAAAACTTTGTTAGGAATTATGTGATCCTTACTAGCTGGAAGTAAGTGAGTTGGGGCATGAAGCTATTTCTAGGAGTTGACACATACCAAGTTTAGCACAGTTCTGGGCATCTTTGAAATACCTATACAAACTTGTTCCTACATAGTAACTTGCAACTTTGAATGAGAATGTGCTTGCTTATAGCAACGTGCTATATGTTCTGAATGCCCGAATTGGGAATCTGTGTCAAAACTTTGTTAGGAATTATGTGATCCTTACTAGCTGGAAGTAAGTGAGATGGGGCATGAAGTTATTTCTAGAGGTTGGACACATACAACGTTTAGCTCAGTTCTGGGCATCTTTGAAATACCTATACAAACTTGTTCCTACATAGTAACTTGCAACTTTGAATGAGAATGTGCTTGCTTACAGCAACGTGCTATATGTTGTGAATGACCGAATTGGGAATCTGTGTCAAAACTTTGTTAGGAAGTATGTGATCCTTACTAGCTGGAAGTAAGGGAGATGGGGCATGAAGTTATTTCTAGGAGTTGGAGACATACAACGTTTAGCTCAGTTGTGGGCATCTTTGAAATACCTATACAAACTTGTTCCTACATAGTAACTTGCAACTTTGAATGAGAATGTGCTTACCTACACCAACGTGCTATATGTTCTGAATGCCCGAATTGGGAATCTGTGTCAAAACTTTGTTAGGAATTATGTGATCCTTACTAGATGGAAGTAAGGGAGATGGGGCATGAAGTTATTTCTAGGAGTTGGACACATACCAAGTTTAGCTCAGTTCTGGGCATCTTTGAAATACCTATACGAACTTGTTCCTACATAGTAACTTGCAACTTTGAATGAGAATGTGCTTGCTTAGAGCAACGTGCTATATGTTCTGAATGCCCGAATTGGGAATCTGTGTCAAAATTTGGTAGGAATTATGTGATCCTTACTAGCTGGAAGTAAGGGAGATGGGGCATGAATTTATTTCTAGGAGTTGGAGACATACCAATTTAGCTCAGTTCTGGGCATCTTTGAAATACCTATACAAACTTGTTCCTACATAGTAACTTGCAACTTTGAATGAGAATGAGCTTGCTTACAGCAACGTGCTATATGTTCTGAATGCCCGAATTGGGAATCAGTGTCAGATCTTTGTTAGGAATTATGTGATCCTTACTAGCTGGAAGTAAGGGAGTTGGGGCATGAAGTTATTTCTAGGAGTTGGACACATATCAAGTTTAGCTCAGTTCTGGGCATCTTTGAAATACCTATACAAACAAGTTCCTACATAGTAACTTGCAACTTTGAATGAGAATGTGCTTGCTTACAGCAACGTGCTATATGTTGTGAATGCCCGAATTGGGAATCTGTGTCAAAACTTTGTTAGGAATTATGTGATCCTTACTAGCTGGAAGTAAGGGAGTTGGGGCATGAAGGTATTTCTAGGAGTTGGAGACATACCAAGTTTAGCTCAGTTCTGGGCATCTTTGAAATACCTATACAAACTTGTTCCTACATAGTAACTTGCAACTTTGAATGAGAATGTGCTTGCTTACAGCAATGTGCTATATGTTCTGAATGCCCGAATTGGGAATCTGTGTCAAAACTTTGTTAGGAATTATGTGATCCTTACTAGCTGGAAGTAAGGTAGATGGGGCATGAAGATATTTCTAGGAGTTGGACACATACCAAGTTTAGCTCAGTTCTGGGCATCTTTGAAATACCTATACAAACTTATTCCTACATAGTAACTTGCAACTTTGAATGAGAATGTGCTTGCTTACAGCAACGTGCTATATGTTCTGAATGCCCGAATTGAGAATCCGTGTCAAAACTTTGTTAGGAATTATGTGATCCTTACTAGCTGGAAGTAAGGGAGATGGGGCATGAAGTTATTTCTAGGAGTTGGACACATACAACGTTTAGCTCAGTTCTGGGCATCTTTGAAATACCTATACAAACTTGTTCCTACATAGTAACTTGCAACTTTGAATGAGAATGTGCTTGCTTACAGCAACGTGCTATATGTTGTGAATGCCCGAATTGGGAATCTGTGTCAAAACTTTGTTAAGAAGTATGTGATCCTTACTAGCTGGAAGTAAGCGAGATGGGGCATGAAGTTATTTCTAGGAGTTGGAGACATACAACGTTTAGCTCAGTTGTGGGCATCTTTGAAATACCTATACAAACTTGTTCCTACATAGTAACTTGCAACTTTGAATGAGAATGTGCTTACTTACACCAACGTGCTATATGTTCTGAATGCCCGAATTGGGAATCTGTGTCAAAACTTTGTTAGGAATTATGTGATCCTTACTAGATGGAAGTAAGGGAGATGGGGCATGAAGTTATTTCTAGGAATTTGATACATACCAAGTTTAGCTCAGTTCTGGGCATCTTTGAAATACCTATACAAACTTGTTTCCTACATATTAACTTGCAACTTTGAATGAGAATGTGCTTGCTTAGAGCAACGTGCTATATGTTCTGAATGCCCGAATTGGGAATCTGTGTCAAAATTTGGTAGGAATTATGTGATCCTTACTAGCTGGAAGTAAGGGAGATGGGGCATGAAGTTATTTCTAGGAGTTGGAGACATACCAAGTTTAGCTCAGTTCTGGGCATCTTTGAATTACCTATACAAACTTGTTCCTACATAGTAACTTGCAACTTTGAATGAGAATGAGCTTGCTTACAGCAACGTGCTATATGTTCTGAATGCCCGAATTGGGAATCAGTGTCAGAACTTTGTTAGGAATTATGTGATCCTTACTAGCTGGAAGTAAGTGAGTTAGGGCATGAAGTTATTTCTAGGAGTTGGACACATACCAAGTTTAGCTCAGTTCTGGGCATCTTTGAAATACCTATACAAACTTGTTCCTACATAGTAACTGCCAAATTTGAATGAGAATGTGCTTGCTTACAGCACCGTGCTATATGTTGTGAATGCCCGAATTGGGAATCTGTGTCAAAACTTTGTTAGGAATTATGTGATCCTTACTAGCTGGAAGTAAGGGAGTTGGGGCATGAAGTTATTTCTAGGAGTTGGAGACATACCAAGTTTAGCTCAGTTCTGGGCATCTTTGAAATACCTATACAAACTTGTTCCTACATAGTAACTTGCAACTTTGAATGAGAATGTGCTTGCTTACAGCAATGTGCTACATGTTCTGAATGCCCGAATTGGGAATCTGTGTCAAAACTTTGTTAGGAATTATGTGATCCTTACTAGCTGGAAGTAAGGGAGATGGGGCATGAAGTTATTTCTAGGAGTTGGAGACCTACAACTTTTACCTCAGTTCTGGGCATCTTTGAAATACCTATACAAACTTGTTCCTACATAGTAACTTCCAACTTTGAATGAGAATGTGCTTGCTTACAGCAATGTACTATATGTTCTGAATGCCCGAATTGGGAATCTGTGTCAAAACTTTGTTAGGAATTATGTGATCCTTACTAGCTGGAAGTAAGTGAGTTGGGGCATGAAGGTATTTCTAGGAGTTGGACACATACCAAGTTTAGCACAGTTCTGGGCATCTTTGAAATACCTATACACACTTGTTCCTACATAGTAACTTGCAACTTTGAATGAGAATGTGCTTGCTTACAGCAACGTGCTATATGTTCTGAATGCCAGAATTGGGAACCTGTGTCAAAACTTTGTTAGGAATTATGTGATCCTTACCAGCTGGAAGTAAGGGAGATGGGGCATGAAGTTATTTCTAGGAGTTGGAGACATATCAAGTTTAGCTCAGTTCTGGGCATCTTTGAAATACCTATACAAACTTGTTCCTACATAGTAACTTGCAACTTTGAATGAGAATGTGCTTGCTTACAGCAACGTGCTATATGTTCTGAATGCCCAAATTGGGAATCTTTGTCAAAACTTTGTTAGGAATTATGTGATCCTTACTAGCTGGAAGTAAGGGAGATGGGGCATGAAGTTATTTCTTGGAGTTGGAGACACACCAAGTTTAGCTCAGTTCTGGGCATCTTTGAAATACCTATACAAACTTGTTCCTACATAGTAACTTGCAACTTTGAATGAGAATGAGCTTGCTTACAGCAACGTGCTATATGTTCTGAATGCCCGAATTGGGAATCTGTGTCAAAACTTTGTTAGGAATTATGTGATCCTTACTAGCTGGAAGTAAGGGAGATGGGGCATGAAGGTATTTCTAGAGATTGGACACATACAACGTTTAGCTCAGTTCTGGGCATCTTTGAAATACCTATACAAACTTGTTCCTACATATTAACTTGCAACTTTGAATGAGAATGTGCTTGCTTACAGCAACGTGCTATATGTTGTGAATGCCCGAATTGGGAATCTGTGTCAAAACTTTGTTAGGAATTATGTGATCCTTACTAGCTGGAAGTAAGGGAGATGGGGCATGAAGATATTTCTAGGAGTTGGACACATACCAAGTTTAGCTCAGTTCTGGGCATCTTTGAAATACCTATACAAACTTATTCCTACATAGTAACTTGCAACTTTGAATGAGAATGTGCTTGCTTACAGCAACGTGCTATATGTTCTGAATGCCCGAATTGAGAATCAGTGTCAAAACTTTGTTAGGAATTATGTGATCCTTACTAGCTGGAAGTAAGCGAGATTGGGCATGAAGTTATTTCTAGGAGTTGGAGACATACAACGTTTAGCTCAGTTGTGGGCATCTTTGAAATACCTATACAAACTTGTACCTACACAGTAACTTGCAACTTTGAAAGAGAATGTGCTTACTTACAGCAACGTGCTATATGTTCTGAATGCCCGAATTGGGAATCTGTGTCAAAACTTTGTTAGGAATTATTTGATCCTTACTAGATGGAAGTAAGGGAGATGGGGCATGAAGTTATTTCTAGGAGTTGGACACATACCAAGTTTAGCTCAGTTCTGGGCATCTTTGAAATACCTATACAAACTTGTTCCTACATATTAACTTGCAACTTTGAATGAGAATGTGCTTGCTTAGAGCAACGTGCTATATGTTCTGAATGCCCGAATTGGGGATCTGTGTCAAAATTTGGTAGGAATTATGTGATCCTTACTAGCTGGAAGTAAGGGAGATGGGGCATGAAGTTATTTCTAGGAGTTGGAGACATACCAAGTTTAGCTCAGTTCTGGGCATCTTTGAAATACCTATACAAACTTGTTCCTACATAGTAACTTGCAACTTTGAATGAGAATGAGCTTGCTTACAGCAACGTGCTATATGTTCTGAATGCCCGAATTGGGAATCTGTGTCAAAACTTTGTTAGGAATTATGTGATCCTTACTAGCTGGAAGTAAGGGAGATGGGGCATGAAGTTATTTCTAGGAGTTGGACACATACCAAGTTTAGCTCAGTACTGGGCATCTTTGAAATACCTATACAAACTTGTTCCTACATAGTAACTTGCAACTTTGAATGAGAATGTGCTTGCTTACAACAACGTGCTATATGTTCTGAATGCCCGAATTGGGAATCTGTGTCAAAACCTTGTTAGGAATTATGTGATCCTTACTAGCTGGAAGTAAGGGAGATGGGGCATGAAGTTATTTCTAGGAGTTGGACACATACCAAGTTTAGCTCAGTTCTGGGCATATTTGAAATACCTATACAAACTTGTTCCTACTTAGTAACTTGCAACTTTGAATGATAATGAGCTTGCTGACAGCAACGTGCTATATGCTCTGAATGCCCGAATTGGGAATCTGTGTCAAAACTTTTTTAGGAATTATGTGATCCTTACTAACTGGAAGTAAGTGAGTTGGGGCATGAAGTTATTTCTAGGAGTTGGACACATACCAAGTTTAGCTCAGTTCTGGGCATCTTTGAAATACCTATACAAACTTGTTCCTACATATTAACTTGCAACTTTGAATGAGAATGTGCTTGCTTACAGCAACGTGCTATATGTTGTGAATGCCCGAATTGGGAATCTGTGTCAAAACTTTGTTAGGAATTATGTGATCCTTACTAGCTGGAAGTAATGGAGATGGGGCATGAAGATATTTCTAGGAGTTGGACACATACCAAGTTTAGCTCAGTTCTGGGCATATTTGAAATACCTATACAACCTTATTCCTACATAGTAACTTGCAACTTTGAATGAGAATGTGCTTGCTTACAGCAACGTGCTATATGTTCTGAATGCCCGAATTGAGAATCTGTGTCAAAACTTTGTTAGGAATTATGTGATCCTTACTAGCTGGAAGTAAGCGAGATGGGGCATGAAGTTATTTCTAGGAGTTGGAGACATACAACGTTTAGCTCAGTTGTGGGCATCTTTGAAATAGCTATACAAACTTGTTCCTACACAGTAACTTGCAACTTTGAATGAGAATGTGCTTACTTACAGCAACGTGCTATATGTTCTGAATGCCCGAATTGGGAATCTGTGTCAAAACTTTGTTAGGAATTATGTGATCCTTACTAGATGGAAGTAAGGGAGATGGGGCATGAAGTTATTTCTAGGAGTTGGACACATACCAAGTTTAGCTCAGTTCTGGGCATCTTTGAAATACCTATACAAACTTGTTCCTACATATTAACTTGCAACTTTGAATGAGAATGTGCTTGCTTAGAGCAACGTGCTATATGTGCTGAATGCCCGAATTGGGGATCTGTGTCAAAATTTGGTAGGAATTATGTGATCCTTACTAGCTGGAAGTAAGGGAGATGGGGCATGAAGTTATTTCTAGGAGTTGGAGACATACCAAGTTTAGCTCAGTTCTGGGCATCTTTGAAATACCTATACAAACTTGTTCCTACATAGTAACTTGCAACTTTGAATGAGAATGAGCTTGCTTACAGCAACGTGCTATATGTTCTGAATGCCCGAATTGGGAATCTGTGTCAACACTTTGTTAGGAATTATGTGATCCTTACTAGCTGGAAGTAAGTGAGTTGGGGCATGAAGTTATTTCTAGGAGTTGGAGACATACCAAGTTTAGCTCAGTTCTGGGCATCTTTGAAATACCTATACAAACTTGTTCCTACATGGTAACTTGCAACTTTGAATGAGAATGTGCTTGCTTACAGCAACGTGCTATATGTTCTGAATGCCCGAATTGGGAATCTGTGTCAAAACTTTGTTAGGAATTATGTGATCCTTACTAGCTGGAAGTAAGGGAGTTGGGGCATGAAGTTATTTCTAGGAGTTGGAGACATACCAAGTTTAGCTCAGTTCTGGGCATCTTTGAAATACCTATACAAACTTGTTCCTACATAGTAACTTGCAACTTTGAATGAGAATGTGCTTGCTTACAGCAATGTGCTATATGTTCTGAATGTCCGAATTGGGAATCTGTGTCAAAACTTTGTTAGGAATTATGTGATCCTTACTAGCTGGAAGTAAGGGAGATGGGGCATGAAGATATTTCTAGGAGTTGGACACATACCAAGTTTAGCTCAGTTCTGGGCATCTTTGAAATACCTATACAAACTTATTCCTACATAGTAACTTGCAACTTTGAATGAGAATGTGCTTGCTTACAGCAACGTGCTATATGTTCTGAATGCCTGAATTGAGAATCCGTGTCAAAACTTTGTTAGGAATTATGTGATCCTTACTAGCTGGAAGTAAGGGAGATGGGGCATGAAGTTATTTCTAGGAGTTGGAGACATACCAAGTTTAGCTCAGTTCTGGGCATCTTTGAAATACCTATACAAACTTGTTCCTACATAGTAACTTGCAACTTTGAATGAGAATGAGCTTGCTTACAGCAACTTACTATATGTACTTAATGCCCGAATTGGGAATCTGTGTCAAAAATTTGTTGGGAATTATGTGATCCTTACTAGCTGGAAGTAAGGGAGATGGGGCATGAAGTTATTTCTAGGAGTTGGACACATACCAAGTTTAGCTCAGTTCTGGGCATCTTTGAAAGTCTTATTCAAACCTGTTCCTACATAGTAACTTGCAACTTTGAATGAGAATGTGCTTCCTTACAACAACGTGCTATATGTTCTGAATGCCCGAATTGGGAATCTGTGTCAAAACCTTGTTAGGAATTATGTGATGCTTACTAGATGGAAGTAAGGGAGATGGGGCATGAAGATATTTCTTGGAGTTGGACACATACCAAGTTTAGCTCAGTTCTGGGCATCTTTGAAATACCTATACAAACTTGTTCCTACATAGTAACTTGCAACTTTGAATGAGAATGAGCTTGCTTACAGCAACGTGCTATATGTTCTGAATGCCCGAATAGGGAATCTGTGTCAAAACTTTGTTAGGAATTATGTGATCCTTACTAGCTGGAAGTAAGGGAGTTGGGGCATTAAGTTATTTCTAGGAGTTGGACACATACCAAGTTTAGCTCAGTTCTGGGCATCTTTGAAATACCTATACAAACTTGTTCCTACATAGTAACTTGCAACTTTGAATGAGAATGTGCTTGCTTACAGCAACGTGCTATATGTTCTGAATGCCCGAATTGGGAATCTGTGTCAAAATTTGTTAGGAATTATGTGATCCTTACTAGCTGGAAGTAAGGGAGATGGGGCATGAAGTTATTTCTAGAGGTTGGACACATACAACGTTTAGCTCAGTTCTGGGCATCTTTGAAATACCTATACAAACTTGTTCCTACATAGTAACTTGCAACTTTGAATGAGAATGTGCTTGCTTAAAGCAACGTGCTATATGTTGTGAATGCCCGAATAGGGATTCTGTGTCAAAACTTTGTTAGGAATTATGTGATCCTTACTAGCTGGAAGTAAGTGAGTTGGGTCATGAAGGTATTTCTAGGAGTTGGACACATACCAAGTTTAGCTCAGTTCTGGGCATCTTTGAAATACCTATACAAATTTGTTCCTACATAGTAACTGCCAACTTTGAATGAGAATGTGCTTGCTTACAGCAACGTGCTATATGTTGTGAATGCCCGAATTGGGAATCTGTGTCAAAACTTTTTTAGGAATTATGTGATCCTTACTAGCTGGAAGTAAGGGAGTTGGGGCATGAAGTTATATCTAGGAGTTGGACACATACCAAGTTTAGCTCAGTTCTGGGCATATTTGAAATACCTATACCAACTTGTTCCTACATAGTATCTTGCAACTTTGAATGAGAATGTGCTTGCTTACAGCAATGTGCTATATGTTCTGAATGCCCGAATTGGGAATCTGTGTCAAAACTTTGTTAGGAATTATGTGATCCTTACTAGCTGGAAGTAAGGGAGATGGGGCATGAAGATATTTCTAGGAGTTGGACACATACCAAGTTTAGCTCAGTTCTGGGCATCTTTGAAATACCTATACAAACTTGTTCCTACATAGTAACTTGCAACTTTGAATGAGAATGTGCTTGCTTACAGCAACGTGCTATATGTTCTGAATGCCCGAATTGGGAATCTGTGTCAAAACTTTGTTAGGAATTATGTGATCCTTACTAGCTGGAAGTAAGGGAGATGGGGCATGATGTTATTTCTAGGAGTTGGAGACCTACAACTTTTAGCTCTGTTCTGGCATCTTTGAAATACCTATACAAACTTGTTCCTACATAGTAACTTGCAACTTTGAATGAGAATGAGCTTGCTTACAGCAACGTGCTATATGCTCTGAATGCCCGAATTGGGAATCTGTGTCAAAACTTTGTTAGGAATTATGTGATCCTTACTAGCTGGAAGTAAGTGAGTTGGGGCATGAAGTTATTTCTAGGAGTTGGACACATACCAAGTTTAGCTCAGTTCTGGGCATCTTTGAAATACCTATACAAACTTGTTCCTACATAGTAACTTGCAACTTTGAATGAGAATGTGCTTGCTTACAGCAACGTGCTATATGTTCTGAATGCCCGAATTGGGAATCTGTGTCAAAACTTTGTTAGGAATTATGTGATCCTTACTAGCTGGTAGTAAGGGAGTTGGGGCATGAAGTTATTTCTAGGAGTTGGAGACATACCAAGTTTAGCTCAGTTCTGGGCATCTTTGAAAAACCTATACAAACTTGTTCCTACATAGTAACTTGCAACTTTGAATGAGAATGTGCTTGCTTACAGCAACGTGCTATATGTTCTGAATGCCCGAATTGGGAATCTGTGTCAAAATTTGTTAGGAATTATGTGATCCTTACAAGCTGGAAGTAAGGGAGATGGGGCATGAAGTTATTTCTAGGAGTTGGACACATACCAAGTTTAGCTCAGTTCTGGGCATCTTTGAAATACCTATACAAACTTATTCCTACATAGTAACTTGCAACTTTGAATGAGAATGTGCTTGCTTACAGCAACGTGCTATATGTTCTGAATGCCCGAATTGAGAATCCGTGTCAAAACTTTGTTAGGAATTATGTGATCCTTACTAGCTGGAAGTAAGGGAGATGGGGCATGAAGTTATTTCTAGGAGTTGGAGACATACCAAGTTTAGCTCAGTTCTGGGCATCTTTGAAATACCTATACAAACTTGTTCCTACATAGTAACTTGCAACTTTGAATGAGAATGAGCTTGCTTACAGCAACTTACTATATGTACTTAATGCCCGAATTGGGAATATGTGTCAAAAATTTGTTGGGAATTATGTGATCCTTACTAGCTGGAAGTAAGGGAGATGGGGCATGAAGTTATTTCTAGAGGTTGGACACATACAACGTTTAGCTCAGTTCTGGGCATCTTTGAAATACCTATACAAACTTGTTCCTACATAGTAACTTGCAACTTTGAATGAGAATGTGCTTGCTTACAGCAACGTGCTATATGTTGTGAATGCCCGAATAGGGATTCTGTGTCAAAACTTTGTTAGGAATTATGTGATCCTTACTAGCTGGAAGTAAGTGAGTTGGGTCATGAAGGTATTTCTAGGAGTTGGACACATACCAAGTTTATCAAAGTTCTGGGCATCTTTGAAATACCTATACAAACTTGTTCCTACATAGTAACTTGCAAATTTGAATGAGAATGTGCTTGCTTACAGCAACGTGCTATATGTTCTGAATGCCCGAATTGGGAATCTGTGTCAAAACTTTGTTAGGAATTATGTGATCCTTACTAGACGGAAGTAAGGGAGATGGGGCATGAAGTTATTTCTAGGAGTTGGACACATACCAAGTTTAGCTCAGTTCTGAGCATCTTTGAAATACCTATACAAACTTGTTCCTACATAGTAACTTGCAACTTTGAATGAGAATGTGCTTGCTTACAGCAACGTGCTATATGTTCTGAATGCCCGAATTGGGAATCTGTGTCAAAATTTGTTAGGAATTATGTGATCCTTACAAGCTGGAAGTAAGGGAGATGGGGCATGAAGTTATTTCTAGGAGTTGGAGACATACCAAGTTTAGCTCAGTTCTGGGCATCTTTGAAATACCTATACAAACTTGTTCCTACATAGTAACTTGCAACTTTGAATGAGATTGAGCTTGCTTACAGCAACGTGCTATATGTTCTTAATGCCCGAATTGGGAATCTCTGTCAAAACTTTGTTAGGAATTATGTGATCCTTACTAGCTTTAAGTAAGGGAGATGGGGCATGAAGTTATTTCTAGGAGTTGGACACATACCAAGTTTAGCTCAGTTCTGGGCATCTTTGAAATACCTATACAAACTTGTTCCTACATAGTAACTTGCAACTTTGAATGAGAATGTGCTTCCTTACAACAACGTGCTATATGTTCTGAATGCCCGAATTGGGAATCTGTGTCAAAACCTTGTTAGGAATTATGTGATGCTTACTAGATGGAAGTAAGGGAGATGGGGCATGAAGATATTTCTTGGAGTTGGACACATACCAAGTTTAGCTCAGTTCTGGGCATCTTTGAAATACCTATACAAACTTGTTCCTACATAGTAACTTGCAACTTTGAATGCGAATGAGCTTGCTTACAGCAACGTGCTATATGTTCTGAATGCCCGTATTGGGAATCTGTGTCAAAACTTTGTTAGGAATTATGTGATCCTTACTAGCTGGAAGTAAGGGAGTTGGGGCATTAAGTTATTTCTAGGAGTTGGACACATACCAAGTTTAGCTCAGTTCTGGGCATCTTTGAAATACCTATACAAACTTGTTCCTACATAGTAACTGCCAACTTTGAATGAGAATGTGCTTGCTTACAGCAACGTGCTATATGTTGTGAATGCCCGAATTGGGAATCTGTGTCAAAACTTTTTTAGGAATTATGTGATCCTTACTAGCTGGAAGTAAGGGAGTTGGGGCATGAAGTTATATCTAGGAGTTGGACACATACCAAGTTTAGCTCAGTTCTGGGCATATTTGAAATACCTATACCAACTTGTTCCTACATAGTATCTTGCAACTTTGAATGAGAATGTGCTTGCTTACAGCAATGTGCTATATGTTCTGAATGCCCGAATTGGGAATCTGTGTCAAAACTTTGTTAGGAATTATGTGATCCTTACTAGCTGGAAGTAAGGGAGATGGGGCATGAAGATATTTCTAGGAGTTGGACACATACCAAGTTTAGCTCAGTTCTGGGCATCTTTGAAATACCTATACAAACTTGTTCCTACATAGTAACTTGCAACTTTGAATGAGAATGTGCTTGCTTACAGCAACGTGCTATATGTTCTGAATGCCCGAATTGGGAATCTGTGTCAAAACTTTGTTAGGAATTATGTGATCCTTATTAGCTGGAAGTAAGGGAGATGGGGCATGATGTTATTTCTAGGAGTTGGAGACCTACAACTTTTAGCTCTGTTCTGGCATCTTTGAAATACCTATACAAACTTGTTCCTACATAGTAACTTGCAACTTTGAATGAGAATGAGCTTGCTTACAGCAACGTGCTATATGCTCTGAATGCCCGAATTGGGAATCTGTGTCAAAACTTTGTTAGGAATTATGTGATCCTTACTAGCTGGAAGTAAGTGAGTTGGGGCATGAAGTTATTTCTAGGAGTTGGACACATACCAAGTTTAGCTCAGTTCTGGGCATCTTTGAAATACCTATACAAACTTGTTCCTACATAGTAACTTGCAACTTTGAATGAGAATGTGCTTGCTTACAGCAACGTGCTATATGTTCTGAATGCCCGAATTGGGAATCTGTGTCAAAACTTTGTTAGGAATTATGTGATCCTTACTAGCTGGAAGTAAGTGAGTTGGGGCATGAAGTTATTTCTAGGAGTTGGACACATACCAAGTTTAGCTCAGTTCTGGGCATCTTTGAAATACCTATACAAACTTGTTCCTACATAGTAACTTGCAACTTTGAATGAGAATGTGCTTGCTTACAGCAACGTGCTATATGTTCTGAATGCCCGAATTGGGAATCTGTGTCAAAACTTTGTTAGGAATTATGTGATCCTTACTAGCTGGAAGTAAGGGAGATGGGGCATGATGTTATTTCTAGGAGTTGGAGACCTACAACTTTTAGCTCTGTTCTGGCATCTTTGAAATACCTATACAAACTTGTTCCTACATAGTAACTTGCAACTTTGAATGAGAATGAGCTTGCTTACAGCAACGTGCTATATGCTCTGAATGCCCGAATTGGGAATCTGTGTCAAAACTTTGTTAGGAATTATGTGATCCTTACTAGCTGGAAGTAAGTGAGTTGGGGCATGAAGTTATTTCTAGGAGTTGGACACATACCAAGTTTAGCTCAGTTCTGGGCATCTTTGAAATACCTATACAAACTTGTTCCTACATAGTAACTTGCAACTTTGAATGAGAATGTGCTTGCTTACAGCAACGTGCTATATGTTCTGAATGCCCGAATTGGGAATCTGTGTCAAAACTTTGTTAGGAATTATGTGATCCTTACTAGCTGGAAGTAAGTGAGTTGGGGCATGAAGTTATTTCTAGGAGTTGGACACATACCAAGTTTAGCTCAGTTCTGGGCATCTTTGAAATACCTATACAAACTTGTTCCTACATAGTAACTTGCAACTTTGAATGAGAATGTGCTTGCTTACAGCAACGTGCTATATGTTCTGAATGCCCGAATTGGGAATCTGTGTCAAAACTTTGTTAGGAATTATGTGATCCTTACTAGCTGGAAGTAAGGGAGAAGGGGCATGAAGTTATTTCTAGGAGTTGGAGACCTACAACTTTTAGCTCTGTTCTGGGCATCTTTGAAATACCTATACAAACTTGTTCCTACATAGTAACTTGCAACTTTGAATGAGAATGTGCTTGCTTACAGCAACGTGCTATATGTTCTGAATGCCCGAATTGGGAATCTGTGTCAAAACTTTGTTAGGAATTATGTGATCCTTACTAGCTGGAAGTAAGGGAGTTGGGGCATGAAGTTATTTCTAGGAGTTGGACACATACCAAGTTTAGCTCAGTTCTGGGCATCTTTGAAATACCTATACAAACTTGTTCCTACATAGTAACTTGCAACTTTGAATGAGAATGTGCTTGCTTGCAGCAACGTGCTATATGTTCTGAATGCCCGAATTGGGAATCTGTGTCAAAACTTTGTTAGGAATTATGTGATCCTTACTAGCTGGAAGTAAGGGAGATGGGGCATGAAATTATTTCTAGGAGTTGGAGACATACCAAGTTTAGCTCAGTTCTGGGCATCTTTGAAATACCTATACAAACTTGTTCCTACATAGTAACTTGCAACTTTGAATGAGAATGTGCTTGCTTACAGCAACGTGCTATATGTTCTGAATGCCCGAATTGGGAATCTGTGTCAAAACTTTGTTAGGAATTATGTGATCCTTACTAGCTGGAAGTAAGGGAGATGGGGCATGAAGATATTCCTAGGAGTTGGACACATACAAAGTTTAGCTCAGTTCTGAGCATCTTTGAAATACCTATACAAACTTGTTCCTACATAGTAACTTGCAACTTTGAATGAGAATGTGCTTGCTTACAGCAACGTGCTATATGTTCTGAATGCCCAAATTGGGAATCTGTGTCAAAACTTTGTTAGGAATTATGTGATCCTTACTAGCTGGAAGTAAGGGAGATGGGGCATGAAGTTATTTCTAGGAGTTGGAGACATACCAAGTTTAGCTCAGTTCTGGGCATCTTTGAAATACCTATACAAACTTGTTCCTACATAGTAACTTGCTACTTGGAATGAGAAAGTACTTGCTTACAAGTGCAGGCGTGGGGTGAGGCCATGCCTTCTCTTTCCAGGAAAAAGTGAGCCCCTGGCCGAAGCAGCAGGCCCAGGCAGAGCCTTGAGCTTGAAGCCCAGTAGGTCTGTGGCCCTCAGGGCCACAGCAATGCTATCAAGGCAGGGAAGCGGCCTCCAAGCTGAGTGGGAGAGGGAGTGGGGGAGGGGAGGGAGACAGCTGAAGCCGAGTCCAGAAGGGCGGCGATGGAAGAGTTGCAGCTGGGTCAGAGCCTGGAGGGAGGGCGGGGCATTCACTGAGGACCCCCGAGGTCAGCCCTAGGCCCCGGCGGTCGAGCAGGCGCCCTTGGCCTGTGCGGTGGGTGGGGGGTTGAAGCCAAGCCCGCAGGGCTCCCGGAGCGGCCAGAGAAAGAAGGGCCCTTGGAGAGGTAGGCGAGGTGGGTAGGGGGAGCCACCTTACTCTCCTCAGCTCCCTGAGGGAGAGAGAGAGAGACAGAGACAGAGAGAGAGATCCATGACCTCTGAGTCTCTGCCTCTACCGCTGGCTGGTGCCAACTCACGCGCCATCCCACTTCCAGCCATCACCCCCACGCCTGCCCCGGAGCCAGCCCCACCACAGAGAGGCCGCTTCCTGCTCCCCTCTGTGCCTTCCCTTCCCGACCTGACTCCAGTGCAGGGGATAAGCTTCAGACAAGTCTTTCCATGTCCCTCTGCATGACAATAGACTTCCTCCCCTCTCCCATTCCACAGGCCCACCCGGGATATCCACCTTGGTCATTAGCTCAGGAGAGGATGCAAGATGAGAATCTCTGCTATTGTGTGGGGAGACTCAGTTTCCCGGGTTTCCCCCATGGACACATGTTCTTCAGCTGGGTCTGATTTTCTCCAGACAAGCTGTCTTGGGAAGGATTTGGCCAGCCCTAAGAACCTGAAGGGAAAGGGCGGAGGGGGGTTCTCTCTCTGCCCCCGACAGCCCCGAGCTGGGTCGCTCCCTCAGACCTGGCCAGGGGCAGCCCATCCCCCGGCGCCCTTCCCCGGGGCATCCAAGGGCAGGCTCGGCGCCAGCCCCACCACGCTCGCCACTGCCCGACCATCGTCCTCCCTCGGGGGGCCTGGGCAGGACAGGGACCCGGCTGTGGGAGGCCTCCAGATCTCAGGCCTGGCACACCGTTTACCAGGCTGCTTCCTCCTCTGACGGGGGCCCAGCACACGCCCCAGGAGACATGGCAGCCGCCCCCAGGGCTCTATCCTCTGGAACTCGTCCCCTTGGAAGGGGCTGGCCCAGGTGCCAGGTTCGGCTGGTCGGCCAGCCTCCTTTGGAGAAAGCAGGCAAGCCGAGCCAGGCTTGCAGTGGCCCTGGCGTGACACCTGCCACCTCAGGCAGAGGGCCTCCCGCGTGCCCTCCATGGCGGATTTCTCCCCGGAGCCGTGGCCTGGGCACTAGGAAGGCCGGGCCTCCCCGACTTCCGGGAGGAGGGGCTAGCCCAGTTACGCCCTGGCCCCCAAAGCCTCTGGTGCCATCTGCCTGTCTCGGCACTTCTGAATCCACAGAGCCTTTCCTACACCTGGGCTGCCTGCCGTGGCAAAGTGCAGGCGTGGGGTGAGGCCATGGCTTTGTCTTTCCAGGAAGAAATGAGCCCCTGGCCGAAGCAGCAGGCCCAGGCAGAGCCTTGAGCTTGAAGCCCAGTAGGTCTGTGGCCCTCAGGGCCACAGCAATGCTTTCAAGGCAGGGAAGCGGCCTGCAAGCTGAGTGGGAGTGGGGGAGGGGAGGGAGACAGCTGAAGCCGAGTCCAGAAGGGCGGCAAAGGAACAGCTGCAGCTGGGTCAGAGCCTGGAGGGAGGGCGGGGCATTCACTGAGGACCCCCGAGGTCAGCCCTAGGCCCTGGCGGTCGCGCAGGCGCCCTTGGCCTGTGCGGTGGGTGGGGGGTTGAAGCCAAGCCCGCAGGGCTCCCGGAGCGGCCAGAGAAAGAAGGGCCCTTGGAGAGGTAGGCGAGGTGGGTAGGGGGAGCCACCTTACTCTCCTCAGCTCCCTGAGGGAGAGAGAGAGAGACAGAGACAGAGAGAGAGATCCATGACCTCTGAGTCTCTGCCTCTACCACTGGCTGGTGCCAACTCACGCGCCATCCCACTTCCAGCCCTCACCCCCACGCCTGCCCCGGAGCCAGCCCCACCACAGATAGGCCGCTTCAGCTCCCCTCTGTGCCTTCCCTTCCCGACCTGACTCCAGTGCAGGGGATAAGCTTCAGACAAGTCTTTCCATGTCCCTCTGCATGACAATAGACTTCCTCCCCTCTCCCATTCCACAGGCCCACCCGGGACATCCACCTTGGTCATTAGCTCAGGAGAGGATGCAAGATGAGAATCTCTGCTATTGTGTGGGGAGACTCAGTTTCCCGGGTTTCCCCCATGGACACATGTTCTTCAGCTGGGTCTGATTTTCTCCAGACAAGCTGTCTTGGGAAGGATTTGGCCAGCCCTAAGAACCTGAAGGGAAAGGGCGGAGGGGGGTTCTCTCTCTGCCCCCGACAGCCCCGAGCTGGGTCGCTCCCTCAGACCTGGCCAGGGGCAGCCCATCCCCCGGTGCCCTTCCCCGGGGCATCCAAGGGCAGGCTCGGCGCCAGCCCCACCACGCTCGCCACTGCCCGACCATCGTCCTCCCTCGGGGGGCCTGGGCAGGACAGGGACCCGGCTGTGGGAGGCCTCCAGATCTCAGGCCTGGCACACCGTTTACCAGGCTGCTTCCTCCTCTGACGGGGGCCCAGCACACGCCCCAGGAGACTTGGCAGCCGCCCCCAGGGCTCTATCCTCTGGAACTCGTCCCCTTGGAAGGGGCTGGCCCAGGTGCCAGGTTCGGCTGGTCGGCCAGCCTCCTTTGGAGAAAGCAGGCAAGCCGAGCCAGGCTTGCAGTGGCCCTGGCGTGACACCTGCCACCTCAGGCAGAGGGCCTCCCGCGTGCCCTCCATGGCGGATTTCTCCCCGGAGCCGTGGCCTGGGCACTAGGAAGGCCGGGCCTCCCCGACTTCCGGGAGGAGGGGCTAGGCCAGTTACGCCCTGGCCCCCAAACCCTCTGGTGCCATCTGCCTGTCTCGGCACTTCTGACTCCACAGAGCCTTTCCTACACCTGGGCTGCCTGCCGAGGCAAAGTGCAGGCGTGGGGTGAGGCCATGGCTTTGTCTTTCCAGGAAGAAATGAGCCCCTGGCCGAAGCAGCAGGCCCAGGCAGAGCCTTGAGCTTGAAGCCCAGTAGGTCTGTGGCCCTCAGGGCCACAGCAATGCTTTCAAGGCAGGGAAGCGGCCTGCAAGCTGAGTGGGAGTGGGGGAGGGGAGGGAGACAGCTGAAGCCCTGTCCAGAAGGGCGGCAAAGGAACAGCTGCAGCTGGGTCAGAGCCTGGAGGGAGGGCGGGGCATTCACTGAGGACCCCCTAGGTCAGCCCTAGGCCCAGGCGGTCGCGCAGGCGCCCTTGGCCTGTGCTGTGGGTGGAGGGTTGAAGCCAAGCCCGCAGGGCTCCCGGAGCGGCCAGAGAAAGAAGGGCCCTTGGAGAGGTAGGCGAGGTGGGTAGGGGGAGCCACCTTACTCTCCTCAGCTCCCTGAGGGAGAGAGAGAGAGACAGAGACAGAGAGAGAGATCCATGACCTCTGAGTCTCTGCCTCTATCGCTGGCTGGTGCCAACTCACGCGCCATCCCACTTCCAGCCATCACCCCCACGCCTGCCCCGGAGCCAGCCCCACCACAGAGAGGCCGCTTCCTGCTCCCCTCTGTGCCTTCCCTTCCCGACCTGACTCCAGTGCAGGGGATAAGCTTCAGACAAGTCTTTCCATGTCCCTCTGCATGACAATAGACTTCCTCCCCTCTCCCATTCCACAGGCCCACCCGGGACATCCACCTTGGTCATTAGCTCAGGAGAGGATGCAAGATGAGAATCTCTGCTATTGTGTGGGGAGACTCAGTTTCCCGGGTTTCCCCCATGAACACATGTTCTTCAGCTGGGTCTGATTTTCTCCAGACAAGCTGTCTTGGGAAGGATTTGGCCAGCCCTAAGAACCTGAAGGGAAAGGGCGGAGGGGGGTTCTCTCTCTGCCCCCGACAGCCCCGAGCTAGGTCGGTCCCTCAGACCTGGCCAGGGGCAGCCCATCCCCCGGCGCCCTTCCCCGGGGCATCCAAGGGCAGGCTCGGCGCCAGCCCCACCCCGCTCGCCACTGCCCGACCATCGTCCTCCCTCGGGGGGCCTGGGCAGGACAGGGACCCGGCTGTGGGAGGCCTCCAGATCTCAGGCCTGGCACACCGTTTACCAGGCTGCTTCCTCCTCTGACGGGGGCCCAGCACACGCCCCAGGAGACTTGGCAGCCACCCCCAGGGCTCTATCCTCTGGAACTCGTCCCCTTGGAAGGGGCTGGCCCAGGTGCCAGGTTCGGCTGGTCGGCCAGCCTCCTTTGGAGAAAGCAGGCAAGCCGAGCCAGGCTTGCAGTGGCCCTGGCGTGACACCTGCCACCTCAGGCAGAGGGCCCCCCGCGTGCCCTCCATGGCGGATTTTTCCCCGGAGCCGTGGCCTGGGCACTAGGAAGGCCGGGCCTCCCCGACTTCCGGGAGGAGGGGCTAGCCCAGTTACGCCCTGGCCCCCAAACCCTCTGGTGCCATCTGCCTGTCTCGGCACTTCTGACTCCACAGAGCCTTTCCTACACCTGGGCTGCCTGCCGTGGCAAAGTGCAGGCGTGGGGTGAGGCCATGGCTTTGTCTTTCCAGGAAGAAATGAGCCCCTGGCCGAAGCAGCAGGCCCAGGCAGAGCCTTGAGCTTGAAGCCCAGTAGGTCTGTGGCCCTCAGGGCCACAGCAATGCTTTATGGCAGGGAAGCGGCCTGCAAGCTGAGTGGGAGTGGGGGAGGGGAGGGAGACAGCTGAAGCCGAGTCCAGAAGGGCGGCAAAGGAACAGCTGCAGCTGGGTCAGAGCCTGGAGGGAGGGCGGGGCATTCACTGAGGACCCCCGAGGTCAGCCCTAGGCCCTGGCGGTCGCGCAGGCGCCCTTGGCCTGTGCGGTGGGTGGGGGGTTGAAGCCAAGCCCGCAGGGCTCCCGGAGCGGCCAGAGAAAGAAGGGCCCTTGGAGAGGTAGGCGAGGTGGGTAGGGGGAGCCACCTTACTCTCCTCAGCTCCCTGAGGGAGAGAGAGAGAGACAGAGACAGAGAGAGAGATCCATGACCTCTGAGTCTCTGCCTCTACCGCTGGCTGGTGCCAACTCACGCGCCATCCCACTTCCAGCCATCACCCCCACGCCTGCCCCGGAGCCAGCCCCACCACAGAGAGGCCGCTTCCTGCTCCCCTCTGTGCCTTCCCTTCCCGACCTGACTCCTGTGCAGGGGATAAGCTTCAGACAAGTCTTTCCATGTTCCTCTGCATGACAATAGACTTCCTCCCCTCTCCCATTCCACAGGCCCACCCGGGACATCCACCTTGGTCATTAGCTCAGGAGAGGATGCAAGATGAGAATCTCTGCTATTGTGTGGGGAGACTCAGTTTCCCGGGTTTCCCCCATGGACACATGTTCTTCAGCTGGGTCTGATTTTCACCAGACAAGCTGTCTTGGGAAGGATTTGGCCAGCCCTAAGAACCTGAAGGGAAAGGGCGGAGGGGGGTTCTCTCTCTGCCCCCGACAGCCCCGAGCTGGGTCGCTCCCTCAGACCTGGCCAGGGGCAGCCCATCCCCCGGTGCCCTTCCCCGGGGCATCCAAGGGCAGGCTCGGCGCCAGCCCCACCACGCTCGCCACTGCCCGACCATCGTCCTCCCTCGGGGGGCCTGGGCAGGACAGGGACCCGGCTGTGGGAGGCCTCCAGATCTCAGGCCTGGCACACCGTTTACCAGGCTGCTTCCTCCTCTGACGGGGGCCCAGCACACGCCCCAGGAGACTTGGCAGCCGCCCCCAGGGCTCTATCCTCTGGAACTCGTCCCCTTGGAAGGGGTTGGCCCAGGTGCCAAGTTCGGCTGGTCGGCCAGCCTCCTTTGGAGAAAGCAGGCAAGCCGAGCCAGGCTTGCAGTGGCCCTGGCGTGACACCTGCCACCTCAGGCAGAGGGCCTCCCGCGTGCCCTCCATGGCGGATTTCTCCCCGGAGCCGTGGCCTGGGCACTAGGAAGGCCGGGCCTCCCCGACTTCCGGGAGGAGGGGCTAGGCCAGTTACGCCCTGGCCCCCAAACCCTCTGGTGCCATCTGCCTGTCTCGGCACTTCTGACTCCACAGAGCCTTTCCTACACCTGGGCTGCCTGCCGTGGCAAAGTGCAGGCGTGGGGTGAGGCCATGGCTTTGTCTTTCCAGGAAGAAATGAGCCCCTGGCCGAAGCAGCAGGCCCAGGCAGAGCCTTGAGCTTGAAGCCCAGTAGGTCTGTGGCCCTCAGGGCCACAGCAATGCATTCAAGGCAGGGAAGCGGCCTGCAAGCTGAGTGGGAGTGGGGGGGGGGGGGAGACAGCTGAAGCCGAGTCCAGAAGGGCGGCAAAGGAACAGCTGCAGCTGGGTCAGAGCCTGGAGGGAGGGCGGGGCATTCACTGAGGACCCCCGAGGTCAGCCCTAGGCCCTGGCGGTCGCGCAGGCGCCCTTGGCCTGTGCTGTGGGTGGAGGGTTGAAGCCAAGCCCGCAGGGCTCCCGGAGCGGCCAGAGAAAGAAGGGCCCATGGAGAGGTAGGCTAGGTGGGTAGGGGGAGCCACCTTACTCTCCTCAGCTCCCTGAGGGAGAGAGAGAGAGACAGAGACAGAGAGAGAGATCCATGACCTCTGAGTCTCTGCCTCTACCGCTGGCTGGTGCCAACTCACGCGCCATCCCACTTCCAGCCATCACCCCCACGCCTGCCCCGGAGCCAGCCCCACCACAGAGAGGCCGCTTCCTGCTCCCCTCTGTGCCTTCCCTTCCCGACCTGACTCCAGTGCAGGGGATAAGCTTCAGACAAGTCTTTCCATGTCCCTCTGCATGACAATAGACTTCCTCCCCTCTCCCATTCCACAGGCCCACCCGGGACATCCACCTTGGTCATTAGCTCAGGAGAGGATGCAAGATGAGAATCTCTGCTATTGTGTGGGGAGACTCAGTTTCCCGGGTTTCCCCCATGGACACATGTTCTTGAGCTGGGTCTGATTTTCTCCAGACAAGCTGTCTTGGGAAGGATTTGGCCAGCCCTAAGAACCTGAAGGGAAAGGGCGGAGGGGGGTTCTCTCTCTGCCCCCGACAGCCCGGAGCTGGGTCGCTCCCTCAGACCTGGCCAGGGGCAGCCCATCCCCCGGCGCCCTTCCCCGGGTCATCCAAGGGCAGGCTCGGCGCCAGCCCCACCACGTTCGCCACTGCCCGATCATCGTCCTCCCTCGGGGGGCCTGGGCAGGACAGGGACCCGGCTGTGGGAGGCCTCCAGATCTCAGGCCTGGCACACCGTTTACCAGGCTGCTTCCTCCTCTGACGGGGGCCCAGCACACGCCCCAGGAGACTTGGCAGCCGCCCCCAGGGCTCTATCCTCTGGAACTCGTCCCCTTGGAAGGGGCTGGCCCAGGTGCCAGGTTCGGCTGGTCGGCCAGCCTCCTTTGGAGAAAGCAGGCAAGCCGAGCCAGGCTTGCAGTGGCCCTGGCGTGACACCTGCCACCTCAGGCAGAGGGCCTCCCGCGTGCCCTCCATGGCGGATTTCTCCCCGGAGCCGTGGCCTGGGCACTAGGAAGGCCGGGCCTCCCCGACTTCCGGGAGGAGGGGCTAGCCCAGTTACGCCCTGGCCCCCAAACCCTCTGGTGCCATCTGCCTGTCTCGGCACTTCAGACTCCACAGAGCCTTTCCTACACCTGGGCTGCCTGCCGTGGCAAAGTGCAGGCGTGGGGTGAGGCCATGGCTTTGTCTTTCCAGGAAGAAATGAGCCCCTGGCCGAAGCAGCAGGCCCAGGCAGAGCCTTGAGCTTGAAGCCCAGTAGGTCTGTGGCCCTCAGGGCCACAGCAATGCTTTCAAGGCAGGGAAGCGGCCTGCAAGCTGAGTGGGAGTGGGGGAGGGGAGGGAGACAGCTGAAGCCCAGTCCAGAAGGGCGGCAAAGGAACAGCTGCAGCTGGGTCAGAGCCTGGAGGGAGGGCGGGGCATTCACTGAGGACCCCCGATGTCAGCCCTAGGCCCCGGCGGTCGCGCAGGCACCCTTGGCCTGTGCGGTGGGTGGGGGGTTGAAGCCAAGCCCGCAGGGCTCCCGGAGCGGCCAGAGAAAGAAGGGCCCTTGGAGAGGTAGGCGAGGTGGGTAGGGGGAGCCACCTTACTCTCCTCAGCTCCCTGAGGGAGAGAGAGAGAGACAGAGACAGAGAGAGAGATCCATGACATCTGAGTCTCTGCCTCTACCGCTGGCTGGTGCCAACTCACGCGCCATCCCACTTCCAGCCATCACCCCCACGCCTGCCCCGGAGCCAGCCCCACCACAGAGAGGCCGCTTCCTGCTCCCCTCTGTGCCTTCCCTTCCCGACCTGACTCCAGTGCAGGGGATAAGCTTCAGACAAGTCTTTCCATGTCCCTCTGCATGACAATAGACTTCCTCCCCTCTCCCATTCCACAGGCCCACCCGGGACATCCACCTTGGTCATTAGCTCAGGAGAGGATGCAAGATGAGAATCTCTGCTATTGTGTGGGGAGACTCAGTTTCCCGGGTTTCCCCCATGGACACATGTTCTTCAGCTGGGTCTGATTTTCTCCAGACAAGCTGTCTTGGGAAGGATTTGGCCAGCCCTAAGAACCTGAAGGGAAAGGGCGGAGGGGGGTTCTCTCTCTGCCCCCGACAGCCCCGAGCTGGGTCGCTCCCTCAGACCTGGCCAGGGGCAGCCCATCCCCCGGCGCCCTTCCCCGGGGCATCCAAGGGCAGGCTCGGCGCCAGCCCCACCACGCTCGCCACTGCCCGACCATCGTCCTCCCTCGGGGGGCCTGGGCAGGACAGGGACCCGGCTGTGGGAGGCCTCCAGATCTCAGGCCTGGCACACCGTTTACCAGGCTGCTTCCTCCTCTGACGGGGGCCCAGCACACGCCCCAGGAGACTTGGCAGCCGCCCCCAGGGCTCTATCCTCTGGAACTCGTCCCCTTGGAAGGGGCTGGCCCAGGTGCCAGGTTCGGCTGGTCGGCCAGCCTCCTTTGGAGAAAGCAGGCAAGCCGAGCCAGGCTTGCAGTGGCCCTGGCGTGACACCTGCCACCTCAGGCAGAGGGCCT